>NC_054834.1:18759802-19071861 GCF_018345385.1 Vulpes lagopus | reverse complement strand
TTTCTTCATCTCTCCCTTGAACTGCTGTGGAATGTTGTATGAATCTTGTATCTCCCTGGCCTTTACGTCCCTCATCTGTAAATTAAAGAAGCTGAACTAGATGCTCTCTGTCATCCCTTTGAATACTGACTTTCCATTGTATTTATTGAAAACTCTCTAGATTAATCTGCAAGTTTAGCCTTGCTAGATGTTAAAACACATAACAGATCTGTGATAATTGAAACAGTATAGCAATGATACAAGAATAGAGGGTTGATGGGAAAGGAATAGAAGAACAAGAAACAGACTTATGGGGATTAGCTATATGATTAAGGTGTCATTTTTGTTCATTGAGTTAGGGTGGATAATAAATTGTGTTGGAATACCACCTAACCATTTATAGAGACATAAGGTTGTATTTTTATATATACTCTTAAATAAAATTGAAAATGGACTAAAGTTTTAAATATGAAAAGGAAAGATAAGGGAAGGGAGAAACAGAGAATAATGGTAAGAAAACTTAAAAAAAAAAACTTGTAGTAAGATGACCTTTGTACATATCCCAATAAATTCAGTCAGTAAGGGAAAACATCGATATGCCTTATATACACAAATTAAATACTTCATAGAGTTGAAAATGCCACAGGCAAATTAAAAAACAGACAATAAACTGGGGAAGCTTTTGCAAAGTATGTGATAATTAATTTATTTTATACAAAGAGTTCTCAGAAGTCAAAAGGAATAGATGAACAATCTAAGACAAAAATGATCAAATGACATGAGCAGTTTCAGAAGGAGAAAAAAAGAAATCAGCATTTGGCAAGTTACTCACCTTTACTCGTATAGAGTAACATCAAGATTGAAAAAAACTGAAATGTTTAATAGGACCCACTGTTGGGAAAAATAGTTATTTTCATATACTTTTGATGGTAGCCTTTTCTTTTTTTTTTGAAGGACAGTTTAACAAAAGCTATCAAAATCTTAAATGCAAGTACTTTCAGATCCAGTATTCCATTTCAAGATGTTTATCTTATAGTTAAACTTGCCAGACTATATGTATACATGATTCTATTTGTTATTAAATTTATATTTTCATTAGCTTTTTAAATTTGTAGAATAACATTTTGAATAAAACAGGAGAAGCTACTTAGCTTATCTCTCTAGAGGAAAGGGAGATAGAGACTTAATTTTTTGAAATTTTATATCATCTTATACTTTTATCCTAAATGATTTTTTTTACCAGGATTAGGTAAATACTAGCCATTTTAAATAATGCTACAATTTCATTGGAAATGGCAGTGTCCTAAATTACCTTTTCAAAGAGGTCATAGAATAAGTGATGGTGAGGTGAAAATATACTTGAGAAAAACCCAGGTTCATCTTCTGTCTTAAATTGAAAATAGTAGTTTAAAATATAGTAGTATAGGGATCCCTGGGTGGCGCAGTGGTTTGGTGCCTGCCTTTGGCCCAGGGCGCGATCCTGGAGACCCGGGATCAAATCCCACATCGGGCTCCTGGTGCATGGAGCCTGCTTCTCCCTCTGCCTATGTCTCTGCCTCTCTCTCTCTCTCTCTGTGACTATCATAAATAAATAATAAAAAGATTTTTAAAAAATTAAAAAAAAGAAACTTCCTCTTAAAAAATATAGTAGTATAAATCTTTTAGAAAAAGAGTACAAGCTTTGTAACAAAATGACAGTCTCTAGAGTTTCTGCAAATCGTATGCTTCACTTACTATACCAACACCCTAAAGGTTTCTTCTGTATAAGATAAAATGAGATTGATATTCTATATTCTTTCATGCAGAACTCAGTGCTTCTTATTTTATGAATTTCTTCATACACAAAGTGCTTTAAGATATGTTGGTTATTTTAACAGTGGCATGATAAACAGTATCATTTACACAAACCCTGAGCTATTCAGGAAGTAGATTCCTTATTAACATGCTTGCCAACTCCATGTAAGAACTGCCACAGTAGTTGTAACTAGTTTTGTTTGTTGCTTGGTAATTGAAAATCTTCTTCATTTATAGGTTTCTTAGAAGTAAGAATTTATGAGTATTTTTTTTTAATAGAGGAAAACATTCTCTAAGTTCATACACACTTTATGGTCAAAAAAACAAACATCAAGTAAACAGTTTTGTGACTGACTTTTTTCTTCTGCTCCTTCTACTCAAGGCTAAGGGCCACAGAGGATGTGGTATGCATAGTAGAGTTTGAGGTACTATAACAGGGGCAAAGGAAGGAATCACTATATCTCTCTCAAATTGGTTTTAGGAACCATAGACTTAGTTATGGTTATGAAAATTGAAATAAGAAATAAGTTATGAAAATTGAATTCTGGGCAGCCCGGGTGGCTCAGCAGTTTAGCGCCACCTTCAGCCCCGGGTGTGATCCTGGAGACCTGGGATCGAGTCCCACATCGGGCTCCCTGCACAGAGCCTGCTTCTCCCTCTGCCTGTGTCTCTGCCTCTCTCTCTGTCTCTCGTGAATAAATAAATAAAATCTATTTTAAAAAAAGAAAACTGAATTCTTAGCTATTAGGTGATTTTCTATTACCTCATATGGAACCTATTTTTGTCTTTTTAAGAGATATTCTTTAATTTTTAAAACATGCAAATTCAGAAAATGACAAAAAATAGAAGACGTTTTTTTAGTTATAAACTTCAAAATCATATTAAAGATTTCAAAACCAGCAACAATAAGTCAGAAACTATTTATTCTCCCTTGTAAAAAGGACTACAATTATGTAAATATACTTTTATAGAATTCTAGAAGTTTTAACCCCAGTTTTATTGGAGATTATATTTTTAGCCCATTGAATCAATCTGACAATTCTCCATAATTTCACCAACTCATGATTCATTTGCTTTAGATTTGGCTCTTCATACTTGGCTCTTTTTATCAACATACCTACATTCTGATCTGTGTATTTCAACATACACTGCTTTTGAAAACATATATGAGGCAGCTAATCCAGATTAGGTGTTAAAATTTTGTCTATGAGCAATCCAAACTTTTGAAAACCCTTTAAGAATCCAAGTGCTATGAAAGTAAAATTGTCTGATTGCTTTTCATATTTAGAACATACCTTTGTTTGTAATATGTATGTGTTTTTGTGTGTTTTTTGATCTTGTGTGGCACTTCTCAATTATTTTTGTGCTTGCATTTTTAAATAAAAATTAATCAAAGTGTAGATTTTAATTAGAATTTTGCTCCTAGGGAACATGTTACAGAATGGAAAATAGTTCTGAATGTCTGGTACTTGTTATAAAATATTCTTCTTAAACTTAATTTTTTAAATTTTTTTTCCTGAAGTGAATGTACTCAAAACTTGAAAATAATTGGAAGTTAATATCAGCTGCTGGTTATATCCTCTTAATTGCCAAAGTAAAGAAAAGAAAATAGTCATATTAAGTGCAAAAAGACGACAACTCAACAAAACTGAGACCATGACTAATGTATGGAGAATAAAATAAAGACTATAGCTTTAGATTAGACTAAATTCTTTCATTCCTATAATGTCCAAGTACCATAAAAATGTGCTTAGATAACTAATAAAACTATTTATCTACAAAGCTTATTAGTAGTAGAAACAATAAAGTGGTATTTAAAGTTATCTTAATTAAAAATAAGTACTGTAATTATTCTAAGAATCGAAAATAGGTGATATTTAATATTTTTACTCATTTGTTGAATGAGGAAAGGTATCATTAGAGAAGAATATGCCTGTCATCTTAGTTTGTGCCTCAAAACAATCTAAGAGGAGTGGTTAATAAAGTTATGTATTTCATAAATATAACACTGTTCAGGATAGTATGGATATGACTCCCTAAAAAGCAAATAATTTCAACTTAGAAGAGAGTGATGAATCTTGATTCTATTTGGTGGTTTATTTTGTTGTGTTCTGGATTGTTTTTGAACAGCAATGTTCCTTGCTGTTGCTAGAACAATAAATTCCCTATCCTGTTCCTTCCATCCTTGCAGTCACACACACTGAATTTGGAATGGTAATGAGAGGACAGGCAAATAAGTCATCAATGACTGAACATAGTTCCCCAAGAATAAAAACAAACTAAAACAACTTTAAAACATGAGGATTGATATTGACTTGGTTCTTTGTAATTTTCCCAAAATCAAAGTTATAATTGTATAGCACAAAGTCTAATTGGAAGCCTGTATAAGTTTACTTTCTTAAAGACGCATCTAAAAAAAAGGGGTGGGGTTTGGAAGACAAAAGGGGGTTTGGAAGACCAAACCATTGTCTTCTTACTGGACTAATTAGAGCTATGAGTATACACATGAGAAGAGATATAGAGAACTCAACAAAAGTTATGAAGATAACAAACATGAATAAAGATAGGAAAAGAAAGCTGTGAGGACAAAGTTGAAGAAAATGTAATTGTAGAAAAGAAAGCACAGAGACAATTTAATAATGCCCTTCAAGTCTATCAGAGGCTATTCAATAGACCTGCTGACTGGCTGTTCTTAATCTTCCTTAAAATCATAAGTTAGAAGGGGTCAGAATTGTACTTTAACAGATTTAGATCAAGGAAGAGATGAGGGCAGCAGAGAGGGAACATGAGGATGGACCCAAAGAACGTCTCAAATGCTACAGCACCTAGAAGTACGTGCTAACATTAATGTCTTGTTTAAAAGTAAAGTTACCTGTACAAACCAATTATTTTTTCCTCTCACCATTTATTCTCCTCCGTTAAAAATATTAAAAAGTAAAACAAAAACTTACAATGTGGTCATAAGCATCCCTATTATAAAGGCAACTTCAAAGTGAGAGGCAATAAAGTTTAATAACTAAGAGTGTGAGTCAAGAAGAGATGGCACAAGACCCGGGCACTAGACAGCAGATCCCATAGGAAAGCCCAGCATCAGGACAGCAATTGACTGACAAGCAAGTGGGCAGAGCAGACAGTGATCCAGAGCACAGGGGTAAGAGGAGGTATGGCTCATGTCCATGGAGGACTTGAAAAAGTAGAGCAAGAATAGTGATCAAAGAATGAGCCAAAGAGTCCATGACCAAAGGGACGGCCAAGACAAATCCTGTGGCACAGACCCATGGAGCAAATCCGGAAACAGAAGGGATGGATTGGCCACATTCAGCTGATTCATTAGGCTCTCACTCCGGTGGCAGCAAGGCATAAGTAACCCAGGTTTGGCTAGCCGCCATGGGTGAAATGAAAGCCTGTTGATTAGGTGGAAGGTAGGAGGAGCAGACAGTTCTCTGGCAAAAGCACCTCTTGACATAAAATAATAATGAGTTTCTCAACTCTTTGGGATCTGTTGCTTGTGGTTATGATACATGAGATGTTGATATGGTGCTTTTAATTTATTATTAATACTTTATTTTAATTTGTGGCTTGTAAATAGTGCCTTTTCAGGGACCACTTAAGTCATGAAACTGATCTTTATAAATAATTTACTATAGAAATTATAAGTGATTTCTAGAGGGGATTGTCTACTGAGGTTTGGTAATCGACCCAACATAGGCCACTTCTTTATCTGTCAGTCTCCTAAATTGTATGTGTTGTTTCATTATTATAAAGATGTCAGTGTGACTAGACTTCCTTTTTCTGACAGACACATAAAAACACTTGGTAATTTTTTTCTGTATTTACAGTGCAATTCATACTGGAAAGTTGTGATATATTGCACTTTTTTCATTGATATTGTAGCCCAAAGGAGATACTTATGTCAAAAATTCTCTTTTGGACAAACCATAATCAAATTTGAGATGATCTGCTTTGTAGGCATATGTGAAGATGAGGTGTTTTATTCAAATTTGTTTATAAGTTCAGCAATTATTTTTAATTAATTAGAATCTCAGTCTCAAATTGAGCACATCCATGAAGTTAAGACTCTCTAACCCATACAACTTCCTATACTTCTACAATTTGGATGTGTATGTTTCTGTATTGAAGTGTACTTCACATTTTGCCTCACCTAAATAGATAATATTTATTATTTGAAATGATGTAGAACAGTAGTTCTCAAAGAGAAATCCTTAAACCAGCAGCATTAGCCTGTCCCAACAACTTGTAGAAATGAAAAATTTAGGCTTCACTCCAGACCCACAAATTCAGAAATTTGGAGAATGGGGCCCAGCCATCTGCATTTTAACAAGTCTTCCAGGAGAATTTAACGCACACTCAAGTTTGAGAAGCACTGATGAAGTGAATCAGTTAATTGCTTCATTTATGTGACTTATGTGATTAATTAATTTATTTGACAAATGTAAATTAATCTCTGTGGCTTGGTAGCTGCTATGGAAGATACTCGAGGGGTTAGTCATAAGTTCCTCTTCAAGAAGCATATAATCTGAGATGTTAACTCACAGTTGAAAAGTTCAGTAATATTATTGAGTCTAATATATGTCACTGTGGTGTATGATAAATTACCAACTTTAGAAAGATGGTATAATTTTGTCACTATAGTGATTAAGGGTTAGACTCAAGAATCAAACTTCTTACATTCAATCTCAGCTTCGTCACTAATTGGTACCTACCTCTGAGGATTATTGTGAGGCCGAAGGAATTGGAACAGTATCCCAAACATGCTGAAGGCTATGTAAATGTTAAGTATTATTTTAGTATCATAAACAGTGCATTCCATGGGAATTGAAAGGTGTTGGTGTTGATGTTGGTGTTGTTTTGGCTGAAGGAATTGGCATGATTTACAGAAAAGAGGTAATTATATCTGAGCTTTGAAGTATGAGACTGTGCTGTGTTGGTGGAGAAGTAGCAAAGGGTCTTGTTTTGTGGTCCTTTGCAATTCCTGTTCCATCTGCCTACGAGGCAGTTCTTTGTTCCATTCCATCCTCATCTATATTCATTTTTCAAAACTTTATCTACTATGTCCTTAGACCTCTTCCTCCGGGAGGTTATCACCTTCCTCCTGCCAGTCCAGAAGAGTGCAATGCCCTTAGGGCTCAGACCATCAGGGATACACCTGCAGCTGAACAGGTTGAGTTTATTCCTCCTTGCAGCAAGGGATGTTTCAAAGGAACCATGAGGCATTTAAGTAAGAGAGTGTTAGAATCTCTTATAGGTTTTGGCTTTGGTTGGGTGATTTGATAGAGGATCTGAAAAAAAGTAGGTTTCTCTCTAGATATTGTTAGAAAGCAGGAAGAATTTTATGATTGAGTATCTCAATAAAAAATCTAGAAGGAGAGCAGAGTAGAGTGAGGATAAAACTTCCATTGGTCACTCATTTTAGTTGAGACAAATTCAAGTTTGTCATTGTGGGTAATCCAGTGCCCTCATTTCTGTTTATACTTAGACGTTATGAAGTGGCCTTGCTTGGCCTCATCTTCTCATTGTCTTAGACTGAACTTTTCTGAAGTTGATATTCTGTAGGATTATTTATGTTATATAGAAGAATAATAAGCTTCCTTGTGAGTACCAAAGCACTTCTGGATGCCAGGAGCTGGGTTGTTTTGTTTTTTCTTTTCTTAAAAGTTATACATTCCATCCTTCCAAAGCTCTTTTCAATGTCTCTATTAAATAACTTATCACATCACAATTTAAACAAACCAATACCTAGTATATTATATTCAGTAAAGATTTGATAAATGAGTGAAAAGATGAGCTGTTGAAACCAGGGATTGGTGGCTTTTGTGAGGTGTACTTCCTTTCCAATCTTCATTAAAAGCCATAAATCATAAAACCTTGAGGAAATAAGAAATATATATTTATAAGAAAAATATTAGTGAACCATGGTGTTGGAACTTGGAAAGAAAAGTGTTATTATATGTATCCTGAAACAATTGTTCTTTTCTTCTCCCTGGGTCTATGCCAGGTCCTCAATTTCTGGTATTTATCCCAATATCATCATTTATCACACTTTCTTTAAAAATGTATTCTGAGAGAGTGAGAAAGAGAGAGGTAGAAGTGAAACACCCCTCACATGCTTAAAAACTGCTATATATATATATATATACACACACACACACACATATACACATATACACACATATATATGCGTGTATATTTTTTCTAAGTGAGTATATATACACACATATATATGATATATATTTAGCATTTATTGTATGGAGAGAAGGTTGAGGGATATATATACACACATATACATATATGTACATATGTATATATGTGTATGTATATGTGTATATATATATATGCATATATATATATCCTTGAAAAATATATGTAACTTTTTTTTTTTGTTTGTTTGTTTTTTTTTTTTTTTGTTTTTTTTTTTGTTTTTTTTGTAACTTTTTTTTATTAAGGTTTAGCTGACATACAACATTCTAGTAGTTTTAGGTATACAACATACTGATTCAATATTTGTATATATTGTTAAATGGTCACCACAATAGGTCTAGTTAACACCTATCACGTTACATAGTCAACATAATTTTTTTTTCTTGTGATGAGTACTTCTGAGTTTTACTCTCTTAACTCAGTAGCCTTCCTTTTTTAAATTTCGGGGTTTTTTTTAAGATTTTATTTATTTATTCAGGAGAAACACAAAAAGAGAGGCAGAGACACAGGCAGAAGGATAAGCAGGCTCCATGCAGGGAGCCCGATGTGGGACTCGATCCTGGGACTCCGGGGTCACGTTCTGAGCCAAAGGCACACTCAACCGCTGAACCACCCAGGCATCCCTGTAGCCTTCCTAATTAAAAAATATTTTACGTGATTTTTAAGACCCATTTTTATGTATTATTATTAAAGCAAAGTCTGTTATTCTGTTCTACTTTCTCATGTTATTTAAAGGTGTAAATTGAAAGTTATCCATTCAAGTTTCAAGTGTATTTTGCATATATAGTTATAATAAATCTGTCATCATATGCTCTTAGTATGCTAACATTAAGTTTTAAGTGTTTGTTTTACTTTTATGCTATTAAAAAATCAATGATATTAAAATGTTCTGTGACAAATCAGCTAAAAGACAAGAGATCATAGAATTTTATTGCAGGAACAGACCTTAGAGTCTAACTACCTCGATACTTTCATTTAACAGACTTGGGATATGATGTCCAAAGATATTAAATGTCTTGCCTGAGGTTAATTCGGCTCTTTGGTTGGCAGAGCTGAGACTGCAGTTAGGCTTCCTGACTCTGGCCACACTTCTCTGTGCTACTTCCTATCTCCAAACTATATATGATTACACCAGAGTCATTTTTCATAAAAGTGGCCCTACACATAATTATTGCTTAAGAAAAGATTGTTTGAGTTCCAATCCTTCACAGTAACCCTTGGCTACCTTACTGTGATTCCCCTTTAGACTCTGATAGAGCCCTGTGCTAATGGTTGTCTTTTCTTCACATCTCTTAACCTTTTCTCTTGTAAAATGACTGGGTAGGAAATAATCCTGGGTAGGATTATTTATAATAATAAATAATCATTGTTAGTTTAATAGCATGTTAACATATTAATTCTCTCAGTTATTATCTTAGTCTGTTCAGACTTTTGTAACACAGTAGCATAGAGAAAGTAGGTGGCTTAAAAACAACATAATTTTATTTCTCATAGTTTTGGAGACTGAAGAGTCCAGTATCAAGGTACCAGCAGATTTGTGACTGGTTATAGCCTGCTTCCTCGTCCATAGATTGCTGTCTTCTTGCTGTGTGGTCACATAGCAGAAGGGGTAAGGGAGCTTTTTGGGTCTCTCTCTCTCTGTCTCTCTCTCTCTCTTAGATTTTATTTATTTATTCATAAGAGACACAGACAGAGAAGCAAAGACATAGGCAGAGGGAGAAGCAGGCTGATCAAGTCCTGATGCAGGACTTGATTTAGGGTCCCTTTTGTAGGGACACTAATCCCACTCATGAAGGCTCTGTGATTTATCACTGACCAAAGGCCCCAACTCCTAATTTCTTCACACTCGGAGGTGAAGATTTCAACATATAAGTTGGGGGTTGAGAGACATACACATTCAATCTATAGCAGATAGCATACTGCCTTCATACAGTTAAATTATTATTTACGATATTTGTAGATGTTTCAGATAAGATAAAGGATAGGAAAATTAATATTTTTAGAAAAGTACTTTTTGTGATTTATTCCAGTGACTTTCTACTTACAAGACTAGCCTTTTCTGGTTACTTTTTTATATTAATTTCAGTATAGTTAACCTACAGTATTATATTAGTTTCAGGTGTACAATAATATAAGCAATATATATAATATATAATATATAATTATTATATATTATATCCACAAATACCTAGAACATTCTAGCAAACCTAGAACCATCTACTTGGACATTGAAGATGTGGCTGGATTTTCCCATTTCCCAAAGTCAATCAAAATGCATATTTTCATTCTTTCCATAACCATTTATTGGGTACCAGTTTGTGCCTGATACTGTTGAGAGGCTGAAAATATAGTAGTGAAAAAAATGGACAAAGTCCCACTTAAAGTGTTTTAGGAATTATAGTAATGATTCATAATATTTTTCAAATAAAATGTTCTAACCCAAAGAAACTATGGGAGAAGTCAGACCAATGACTGGAGAGAGGCTATTTAAGAATTCAGTTATCTCTCTCTACAGCTGGAGCCCTGAATCTGATACTTGGTCAATTATATTAAACACCAATGTATATGCATCATCCTTTTGATAATAGAAAATTACATTTGTAGAAGTAACCCTTGAGCCATACTTTTCCTCTTTGCTTATTATTTTAAGCTTTGGGATAGTGACTAGTATGAGAAAGGGTCCCAGCTTTTTCTGGACTAGCAGTTGAAGCTCGTGTAAAACTGCTTTTAAGTCAGTTTTTATTTTCCCCTTCTATGCTGATCCCTTGTAGGTTAAAGGGTATATGATGGATGCAAATGCTGTACTCTTTATTTTTTGCCATTAATTGCTCTCTCCTATTCTTTTTTCTTGGGAGCATGTAAGGCTTTTATAAGGTAGTTTAAGGGAGATAGAAGACAGGAAGGTGTTGGCTTTGAAAATAAAAGAGGTTTCATGTCAGAAATGGTGTTAGAGATGTTCCTGAAGAAGCTGTGAATAAGCCACATAAACTATAAATTACTTTTCTACTTTTTACATTTCCTATGTTTAACACTAGTCTAGGTTTCAATTTTTATGTTTCACTTAAAAAAATCATAGCCATGTACTCCCTGCAAAATCTTGCCTGAAACCTGTAACAAAACTTACAAGAAGTAGAAATAACCATCCCTGTTTTTCTTGAGCCACATGGACTAGTAAAATTAGCATTCACTGCTAAACCTCTTAAAACAGAGGCTTATTTCCTGATGTGAGGTGGACAGAGAAGGAAACAGAGGAATCCATTGTTCTCTGAAGATCTGGGGCTCTTCCCCTCTGCTTCAATCTAGAATGACCTAAAAGAGATAGGCATGAATCCTCTCAGACTTTGATATGGCTCTCCTGCCCTTCAAAAAACCAAGACATCGCCTGTACCAGTGCAGCTACAAATAACCACTATAATGTGGCTTGTGATTATGTGCTAGACTTTTCCTGCTGCACTGAATACATTTCATTGTTGGAAGTAGGTTTTTGTGTTGTATTGGCTGATCTCACACAAGACAAGTCTAGGGAACATTTATTATCAGGTTTGTCTATCTTAAGATAGCACACAGAACACCTTTTTCACATTTTGTAATTAAGTTATTGATGAATGCTGGGAAAATTTGGTGTTCTTAATATGGTACTTATGGTACGTAAATTTCCTTGACTCTGATTCTCTTTTCCTTATTTCCTAAGGCAAGATAATCCCGTGAGTATTATTTACAGTGAAGCCACATTGGCACAGATTTACCCCGGTCACATTAAGCACAGATTCTTGTTTACTTCCATATTGCAGATGCCCTTAAATGAGATATAGATGTATCATAGAGAGTGGAACAGCATTTTGTGACAGGGCCTAGAATATTAGAAAAATTGGAAAGATGATGAGTAAGGAGTGAAGTCAAGAGGAAAATTATGATCCAGTCTGTACAGTCTCAAGTTAAAAAAAAAAAGACAAAAGAAAAAAGAAAACACTGTTAGTAATTTGGACTTGATTTTTTTTTTCTATCAAAGATAAAAAGAGATCAAGGTCTCTTTTTTAACTTACTTGTGGTTTGGAAGCTAGTGGTTGAGAGCTGTAGTTCAAATTAGTATAGGATTAAATGTTTGTTCTCACCAAAAATAAAAATAGACATATACATCAAAGGAAGTAACATCACATTGCATTTATATTTTCATTACTGGAACAAAAATATGTGCTATAGAAAGGGATAAAGAATTAAGAAAATAAAGAGTATATTATGACACAGTCTTGAATATTCCTAACTACGTAGCAAGTTACTTGCCTAGCTTTGCTTCATGTGTGATGTGATTTATTACCACTGAGTGTTTGGCAGGACGAATTAAATGTTTGCATTTTTATTGCACCATTAAATGTCCCTGCCATGAAGTATATTGAGAGTAGGACAGCACACTTCATGGAGAAAAGAAATCATATTGCAGTGGGTGTATTATCCTTCATCCTCAGATGAGTCATGCAAAACTGACCGCTTCTCATACATTCATTTTTTAAGTTTATGGCCAATTCAACTTTTTTGTGGTTTTGTCCACAACAGCTTAGTGATAATAGATAGCAATATATGGCCGCATGAAAGAACACTCATACTATTTACTGCTAACTTTTCTGGTAGCAGCCATCCTGCATTTGAACCCTGAAATTGGATACTTAACCTACTGTTTAAATATTGACCATTTAAGTGCAAAAATAAAGGTTTCTCAAAGTGTCTACTTTATCTCAGTATAATTTTATTTCTCTGCAGCTAACTTAGTTACTGAAAAACATTCCTAATATTGTTTGAATCTTAAAAACAAAACAAACATTATGAAATAATTGGCTTATGGTTGCTAGCAAATTAAATAAGTGCTAATTAAAATTAGTATTAAAAATTTTCATGCATGCACAGTATGACATGAATATTTTATTCAACTAATCTTTTAAAAAGTATGTTCTAATTATCTATTTTAAAACTAAAATGAAATGTCACTATAATACTATTAGTTAGGAGCAGATTGAAGGTAAAGGAAATTCTGTCCATTAATGGCTCCATCCATTAATCTTTGGCTACTGAAATAGGGAGGAAGGAAAGAAGGGAGACAGGAGCATAGGTAGGGAAAGGGAAGGGAATCAGTGATCAAGATAGCTCAGCCTTTTTCTTTTCAGTGTTTATTTATTTATTTATTTATTTTATTTCAGAGATTTATTTATTTATTTTAGAGAGTTAGGGAGAAGGGAGGGGCAGAGGGAAAGTGAAAGAGTTATAAGCAGATTCTGTGCTGAGCCTGGAGCCTGATGCAGGGCTCAGTCTCATGACCCTGAGATGATGACCTGAGCCAAAATCAAGAGTTGGATGCTTAACTGACTGAGCCACCAAGTCACCTCTATTTTTATTTTATTTTAAGTTCATATTTATTCCAAAGATTTAGACCTCATGATAATTTTCATTATAAGTATTATGACCCTGATAGTTTATGAGTGATCATTATAAATAGGTGGGATTACATATTTTAGAAAATGAAATTATGGAACCATTACATCATCTGCATGTGATGGGTATTGAGATGCATAAACATTCCATTTCAAAGCTGTGATAGCTCTGGTCACCATCCAACATTCTATAATGGAAGGACTACTGATGTAGTGATTGGGGAAGGTGACTCTCACGGTGGTATAATCATCGCAGTATACGTGCCTTCCTTAGGTTTTGCCTGCTGACACAAATACATTCTCATTTTTTTATTTACCTGAGAGACCATGTAAGTTTTAGATTTTGAATTTATAATCTCAGGGCAACATGCATTTCCATTTTTCTCTTAATTTTTCTTTTGATTGATAAACATCATTTCTGTGGCCTAATGCCTAAAAACAGAACAGGCAATGAATCAGAATAACAGCTCTACCAGAATAAAAGTGGTTATGGAAATCTCACCCCTCAGGTGACATTCTATACAAAGAGCAGCCAAGTGCCTCAAATTCTGTTGGGATATAATTATCTCATAATAACTATTTTCCCAACAGCATTGCATCACAATCAGGCCATAAAATGTGTTTTTGTGTCTCAGGAAAGAAGATAGAGTAAGCAATTTGGAATATTACAAACAGGCTCAGTTGAGCTGTTTAATTTGCATGGATTATCTTCATCCTATAAACGTCTCTTTGACCAATGAGAGTTCTCAGTTGCCTTAGTCCAGAGAGCATTATAATTTTATATGCACACATTTGCATAAATTGAGATTAAAAAGTTGCTCAAAATATAATAAAAGCAAAAGAACTATTAAAACATTAACTGCTGTAAATAATATATTTTATAACTTTTGAGATGTTTTATTCTCCACTATTTAGCATGTATCTAACAGATATTTTACCAGCAAAGATATGCAAAATAAATCAGACAGGAACAACCTCATAATTATATCTGTATAAATGTTTTAAAGGATTGTATTATAATTAAACTATGTGGTAGTAACTTTATTATGCTATTTCTAATATGCAAACAAACTTTATACAATAGTCATAGACTTGAGTTAAATCAAGTACGTTCTATAATTTCTGCATCTGTTTTAGAAGCCAATAAAGTTCCAAACATAATTTTAGTCCATGTAACAAGCATTTGTTAGTTCTTATATTTCACTGAGTTTCTGGGGATATAAAGATGAGTAAGACTTTGTTTTTTCCCTTAAGGAGCTTGTGGTGCAATGTCAGTGGTACTGTATTGTTATGCATCTGAAGAAACAGATACTAGCACAGGGGATAGAAAAGCACAGAGGAGGAGCCCATAGCCTAGCTTGGGAGTTGAGGGATCATTTCTTGCAGGAGATTGATGCTTAAGGCTTAGATTTAAAGAGTGGGCAAGTATTGTCTAAAAACGAACAACATTATTCAAAAAGTAAAAGAAGGGTTGGACAAACGTGAAAGATACATGAGTTTTTAATGTTAGGTCTATTAAGGTATAAATTATATATAGTAAAGTCCATTCCTTTTAGGCATTCAGTTCTAAGAATTTAGACAGTGGCATTCAGTCATGTAACTAATAAATAGTTATATCAAAATATAGAACATTTCTGGGGCATCTGGATGGCTCAGTTGGTGTAGCATCTGCCTTTGGCTCAGGTCATGATTTCCAGGTCTAGGATCAAGCCCACTTCAGGCTCCTTGCTCAGCAGGGAGTCTGCTTCTCTCTCTCTCTCTCTCTCTCTCTCTCTCTCTCTCTCTCTCCTCTGCCTTCACCACCACTCTTTTTCTGTCTCTCAAAGAAATCAATAAAATCTTTAAAAAACAAACAAAATATAGAACATTTCTGTCATCAGATAAATTTCCCTTTTGTCCCTTTGTAGTCAGTCCCTTACCCCTATCCCAAGCCTGGGTAACCACTGATCTCTTTCTGTCTCTATAATTTTGCCTTTTTCTAGAATATCATATCAATGGGGTTATATAGTACATAGTCTATTGGATCAATCTTCTTTCACTCAGTGTATTTGAGAGCCATCCATTGTTGGATGTATTTGTAGTTTATTCTCTTTTTGCTGCATCATATTTCCACTGCATGGATTTACCGTGCTTGTCAATTCATATTCCAGTTGATGGCTGCTTGGGTAGTTTCCAATTTTTAAAAGATTATGAGTAAAACAGCTATAAACATTTGTGTACCAACTTTTGTGTGGATATATGTTGTTTTCACTTCTCTTGGATAAATATCTAGGAGTGAAGCTGTTGGGTTATATGTGGACTATTTGGATGCAGTTGGCAGAAGTGTGAAACTGCATAGCATGAGTTACCCACAATTTGCCATTACTGTGGCAAGGTAAGAGAAAGGAAGAAACAGAGAGAGTGGGGAAAGATCAGATTGATCAGTACTTTTTATTTCATGCTGAGAAACTCAGGTTGTATTACCAAAGCAATGGAGACGTTTTAAGCAGTGATGTTGTATGCTCCTATTTTCATTTTATCTAAGATATCAGAGTGAAGCTTGGACTGGTTAGTGGATGCATTGGAATAAAGATGAAGCTAGCATCAACGAAGCATTTTAGTATTCTATTATTAATTTGGTTCCTATAATAGGACCTATTCCTGGCCATTTTCCATTAGAAAACAAAAATATCATACATACTCAGGACTTCCAATGTCACAATTCCAGGATACTATGCAGTTGGGAAAACATGTTTACTGATAACACTCTCAGAGGAATTAAATAGCTCCCTAGGAACATGGTCTGAACTAAGTGGATTTCACTAGGAAGAAGAGATTTCACTACGCAGAACTAAGCAGGTGCTTTCTTAAGACTGCCAAGCACTGGCACTTTAATACTTCTACCAACCCTATGGGGTAGATGCCATTATCATCTGCATTTGTTAAAATGAGAAAAGCAGAGATTTTGAAATCAAGCTGTGTGGATACCAGAGCTACCACTTATTACCATGGCAATCATATTGCTGTAATAATCTATGATAAATTGTGTAGCCTCTGTGAACTCAAATTCCTTGTCGGTAAACTGGGGATCATGGTATCTACATCATAGAATTATAGGAAGATTGAATGAAACAATATATAAAATGTCCTTAAGTACTGCTCATAGTCATTAAATGTTTCCTCCCTAGAGTTACCCTATACCTCTCTTTAGATATATACAATGAAATGTTAATTGCTAATTTGGAGATTAAGTTTGAGTAATTAAAAAGCAAAGAAAAATCAAGCATTCAAATTAATTCCAAAGATTATTAATGAACTTCTCATAATACTTTAAAAAATCTATTTAAAAACAATATAAATGGGGCACCTGGGTGGCTCAGTCAGTTAAGCATCTGCCTTCAGCTCAGGTTGTGATCCCAGGGTCCTGGGATCAAGCCCTACATGAGATTCCCTGTTCATCAGAGTGTCTGCTTCTACCTCTTCTTTGGCTTCCGCCACCCCTGCTCATGCTCTGTCTATCTGTCTCTCTCTCTCAACTAATTAAATAAAATCTTGTAAAAAAAACCCCACATAACTGAGAACCAGGTACCTTTGTCTGTTTTTTTCCTTCATTTGTTTTGATGAAAATCAAATGAGATAATTTACATGAAAATGTGGATCACAGACACATTTAAATCCTCATTTATGGATTTCCTTTCTTGTGGGAATAATTAGAGTAAAATATTTTTTCATTAGTAGTGAGACTGGGACATTTACTCTGACAAAATCTTTAGTAAAGACAAGTTTGGAATATTTAAAGGACTACCATGTGTTAGGAAGAATAATCTTGTTTTATATATTTTCCAACACCAGAATAGACCATTAAATAGATGTTGAAGGAGATAGTTTTGAGAGAAAGATAAAATGGACCTGTAATCATCAGAGTTGTCCAGTGGAAGGGACTGGTTTTCATTTTGCAGAATAGAACTGCCTGTCAGGAATGATTTAAAATAAATTATTGCATTGCAAGAAGAGGTTAAACTAGATGTCCTAATGAAATCTTCTATAATATAACCTGTCATACTTGGCCTTTCCAGCTGTATGACTCAATGAATATCTACTTTTACTTCCCCAGAGTTTATAAATACTTTAACATCATAATGCTTCTTTTGAAAACCATTCCGACCTTTCAGATATTTATTGGTTTCATATTGCTAAATTGTGCATTTCAAGTAATGTTGACCCTTAGGTTACTAACATACTTTTTAGATGACTGAAGGGCTCATTAAATTCCATTTTTTTAGAGAAATAAATTGCTTCATGCCAGAATAGATCTTGTTGTTCAATATGAGGTTATAAAAGGACTGTGCCTTTTCCTGTAGATATTAATTTATTTGGTATGCATGTCCTCAAGTGAACTGTCTTTGGAACAAGACTACATGGTTTTTGCATGTTGCAGTTGGTAGCTTTGATGCATTCACAGGGTCATATTACTCTCTCACAAAGAGTGGGTGAGCCATTTTAAATACAATAGTTGTCCTTATTCTCATCAGTAGGACTTAGGCATAGATTCTGTTTTTAATTTTGAACATTGGGGGAAAATGTACTTGATATAGAATCACTAGTGTTCCTTTATTTCTCACATACTGCCGAGTGGATTTTTTTCCTTTGAAGAAATTCTTTATCAATTCATCCCTTGTATTTTCACTGCTATTAATCCAATCCAGACCTTCTCTATTTCATCCATAGACTCTTACCTTTGCCTTGCCCATTGTGATGTTCTAAAACTGCTACAGAATTAAGTTTCATAAAATACCTATTCATAGAACACCGTGCTTTAAGCTTTCAATGACTCATCATTACCCATAGAGAAAAAAAATCAAATAAAAAATATTATTATCCTTGAACTTAAGCCCTCCACAATATGATTGTGCCTGCCCAAACAATTTCCTTTTAGGTACCAACTCTCAGCCCCTTCTGTGCTAAACTCACTCCTAGCAACTCATCTGGCTTCATGATCCAACTATACAAATATTATCTGTGCTTCAGAAAGCAATTCAAGTTCTATTCTTGGCCACATTGTTCTGCTCTCCTGTGGTGTTTATCACCCATGCCATCGGAAAACAACAAGAAAGCTAGACTTGGGGAAAAAAAAGTATGGATTGACTATACCCATATCTCTTAAGATGAAAAAACAGAGACCTGGGATCTTTGAATGCAGCACAATGCTTTTTCTTCTAATTTCCTTCATTGTTGAATAGTCTTGAGTAGCTATGTTGTCTGCTGGCAGTGTAACCTAATGAATGATGTTTGTCACCCTGATTTGGTTTTCCAAATTATCATTGGATTTGAATTTGATTTAATATTATCAGTATTTTTCTAGATTATTTGTGATCATCTGTACCATGAAAAATAGACACTCGATGCATCATGTCCAAAAATCATTTCTTATCCATCACAGAGGAATGTGATAAAATTTGCTCTAAGTTGGAAGACACAAAGATATGGAAAAATATTCCATGCTCATGGATTGGCAGAATTAATATTGTGAAAATGTCAGTGTTACCCAGGGCAATTTACATGTTTAATGCAATCCCTATCAAAATACCATGGACTTTCTTCAGAGAGTTAGAACAAATTATTTTAAGATTTGTGTGGAATCAGAAAAGACCCCGAATAGCCAGGGGAATTTTAAAAAAGAAAACCATATCTGGGGGCATCACAATGCCAGATTTCAGGTTGTACTACAAAGCTGTGGTCATCAAGACAGTGTGGTACTGCCACATAGATCAATGGAACAGAATAGAGAACCCAGAAGTGGACCCTCAACTCTATGGTCAACCAATATTCGACAAAGGAGGAAAGACTATCCACTGGAAGAAAGACAGTCTCTTCAATAAATGGTGCTGGGAAAATTGGACAGCCACATGCAGAAGAATGAAACTAGACCACTCTCTTTCACCAGGCACAAAGATAAACTCGGAATGGATGAAAGATCTAAATGTGAGACAAGATTCCATCAAAATCCTAGAGGAGAACACAGGCAACACCCTTTTTGAACTCGGCCAC
This sequence comes from Vulpes lagopus, assembly GCF_018345385.1. Taxonomy (NCBI): domain Eukaryota; kingdom Metazoa; phylum Chordata; class Mammalia; order Carnivora; family Canidae; genus Vulpes; species Vulpes lagopus. The sequence continues at coordinate 19,052,422 of NC_054834.1, read as the reverse complement.
AGTAACTTCTTGCAAGATACATCCACAAAGGCAAAAGAAACAAAAGCAAAAATGAACTATTGGGACTTCATCAAGATAAGAAGCTTTTGCACAGCAAAGGATACAATCAACAAAACTAAAAGACAACCTACAGAATGGGAGGAGATATTTGCAAATGACATATCAGATAAAGGGCTAGTTTCCAAGATCTAGAAAGAACTTATTAAACTCAACAGCAAAGAAACAAACAATCCAATCATGAAATGGGCAAAAGACATGAACAGAAATCTCACAGAGGAAGACATAGACATGGCCAACATGCACATGAGAAAATGCTCCACATCACTTGCCATCAGGGAAATACAAATCAAAACCACAATGAGATCCCACCTCACACCAGTGAGAATGGGGAAAATTAACAAGGCAGGAAACCACAAATGTTGGAGAGGATGCGGAGAAAAGGGAACCCTCTTACACTGTTGATGGGAATGTGAACTGGTGCAGCCACTCTGGAAAACTGTGTGGAGGTTCCTCAAAGAGTTAAAAATAGACCTGCCCTACGACCCAGCAATTGCACTGTTGGGGATTTACCCCAAAGATACAGATGCAATGAAACGCTGGGATACCTGCACCCTGATGTCTATAGCAGCAATGTCCACAATAGCCAAACTGTGGAAGGAGCCTCGGTGTCCATCGAAAGATGAGTGGATAAAGAAGATGTGGTTTATATATACAATGGAATATTACTCACCCATTAGAAATGACAAATACCCACCATTTGCTTCGAAGTGGTTGGAACCAGAGGGTATTATGCTGAGTGAAATGTGTCAATCGGAGAAGGACAAACATTATATGTTCTCATTCATTTGGGTAATATAAATAATAGTGAAAGGGAATAGAAGGGAAGGGAGAAGAAATGGGTAGGAAATATCAGAGAGGGAGACAGAACATGGAAGACTCCTAACTCTGGGAAACGAACTAGGGGTGGTGGAAGGGAGGAGGGCGGGGGGTGGGGGTGAATGGGTGATGGACACTGAGGGGGGCACTTGACAGGATGAGCACTGGGTGTTATTCTGTATGTTGGCAAACTGAACACCAATAAAAAATAAATTTAAAATAAATAAATAAATAAATAAATAAATAAATAAATAAATAAATAAATAAAAATTTGCTCTAAGTTAATTTTAGACATCACATTAGTTTTCCCAGCCTGCTATTACCATGTAAGTTGACGTAATGCTGCAGCCTTGTCATATCCTGCCCCTTGAAGCAAGTACCAGTCTTAGGAGGGGCAGAGGGACTACTGTTTACATTACTGCCTACCTGAAAGTTGAAAATAGGGCACCAAGTCTACACATACAATGTTTCTATTGTCCTTTCCTGTCAAAGCATCTTGGGCAGATATTCTTTGTGGAGAAAATGAAGGACGACATGACATATGTGACATGGTTCAGGATCCATTTAATCCAGAAAATTAAAAACTCAGTGTGAGAAATGGGAATAACTCAGTGAAGTTTTACTAAGCTTTCTTCTGGAAGGTAACCTAGAAATTTAACTATTTAGATGTATATTATTTTTATATTGTGTGCTGTGTGTCTATGTGTGTGTGTTCGCTGGTTAGGAGGCTTCACTTATGAAGACTATGTGTTTTAAATAATATAAACATGAGTTTCAGAAGAACTGATCACAGTGAGTTGCTAAGTTCCATTTAGAGCAAGTATTTAATTTCAGAATAATATGACATTTAAATAAACTTACTTAATCTTGAAGGATTTTTAAAATCTTTTCTTCACCTCTTGCCCTCTTGCATGATTCTTGCTTTGTTTTTTCTTTTTCTTTCTTTCTTTCTTTCTTTCTTTCTTTCTTTCTTTCTTTCTTTCTTTCTTTCTTCTTTTTCTTTCTTTTTTTTCTTTTTTTTCTTTCCTTCTTTCTCTTTCTTTCTTTCTTTCTTTCTTTCTTTTCTTTCTTTTTCTTTCTTTCTTTCTTTCTTTCTTTCTTTCTTTCTTTCTTTCTCTTTCTTTCTTCCTTTTGTGTGTGTAACTGGTTTTCTCATTTCCTTTTAACACCGTATGACAGTAAGTGGATAGTAAATTTTAAAGATTTATGTAAAGAAATTTGAGAGTCTATGATGAAAGACTGAGTATCTCTTCATATTTTTCACTTTATCATTATAAATATGACCTTCATTATCAAAACCATTCATTATAATCAGTTGCCAGTTTCGCTCAAGAAACTAGAAATGTTCTTAAGTCATGTAGTTCCTGCCCCAAGTTGCCCTTGATGTAAAGTGACAACAATGACAACAGAAATGTACAGCTGTGCATTATCCACCATAAACCCTTCACTGTCTCTGGTTTCTTGCTGCACACCTGTCTCATAGGGGTGTTGTATCAAGTGAAATAACATAGCACAGGGCTTGGCAGATGGCAGGTACTTCATAAATGTCACCTCTCCCTGGGTGTAAGTGGTGCAATACTTTTTAATAACCCACATTTCTCATAAAGAGTCATGCATAGAAATTGTTTTCTAATTTAGAAGTGATAAGTCCACTTCTATGAGAAGTTATAGAAATTATTCATGATTACAAAGGCGCCATTTCATGATTTTAGAAATGTGCTGTGGCTCTCTGTATTTAATGCTTAGACAAGTAGAATAAGGAGAAGATCAACTTTATTTTTAAAGATTATTTATTTATTTATAATTTAGGGAGAGAGTGTGTGAGGAGGGGAAGGGGAAAAGGAGAGATAATCCCAAGCAGACTCCATGCTGAGTGATGAGCCTCTCTTGAGGTTGGCTCCCATGACCCCAAGATCGTGTCCTGAGCTAAAAATCAAGAGTCCGATGCTTGAACAACTGAGCCACCCAGGTTCTCTGGGGGGAAAAGGCTTTTGTTCACTTTACCCTCCTCCTTTTACCCCCCCCCCCAAAGAAAAACCCTACAAGCCAAAGAAAGTTTACAGAATTAATTCTTGTTTCTTAGAATTCATGTTTAACAGGGGCAGTCATTAAGAAAAAAAAACACTGATTTTTTTTTGTTAGAAAATGATAAGGTGATAGCTAAGAGAACATTTAATGCAGATGCTTAAGAAGATCAAAAATTTCAATCATTTTGTTGAAAATGATTTATGGTAGACCCTTAGCTCTGTATTTTTGCTGAGTACCAAGTATATCTACCAAGTCTAAATTTTTAAGAACTGCATTTCATTAAAGAACTGATACTTTATTAAATTATTGTAAATGTTGCAATCAAATCTGATGTGTATCTTTGTCATCTTCTTAAAATCTAAAACAAGCATTCCACATGGATCTTCTAGGCTCTGAGGAAATTTCTACCTGCATAGGCACATGGTACCCGTCTTCCTCCCAGGTTCCTCACACCACTCTTCCGAACTCACCATTCACTAAGGAACTTCCAGCTCCAGGATAACTTCAGGTTCCATGTCTGCCATTCCCTTCCACCCAGGCAAAATTAGATCTTTTCAGGTAAGCCTTATTGCTCAAGTGACTCTTAGAACAAAAGCAATATCTGCAAAGAAATAACTCACATGACCATGTGTATGAATGTCTATTAATTCCTTTTCACGACTAGAATTTGTTTAGGCATTTTAATGGGACAGTGCTTGTTAACACACATGCATTTCAATCTGGTAACATTTCAAATAGTTTAATAGCATGAAATGAACCTCCTAGCCAAGTGGTGAAAGTTCCTTTGGGGTCATCTGAGCTTACTTAGGCAGCTTTGAGTTTCAGCTCTGGAATCAGTTCTCTTTTTATTGTTCTTGCTGATCATAGCTTCTCTCCTCATTTGACTTGCCAGCCAACAGATTCTTTAAAAGCTTCGTCTTTTATTCTATGACAGTTACCATGGAAGCAGCATCAAGGATGCTGGGTTTCTGAATGTGTGTGTGTGTGTGTGTCTGTGTGTGTGTGTGTGTGTGTGTGTGTGTGTGTGTGTGTTTGAGTAGGGGAGGACAAGAGAGGCCAATGTTTATGTGTCTGTGTCTGGGTCATTAGAAACTTGAATGATGGAGGACGCCTGGGTGGTTCGGCAACTGAGCGTCTGCCTTTGGCTCAAATCGTGATCCTGGGGTCCTGGGATACAGTCCTGCATCGGGCTCCCTACAGGGAGCCTGCTTCTCCCTCTGCCTGTGTCTCTGCCTCTTTCTCTCTCTCTCTCTCATTCTCTCTCTCTCTGTGTCTTTCATGAATAAATAAATAAAATCTTAAAAAAAAAAAGAAATTTGAATGATGGTAAATGGAGAGCTGACTTCACTGTAAAATCAGTTTTAAATATTGTCATTTTTCTTTCTGTCTAGTTACCAGCCTTCCTCTCTCATCTGTAATGCTGTCTTGTAGCCATGGACTAAGCCGATCCATGAGGTAGTCACCAGGCATGTGAGATAAGCCAGGCTCTGCTTGACTAAGGGAGTGACTTATGAAGGAAATGCACCCACCTCCCCACTTGCCTTGCTCATCACATCACCACATCACCACCACACAGGGGATAGAATAGAGAAAGATACAAATGTGGGTTCAAAATAGGTGCTCTAAGTATGCTGGTTTAGCCTTTGAGTTTAACCTGTGACAAAAGGAGCCCCACTGAACTCTCCTTTCTGTCATCAACATTGGGAAGCCTGAGGTGAGGAGGATGCAGAAGCATGTGAAGGGAGATACTTTTGGTAACATAAGGACTCCCTATTGCTTCTTTTGTTTGTCCCTATTGCTTCTTTTGTTTGTTTGTGTTTCAATGTTTGTGAGCATTGTAAAGATAAAATAAGACAAAAAATAGTGTATGTGATATTTATTAACCCCAAATCTCCATTAATCTCATCAGTCTTGAAAAGCATTGACATTGAAAATATGAAATTAGGGATCAAATGATTTTACAGTTAGAAACCCTGCAGCTAAAAATTTCAAGATTTCTACTATCTGAATAGCCTATGCAGATGACAGTACTGAGATTTTTCATATAGGAGCATAAGGAAAAATGTAAAATCATCTTGAATTAAATTTGCCAATGTGAAGGCACTGAAATATAAAACATTCTAAAAATGAGCACTAAAGGAGCACTCTCTTCAATCTGTGTCTCATTCATTGTCATTCTTTTCCCCTGAGGCATCTTAAAAGGTAAACACATGTCTTTACTTTTTATAACCAAATTTAAAATTTGCAGTGAAGAATGAATACTGACAAAATGCAGAATGCAGTCAATCAAGAGCACAGGGGCCACTTTGTAACAATTCTTGGTATTAATTGAAAGTGATTTCATTATCTATTTAAGCAGTCTAAATTCTGTGAAGTAGAAGGAAAGCTTAATGCCAAATATAATGTTTTCAGAAGCTAATGGGATCATTTAGTGAGTTCTTGGCAGAAAAAGTAGCTGTTCCATTAAACTATTAGATTGTTTTATATTCCTTTTACATTTGTTTCCTGTAAGAAAAAGCCTACCTTTATTTAGTTTTACTTGTGGTCTTTTTTTATGAGGTGAAAAATTCCAATCTATGAGAAAACAGCATTACCCAACTATGCTTTTCAACTGGAAGCATTGCTTTTGGCAAGTTTAGTAATAATAAATATTAAACATGATATACCAAGTGCTATTCTAAATATCATACAAACATTAACTCATTTAAGATTCATTTGTTATAGTAGCATTAGAGTTAATATTTCAAAATAAAATGCTATTGATGATATTCTTTGTTCTTTATGTTTCTCCATGAACACAGACATCATCTTTTTTTTTTTATTTATTTTTTATCAAGAATATCTTAAAAAGGGCAGCCCGGGTGGCTCAGCGGTTTAGCACTGCCTTTAGCCCAGGGCGTGATCCTGGAGACCGGGGATCGAGTCCCACGTCAGGCTCCCTGCATGGAGCCTGCTTCTCCCCTGCCTCTCTCTCTCTCTCTCTCTCTCTCTCTCTCTCTCATGAATAAATAAATAATTAAAAAAAAAAGAAGATCTAAAAAAACACTAGGAAAATGTCTAAAAAGTACTATTACTTATGTAACTTTTACATGTTAGATATGTGAGATGGAATAGCCCAGGTAAGGGCCCTCATACTTTGTACATACATATGTGCTTTAAATCTGGTGTTATGATTGTTAATATCATCGGTTTATATATACTTACACTTTATTATAAAGATGTTGTATCAAAAAGTCTTTATATTGACAAGCAGCATGCAAGAAAGGATGTTCAGTGAAACAAATATTTTTAATCCATATATTTCACAGGGTGGTATCTTGTAACACAGAATGATGAAATTCAAGTGCTTTTTGTACACATTTGTGTTAGTTTAATAGAAGGGGAAGGGAAAACGTGGAGCACTCACTGTGTGTAAGACCTAGTATTAACCATTTTAGGTCTATCACTTTCATTAATGCTCACAACAGTCCTGTATAGAAAGTGTTAATCATTTCCATTTTACAGAGAAACAAACTGTGGTCTAGATTAAATAACTCGTGAAAGTTACATGGCTAGAGAACGGCTCCAAACTGAAGGCATCAGTCCCCAAAGCCTGCAGGCTTACTCTTAACACAATATGGTATGTGTAGCCACCACCTGTTTGTTGAGTCCCTTCTCTGGCTAGGTGCCATCCTTGGTGCTAGGGATACAGCCACCAGGGAGAGGTGTTGCCCTCAGTCTTTATGTGTGCTATGGAAACATTATAATAGGGTCATGTTCAAAAGTAACATGGAATCCCAGAGGAATGACAGAGTATCTGTGGCTCAAGATGTGTAAGAACTTGGGGCACCCAGGTGGCTCAGTGGTTAAGCACCTGCCTTTGACCCAGGGTGTGATCCTGGAGACCCGGGATCGAGTCCCACGTCGGGCTCCGTGCGTGGAGGCTGCTTCTCCCTCTGCCTGTGTCTCTGCCTCTCTCTCTCTCTGTGTCTCTCATGAATAAATAAATAAAATCCTTAAAAAAAGTGTAAAAACTTAATGGTCAACTTTCAAAACTTCTGCAGTATTGTCCTGCTCCTTCCCCATGCATATTAGTACAGTATTCTTTTTTTCTTTTCTCCTTTTTTTTTTTTTTTAGTATTCTTTTTTCTTGCAGTGCTTTGCGGTTCTAGTCTCTGCCAAGTTATGAACCTTTTCAGTCATGAGCCCAAAACAAGAAAGTTTTTTTCAAATCAGAAGCCTAATATTCATGCATGCTGTTCATAGCAAAGCTGCTGAAAACCATAATTAATGTTTTTGTTTTCACAGAAGAAAACTTATCATATTAGGAGAGAGGGAATATCCACCATAATAATAAATAATAGTAGCTGCCATTTATTGATGGCTTGTCATATGCCAAGTACTGTCCTACCTGCTTTACACCCCAAATTTATTTCTCTGTATACTCTATGAGATTATAATCATCATTTTGGAGGGGAAATTGGGGGATAGATCGATTTGCTCAAGGTAGCAGAGCTAGTTAAAATGTAGCCTCGTTCAGAAACCAGCGTAGATGACCTAAGCATACTCTTTTTCTAATGACTACGGTTTAGGGTCTGGAACCACTCTGGCAAGTTTGCATTCCAGCTCTCCTGCTTCTTTGCTTTGAACCATAGACAAGATGCTTAACTTATCTGTGCCTCAGTTTCTTCATAAGAAAAAATGAGGATGATAATTAGAATACCTTTTCCATAGAACTGGTTACAAGGATTAAATAAGCAGTTATATGTAATGTTCTTAGAATAATGCATACCAGAGCAAATGCTCAGGAAAGGATAGTAGTAGTCGTTTTATTATTACTATTGTTATTTTTCTCTTCCAGAAGAACAAAAGATGGAAATAAACATGTGGCAGGGACTAAAGCATATACTTTATAGTATTTTTTGGTCACAATCAACATGTTAACTAAAAATACCACATTCACTGAGGGTTATAGTGTTCTAAGTTAAATTTTATTCATCTCACAGATTCCAAATTATTCTAAGAGAATATTTGAGCTTTCCATTATTCATTTCATTTTACTTGAAATCAGTGTCATTCTGATTTTTCTCCTTTGTTCAGATCTAAAAATTAGTGACCCCCCCAAAAAAAGAGAGAGATCTGAATTTGACATTCAAAATAAAAAAGATAAACATTTTTTCCTAACATGTTTCCTAGTACCAAATTAAAACTTCAATATATTGGAAAGAAAAGCTGATCATAAACTATCCAGTACAACCTGGTCTCACATTCTTTTATCTGTTAATTACCAATGATGTTTGGAAATTAATGATTCCATGCAAATATTAAATTGGCTTACATGCTTGCCATTGTTTATCTGTGGGTGAGAAGATTTACCAGGACACAAACAAGTTAATTACAATACCATTCTATTCTAGCATTCTTCACTTGAATACAACAGTGGTCTTCCCGGGAGGAGAGAACATGCTTCCGAGGGAGCCAGGGTTGGGGGGATAAGCTATTAATATGCGTACTTATAACAACACACACACATACACACACCCTTAGAGACAGAAACATAATTATTTAAGAGCCTTATGCAGAACATTGTGTCCTTGGTTTAGGTGCTATAGCAACCTAGTAAAACTATTTAAAGTGGCAACAAAACTCCCCATCAAAAGACTTGTTCATGTAATGCAACGAAAGGAGAAAGCATTGAACCAGAAATGAAATTACTGGAAGAATAATAAAATAGAGTTTGGGGTAACTTAGTACCAAGGATTATTTTATGGATATCTGCCTAGAGAATGTATTTAAAGTGTATTAAACTTCTTTATAAAACATTTACATTTTGCCGTGGGTCTTTAGAGTTAGAACTGCAAAAATAGCTTTAATTATACTATTTTGCATATGAAAATATGATTTTCTTGCAAAATTTGTTTAAATTCCCATGTTTCCTCTTATCATTTTGATGGACTATATGACTTTTATCACCCTTATTAATTTTCTGTGGTGATCCTTGGCAGAGCAAGAGAAAAATATTTCTGAGGAAAATGAATAAACCACAGAGAAATACTGATATTCTCCAGGGGATAAACTCCAGAAAGGAACTAACATGCAGGCTACAGAAGATAGCCTTCCATGAACATTTTGATAAAAAGAAGAAAAGGCTAAGAAGCAGCAGGTGTGTGTGATAGCAAGATAATGAGCAGTATGTATGATAATTGGCAGAGTCACACCAGAGATGTTCTGGTTCAAAAAATAAAATGCATAAATTTTTAACAGGTGTGTTTATTTTTTTAAGCTTGTGAAAAAATATGCTAAGGGGTTTTTAGGGTTATATGATGGGGTGAAGCTGTATAATTGAATCACTTTCTCCCAAACTTAATAAAATTAGCAAAAAAATAAACATTTAAAGCAGAAGTACACAGTCAGAAATAAAGCAAAAGAAATGGCAGTGCTCTCCATCATGATATTTGAATAGTGGGAGTCAAAGACACAGAGGATCCAGAAATCTCCATGCAGTGTCTACACACTTCTTTATCCCATCCACCCACTCTATCACCACCACTCCCTCCCCTGTCAAAGCGATACACAGGACACAGTCCTTCACAATAGCTTAGGTACCACTGCCTGCCATCTACGGTTTAAAACCAATTTACATGGGGAGGAGGCAAACTATGGAAAAACAAAAAACTCAAAGGGGAGGAAAGGCTCAGAGCTCGTACATCTCAGCAATTCACCCAAACCAGGAAGAAATGCCAGGGGTCAGCTTTTTGTTTTGTTTGTTCCCCAGCTTAATGGTCAGTGGAAAAGGACGAGTAAAATGTGCATAATCACTGAGAGAAATTACTTCCTGCAATTAGTAGGAATTTAGTAGAATAGAAGATAAAATAGAACATAAATTAGACAAACAAGCTCCCTTGCTGGAACAGGTGGCTTTGCAGGGGAGAAGGGATGCAAAGAATCCTACTTGTAATTGTTCCCCCTCCATGAGACCAAAGTGCCTGTGGCTCAAACCTGAAAGTTCTTGCTTCCCCTTTCCTACTAGATTGGGTACAATTAAAAAGTTTTAGGGGGATCCCTGGGTGGCGCAGTGGTTTAGCACCTGCCTTTGGCCCAGGGCGTGATCCTGGAGACCCGGGATCGAATCCCACGTCGGGCTCCCGGTGCATGGAGCCTGCTTCTCCCTCTGCCTGTGTCTCTGCCTCTCTCTCTCTCTCTCTCTGTGACTATCATAAATAAATTTAAAAAATTAAAAAGTTTTAGGGACACTGGGGTGGCTCAGCAGTTGAGCGCCTGCCTTTGGCTCAGGGCCTGATCCCGGATTCCTGGGATCGAGTCCCGCATTGGGCTCCCTGCATGGAGCCTGCTTCTCCTCCCTCTCCCTCTCTTTCTGTGTCTCTCATGAAGAAATAAATAAAATCTTAAAAAAAAAAAGTTTTGTACTACCCAGTATTGATAAGGGGTTTAGAGAAACTATGACTCTTATACCTTGTTAATGGGACGGTAGGTAGATGCAAACTTTTTGGAAAATTATTTGGCTATATTAATCAGAATTTAAAATGCACCTATTTCATGACCAAGCAGTTCCACTCATAAGAATGTTACCTACAGTTAGTAAAAAGTGTATGTACCAGAATTTTTATTGAACATTATATGAAACGGTAAAATATTAAAAACAATTCTACTGATCTTAAATGAGGGAATGACTCAATTATATGCACATAGTGGAATGCTCTAGAGTGACTAAAAATAAAGTTTTATGCTCTGATGTGAAAAATCTCTCCAAGCTATACACAAGTGAAGGAAAAAAAGTGCAAGGCAGCCTGGATGACACAGCGGTTTAGCACCGCCTTCAGTCCAGGGCATGATCCTGGAGACCCAGGATCGAGTCCCATGTCAGGCTCCCTGCATGGAGCCTGCTTCTCCCTCTGCCTGTGTCTCTGCCTCTCTCTCTCTCTCTCTCCCTCTCTCTGTGTGTGTCTCTCATGAATGAATAATCAAAATCTTTTTAAAAATGCAGAATATTGTGTGTAAGTAAAATAAAAGAACATGTGTACCTATGCTTTTTTCCAGAATAATTCATAAGAAAATATAATTTCTATTGGGAAGAAGTTCAAGGGTTGGGGCTGTGGTAGAAAAACAGCTCTTGCTTCTATTGCGTACATTCTATTCTGTTTGAAAATTAACTGTGCACAAGTACTGTGTTTGCTTCCATGTTCACTATTGCTGGCCCAAAGTCAACATGCTCAAAAGAGAATCCATACTACCTCTAACCCGTCACTTTTCCTGTGTTACCTGATATTAGATAATAGCTCTGACCATTCTCCTATGAAAGCAGTCAGAAAATCTGAGTCATTTTAAAAAATTGTTTATATATTTTTTAAAATACAAAAAAAACATGCTTTCTAACTGCAGAAATCCTGGAGGAAAAGAAGATATAGGGAAGATAAGAATATGTTAATTGTCTGTAAATTTGCTATTCAGTGCTCGCTTTGGCAGCACGCATACTAAAACTTTTGTAAATTTGCCATCCAGAAAAACTGTGGTTAAATGTTTGTGTATGTATTAAACAGAGAGATAGTAGATGGATGATTGATCAAACATAGACAAACAGATAGACAGGCATAGACATATTCACACACCACACAGACACATGCAACTGTTATGTAACCTGCTTTTTTTTTCCCATTTAACAAGATATCATGAATAAGCCAATATGTAATCTTCTTTTAAGTTTTTTGAAATATTTTTTATTTACTTATTTATGAGAGACACAGGAAAAGAGAGGCAGAGATACAGGCAGAGGGAGAAGCAGGCTTCCCGCAGGGAGCCCAATGTGGGACTCGATCCCGGGACCCCAGGGTCACCCCTGGGCTGAAGCCAGGCACTCAACCGCGGAGCCACCCAGGCGTCCCAATACATAGTCTTTTATATCATATCCCACAAGTGATTTACCCAGTCTCCCACTGTAAAACATGTAAGTATTTTCCAGATTTTTCAGTAGCATGCACAATGGTGTTGTGAACACCCTTAGAGTTACTTGTGGAATTAATGAATGGTTCCCAACTAAAACAACCTCACTGCATGTGAACACAGATGCATTCTCCAGTTGAACTAGTGAAGGATGAATTTTTTTTTAAGATTTTATTTATTTATTCATGAGAGACAGAGACAGAGAGAGAGAGAGAGAGGCAGAGACACAGGCAGAGGGAGGAGCAGGCTCCATGCAGGGAGCCCGACGTGGTTCTTGATCCCAGGTTTCCAGGATCACACCCTGGGCCAAAGGCGGCACTAAACCGCTGAGCCTCCCTGGCTGCCCAGGATGAATGGTTCTAATTGGAAGTTAATGTTGAAGAAACAATGATACACTGTTATTTTGAAATAACAGAGGATATTTTTTTCTCAAGGTTTTATTTAAAGTCCAGTGGGTTAACATATAGTGTAATATTAGTTTCAGGTTTAGAATTTAGTGATTCATCACTTATATACAACACGAGGTATTCATCACAAGTACCCTCCTTAATCCCAATCACCTATTTCACCCATCCTCCCATCCACCTCCCCTCTGGTAACCACCAGTTTGTTCTCTGTAGTTAAGAGTCTGTTTCTTGGTTTGCCTCTAGAAAGAGAGGATAGCTAGTGCAGTTCTTCAATAAAATTGTATTAAAAATGGGAAGGACATCCCAAATAGGACCATAGGAAAGCTTACAAAATAATAGGGAAAGGTAGGGCTTGACATTGAATGAAATGTGGCTGCAGAGCAAGTATAGTTGTAGCATAAAGTGCTGGCACATTTCACGTGCAAAAATATCTAGCCCACCTGATATCTGACATTCCCTCATGAGATGACCATTCATTAGATTATTGGTTTGTTAACACTTAGGTGAGCATGTTAAGGTATTATTAGACACTTAGGCCTTAACATAAAAATATTTCTCTAACTTTGTTATGACCAGTTGCATATATAGTGAGAACATATATTTAGCATTGATTATTAATTTTAAGTATTAACTATTGAGTATTAATTATAAACCATTTTAATGGTTAAGCCATTAAACCAATTTAATATATTAAATTTTTATAAATAATTTAATTAATGTTAATATCAATAATCTTATTACTAATTATATTAATAGTGTTTATACATTGAATATATATAGCCAAATATGTGTGTGTGTGTTTAAATCTAATATCAGCTGATTTCATCACATTCATTTATCTTTTTTTGTAGGCATTCATTTAAAAGGAGTACCTAAACACTTTATGCCAACAGGGAAATTTAACGGTTAATGCACTTAACAACACATGAAGTCAAAATTGAAAGAGCTTTGTAAATTAGATTTTTAGGCAGAATGTGAGAACTGGCTGATAGGTTTTTATTTGGTCCAGATTTTCATTCGTCTTTTGTCCTTCAGTTTATCATGTAGGCCCACAAAACTCAAGCAAAGAAAAAAAATAAACTATTTGGCGAATCAGAAGAAAGCAGGGTTCAGCTCAGCAAACCCAGAAGACGTCTACCTATTCTGTATGAGACAGTAGGATCAACTATGAAATATAGGATGTTTATGAAGTCAGGAAACTGACAGTGTTTCAGAAGATAGAATTATTAAATAAATAATTTTAGTGTGATAAAAATAATGTTACATACAGTGTGCTTTCTTAGAAATATTCAATGCACAGAATTATGTTCACAATAGTATAAAGAAGGGGGTGATTAATTTTTTAGGAGGAGAGTGTACAGTCATTGGGGAACAGAGAACAAAGGACATGATAAACCTTGAAGAAGGCTTTTCCATTCCCCATCCTGTGGGAGGTTGAAACAGAAAATAACAGACACAAAGGTATAGAGGTATTTGTAGAGGACAAGGAGCATTTTGGTGTTGCTAGATTATAGAGTGTAAAGTAGAAAGTGTCAGGGGTTATAAGTGGTATTCTTAAGAAGCAGATAAAAATAACATTATATTCTGATACTTTCTCCTTTGGTTAAGTTTTTATAAATCCTTTAAGAAGGTTTGCAACACATGTTGTAGTAACACCTTTGTATCTGATCGCTTTCCCATTTAGAATATTAAGAAAGAAAATTAATTTAAGATGTTGGTTATAGAGTCAGGAGATATTTTGTATGTGTACACATTTTACATTGGTGGCAGCTTAAGTATTTTTAAAATGCCTATTGATTGGTAGATTGGTTTTGTTTTCTTTTCTTTTGCTGTAGTATGTTAGATTTGAGCAAGTCAAAATATATAAGCATGATACAACAGAGTACTCTGCAGATTTTTTTCAGCTGTGAATGGCTAATTGTTAAGCGTTACCTTTGTGTAGCAATTACTGAAGCCACTGATGGTGCCATAGTAAAAACAAATGACAAGGAGTTTTTTCTGTTATTGTCCAGCTCTCTAATGAAGTTATTACAAAACTGACTTACTTATTAGCATATGTAACACTAGAGAGGAGAAGACATTCAAAGCTAGGGTTTAGGGCAACCGGGTGGCTCAGTGGTTTAGCACCTGCCTTCAGCCCAGGGCAAAATCCTGGAGACCCGGGATCGAGTCCCGCGTCAGGCTCGGCTCCCTGCATGGAGCCTGCTTCTCTCTCTCTCTCTCTCTCTCTCTCTCTCTCTCTCTCTCTCTCCCTCTTTCCGTGTGTGTCTTATGAATAAATAAATAAAATATTTTAAAAAATAAAAGCTAGGGTTTAGGGTTAGGTAGTGATCAGATAAAGCAGGACTTTGTGGTAAGGATTTTGACGTTGCTCCTAAATACAACAGGAAGCCACTGGAAAGTTAGAAATAGGACAGAAATATTACTTAAATTTTTTTTTAGATCATTCTACGATGTGGAACATTTTTCAAGAAATGGAAGTGAGAGGGACATCTGGGTGGCTCCGTGGTTGAGCATCTGCCTCAAGCTTAGGGTGTGATCCCAGGGTTCTGGGATCGAGTCCCACATTGGGCTCCCTAGGGAGTCTGCTTCTCCCTCTGACTGTGTCTCTGTCTCTCTCCCTGTCTTTCATGAATAAATTTTAAAAATCTTAAAAGAGAGAGAGAGAGAGAAATGGAGGTGAGAAGCAGAACTAACAATGATCTGTAGCCATAGTCCAAGAAAGATGATGGTTACCTGGACTAGTACATTACCACTGGAGATAGTGAGAAATAGAGAAGTTAACTTTGTGGATTTTTATCTATGGAGTTGAAGAAAAGAGTCCAATTAAGAATTCATTCTAGATTTGGTAAAATGTTATGTGCCTGTTCTAAACAAAAACTGGGATGAAAAGTTTGGGGTAAAGATTGTGTGGAGAATCAAGACTTCAGTTTTGGACATGTTATGTTTCAAGTGTCTATTAGAGAGCCAAGTAAAGTTGTGAAGCAAATGACCAGATTTGTGAGTGTACAGCTCAGGGGTTGCTCAGAGCTGGAAAAACATGTTGGCAATAATCAGCTTATAGATGATACCTAAAGACATGGATCTAAATGAGATCATAAGAGGACACACAAATAGTAAAGGTTTTTTTTTGAAATTCAGTTACAACAGGAAGGAGGGTCAGAATAATGTTTATCATACATGAGCTCAGTTTGTAGAAGAAAATGGATATTATGACTTACTATGGCTTTCTAGTCATTACTTTTTTTTTCCCCAGGTAAATTTTTCCTTGTTCACTTGAAACTTCCAAATGAATTTTTAAATTTATGTTAAATAATTTATGAGCTATCACCTAATATAGCATGTGTCAATAATAGTATTATAGTAAATGGGTGCTAAGTGAGATGAAAGTTAATAACCCATACTAATTCAAAAACATATTCTAAAACCTTATTAGTTGTCTGCCTCATGTTGTAAAGACAAGAACAGCAAATAAAAATAAAAGCCCTAATGAGAAGTTACATAACCAAATTTACACATATCCTTAGTGAAAAGCCAGACATAAATCTCAGGTCTCCTCACTCCCAATGCTATGACTGTTTGCTGTGATGTGCCTTTATAGCCTAAGGCAGTGTCAGGTTGTGACCATTTTTGAGCATCAACCATTTCCACCCTGTGTAGATGGTCAAAATCTCTTGCACGATAGCAAAAAGGCAAACTAGTTTTTAAACACTTTGCCCACCGAAAGGTAATAAAGATAATATATATCATTCCTAGACTATAATATTTTATTATTGCCAGCATTCTCTACTAATTCTGTGTCTACTTAATAATTTCTCTTACAGTCTCTATGATGTAAGAAAGTGTTGCTGAGGACTAAAGTATATTTTATTTATTTTTAAGATTTTATTTATTTATTTGACAGAGAGAGAGAGAAAACACAAGCAGGGGGAACAGCAGGAGAGGGAGAAGCAGGCTTCCACTGAGCAGGGAGCCCAATGTGGGGCTTGATCCCAGGACCTTAGGATTGTGACCAAAGCTGAAGGCAGGTGATTAACTGAGCCACCCAGGCACCCTCTAAAAGGTGTTTTCTATACAATACTAGTGTTACCATATCACCAAAAGCAAATTCACATAATTATTAAAATTTTATTCATTTTTTCATCATGATAAGTGTTTTCTTTAATCTCCATCCCCTATTTCAGCCATCCACTCCCATGCCTGCTCCAGTAACCATCAGTTTATTCTCTATAGTTAAGAGTCTGTTTTTAGATTTCTCTTTCTTTTGCTCATTTGCTTTGTTTCTTAAATTTCACATATGAGTAAGATCATGCGGTATTTGTTTTTTTCTTACTGACTTATTTCACTTAGTATTATACTCCAGCTCTATCCATATTGCTGCAAATGGCAAATTTTCATACTTTTTATGTATAAATATTCATATATATATATATAGCACATCTTGTTTATCTATCAATAGATACTTGGACTAATTTCATAATGTGATTATTGTAAATAATGCTACAATGAACATTGGGGCTCATGTATCCCTTTGAATTACTGTTTTTGTATTTTCTGGGTAAATACCCTATAGTGTAGCATAGTTCTACTTTAAATTTTTTGAGGAAACAATATTGTGTTTTCCATAGTGGCTGCATCAGTTTGCATTCCTGCCAACTGTGCACTAGGGTTCCTTTTTGCCATGCTTGCCAACACTTATTGTTTCTTGTATTTTTTATGTTAGCCATTCCAACAGGTAGGAGGTGACACCTCATTGTAGCTTTGATTTGCATTTCCCTGATGATGAGTGATGTTGAACATCTTTTCATGTGTCTGTTGGCCTTTTGTATGTCTTCTTTGGAGAAATGTCTGTTCATGTCTTCTGCCCATTTTTTAATTGGATTTTTGGTTTTGGGATGTCGGGTTGTATCAGTTCTTTATATATTTTGGATGCT
This sequence comes from Vulpes lagopus, assembly GCF_018345385.1. Taxonomy (NCBI): domain Eukaryota; kingdom Metazoa; phylum Chordata; class Mammalia; order Carnivora; family Canidae; genus Vulpes; species Vulpes lagopus. The sequence continues at coordinate 19,035,240 of NC_054834.1, read as the reverse complement.
AACCCTTTATTAGATATGGCATTTCCAAATATCTTCTCCCATTCTGTAGGTTGCCTTTGAGTTTTGTTGATTATTTTGCTGTGTAGAAACTTTTTATTTTGATATAGTCCCAATAGTTTATTTTTGCTTTTGTAGGAGACATAGCTGGAAAAATGTTGCTCCTTGGGGTACATGGCTGGCTCAGTTGGTACACCATTCAAGTCTTGATCTTGGGTCATGAGTTCAAGCCTCCCTATTGAGGATATAGTTTACTTAAAAAAATGTTACTATGGCCTCATGTCAGAGGAATTACTGCTTATTCTTTCTTCAAGGATTTTTATGGTTTCTCATAGTTAGGCCTCTACTCCATTTTGAGTTTATTTTTGTGTATGGTAGAAGAAAGTGATTTACTTTCATTCTTTTGCACGTAGCTATCCAGTTTTTCCACCCATTTGTTGAAAAGATTACCTTTTTCTCATTGCATATCGTTGCCTCTTTTGTTGAAGATTAGTTGACAATATAATCATGGGTTTATTTCTGGGGTTTCTGTCCTGTTCCATTGATATTCTGTCTGTTTTTTGTGCCAGTATCACACTGTTTAGATTACTACAGATTTATAGTATAACTTGAAATCTGGGAGTGTGATACCTCCATCAGTGTTTTTCTTTTTCAAGATTGTTTTGGCCATTCAGGGTCTTTTGTGATTCCATTTGAATTTTAGGATTATTTGTTCTGGTTCTGTGAAAAATGCTGTTGGGATTTTGAGAGATTGCATTAAATCTGTAGATTGCTTTGGGTAGTATGGAAATTTAAAAATATTTGTTCTTCCAACCCATGAGCATGGAATGTTTTTGCATTCCAAAAATTCATGCAGTTTTAAAATCCTGGATTTGATAAGAACATTCAAAGTATAAAAGACAATTGACCATTTTTGTACTTAATATAGAAAATTAATAAAAAGTATGCTATGAATCATTAGGTAAATAAAGCATTAACTGAAATAAAAACTGAATTATGTATAAACTCAAAAATTTTAAAAAGACTCATGCACAATTTGAATATGCACAATTTGAACAGTTAAATGTCAGCTAAACATAGTAAAAAAATTAAAGTCTTCTATTCTTACTGCACAGGTAGTACAATATGGCAAAATTTTCCCAAAACATTTCATAGAATGCTATTATAAAAAGAGGGAGGGAGGGAGAGAGAGAGAGAGAGAGAGAGAGAGAGAGATTTTATGGGCAAATACATCTGGGCAACAATGAGTTAAGCAAACCCATGCTTCTCAGAACTTATAATGTATAGCTGTGCATTGTCAATCTCTTAGGGTTAAACATCTTAGCCAGCATTCCCCAAATGTGTATGACTATAGATCCCAGCCTTTTCCATTTCTTTTAGAATCACCGTTAGGGGATCATACTTGGAGAATCCTGCTCCAAAGAAGGGATGAGATTGAAGGACGATAGAGGCAGACCCCCTAAGTATAGTTAGATAAATTTTATTGTCTGTGACCTTGAAAGTCATCACTTTTGTGTTTCTTATATTCATTTAAAACCCTCATAAACATTCAAGGTTAGGAAGGGCAAATTCTGTATTAAGGCTCAAATCCAAACTGACCCCAGGCAAAATGATGAAGTAAGCAAAGTCTATTTTTGGCTTTTTACCTTCAGTATCATCACATTTTCTTTCTACTATTGACAACTCACTTAGGTTGTCATCCATCCTCACCATCCCAGGATCCTGCTCTAAAACCCTTTCCCAGAGGGTGTTTAAACATGGCCAATTATACCTGCCTTCTGCTCTTTTCCCTGACAAAGAGCCAATTTCTGCTAAGGATACACCACCTCTGGGAGTACTTTGATTGCATTGTCTTTTAGACTGAAAGCTCTGTCTAGAGCCTTAACAAATGTGTGTACTTGTGGCAGTTTAGGCCTTGTAACATAAAGTAAGGATTTCTACTTTTGGGCAAATGGCCCAGCTGGAAGGCTCTCCAAACATAGCTCATTAGTCACCTTCTATTTTGCCTACTATCAACACCAATACTGGAAAAGAAAAAGAAAAAAAGTATATGTATATTCATAATTTCTCAGGAAAAATAGAATTAAATGAGGCTATAGAAGTAACTCTGCCTGTTGAAATTGAAAGGGCTGAGAGTCAGAGGCTTGGGTCAGTCTTATCTTGGTTACCAGCTGGTTCTTTAATGTTCAGCTGGTTCAATGTTATAAGGTCTCAGTTTCCCCACTTGTCCAGTGGGAATAATACTTTCATTGTGTGAAGACTGTGAAGATGGTGAAAGGAGACATAGTAACAGATAGGAAAAGTGTTTTCGAACAGCCAAAAGGCAACATGATATTCTTTCAATGACTTTATTTTGCATACAAAGAAATTAGAATTGGCCTAAAATTTTTCAAAATGATCTAGTTAGTATGTGTTCCAAAATGAATCATATAATATTAGAACTGAAATTGATCTTAAGGGTCATTAAGTATAAGAGAGAACACTCATGCCCCCTAAAAAGTAAATGAGATTATCTCAAGGTAAGGCTGAAACTGGAACCTATTTATTTAAATCTGGGACATTAACATTTTCCCTCTATGTCCTGGCATACTTGAGAGTCCAGGAATTTCAGCTGCAAATGAGACTAAAATCAGAATTGAGTCAGGAATCTTAGTTTCCTTGTCTTCCAATCAAGGAACAAGAGTCATTTCTATAGCCTAAGGTTTAATGATATGTTATGTCCATAGTTTTGCAGAAAAACTAGAGATTATGGCATGAAAGCTTTCTAAAATGTTATTGGTCACCACAATAAGAGCAAAACTTCTTTCCTCTTCCATCTTTTCCAGATGCAGGAATGAATCCAAAGTCTTTGCATATCTTGCTCAGCTTTTTCATCTATTCTCTGAATGTACTGCCAAGGACATCTGCTTCTGCCCTGCCATCTATTTGCCCACAGCCTTATAAAGAGCTTTCTAGACACTATTATATTCAGAGATTTCACTCCTTAAACCATATTAAAACACACCTACATCCTACAGTAAATATAGTTTTGGTGTAAAATAATTTATAGAGGATTTGCCTTACACAATTCACTTAGTACAGGAATGATTCTTGCATGATTTCTTAATAAACATGGGCTTTTAGGCAATTTCTAGATTAGACCAACATTTACCAGCTGTGAGTAAGAACGAGGAGTGTAATCTCTGCATCTCAGATGTCTCAACTATAAACTGAGGATGGTAAATGGACTATCCAAGAGGGTTAGTGTGAATAGTTACCATGCTTATGAAGACCTCTAAAAATTCTTAAAAGGTTAACAATTGTGTAATATTAGTAGAAGATACACAGGTGCTCTTTGAGCTGTTCTTTCAAGTTTTCTTATGTCAAAAAAAAAAAAATAGAAAGCCTTTCTTCCCAAGATGCAGCTGTTGGCATTAATATTATTACTGTTGTTATTGGAATCAGTTTGCATACCCAGAAATTCTTGGGAAGTAACAACATCTAGCCTCTATAAAATGTTTCAAATATAATTAAAATGTATTTAATTTTAATAATTCATTGAATAATTTAATAAATTTCATAATTACTGTCATTTATCAGGATACTTAATTAAGCATTTATTTATTTGAATTTTTTAGTTTCTGTATTTTAGACACAATAAATCCTACCTTTTTCCTTTCATTTCTTTAATGTTTCCCAGAAAAGTAGGTTTCTGAAATGCTGACAGCTTCTGTTCCTGAAGGATGATATGGTCCTGCCTGTTTTACCTCTAATTTTTTTATGTAATAGATCTTAAACAATGAAGATAGAGTGCAGTTAAATATTTTTAATCTTCTTCTCCATTTCATTGAGGTTATTATCTTAATAAAGAGACTAGTACCCTGCCTCATTGCCAAGGTGACAAGTGCAGTAGGTCCAACAATGCATATAGAGCAAATAACTCTAAGAGGTGCAATGGGGAGACCATCAAAAAGATGAGAGAGAACCTTACACAAATGGCAGCATCTGTGTGACATTTAGGGCCCTTATTCTCAAATTCCAATCCAGGCTGCAGAATTAACCTTACATTAGGTCAAGACAGCTGGATGAGTGCCAAGATATACATCCAGAAAGAAGCAGTTAGTATAATTGACTTAGGGATCTTGTATTACTGAGTGGAACCACACTTGGTGCTAGCATTGATTATGATTTTCCTATGAGCAGAATGTGTGAAGTTCTGTACTTGGTGGTGATTGAGTGATTAAATATCTTCTGCCTTTTTATGAGAAATTACTTTGGCCTATTTTTCTTAGGCTTATAGTCTTTACGGTCTCATTTCACTGATTTCTTATTTCAGGCACAGTCAGATCTGACATTAATACCAAACTTACTTAATTGGTGAGTCAGTCAAAAATCACTTTCCTGGCAAGCGGTAAAATTAAAAAAAAGTCCAAGGAGACAGCTGGTCTAGAGGGAGATAAGTGCCTGCTGGAGCAGGAAGAGAACAGAAAGTCTCCAGGAAAAAGAAGGAAATAAATCTATCAAATGCAAAAGGGATTTTTCAGCTAAAAAAAAAAAAAAAAAAAAAAAAAACCTCTGTAAAGTACCATGCCATATCTGATGGAACTCTGGGAGAAAATTAAGTATTGTGTTAGAGTAAACAATGCAAATGAAAACAAAATGGGCAACAACTTTATTATAAAGGTGCTATAATAACATGCTTGGCTTTAAATTGAATAGTCAAATAATGTAAATATTAATTATTAAGTAAAAATGATGTTCTATTAAACCAAGAAGACAGGAGAAAGAAAATAGGCATGATCACCAAGCAAATAGGATGATATTAAGAAGATAAATTCGTATAAAAGGAAATCATTAGGGCCTAAAAGTAAACAAATATTGGGTCTAGATTATTGAAAAATATGAAGTTAAAAACTATAGGTTAAAAAACATTTTAAATAAATGGAACTATGGAGGAGAAGGTGACATTTGACTTCTTTTTAAAACTTTATATGTAAGTGCTTTATTAAATTTTTTAAAGTAAGGAAAATATGACAAATACTATTTTTATTCTTCATTTTCGTTCTCTGATCTCTTGCATCTTAAAAAATTATTGGTAACATCAGTACTGGTTTAGGATATTAATTTAATGGGGGTTTTATTGAAAGAGTTCATAAGGGAGAAATACTCAGAAAGGCAACAGAATAAACAGAGTGAATGCCCAGTTTAGCACCTCCAAAGTGTTAGGGCATGACTGTCACTCTTCACCAGAAAAATAGTGGACCCCATTCCAGGTTTAGCAGCCAGAGCTGGGAGCCGGAAGGGGAGAGTTTTTTTCATTGCAATATGAACTGTTAATTGATTCCCTTTTGCATTTCTAAAATAGACACAAACTCTTTGCTCTTAATTCCAAAATACAAATGCATTTCCCCTTTTTGCCATAAGGGTTCTATTTACATCACAAGGTTTTGTGTGCTTTCGTTTCCTTGCCTGCTCTAGCTTTCTGGGAATGTGGTCTATTACCTTGTAACCAGGGAGCAGTATTCAGCATGTGAAAAATGCAGTTAATTGTCATTAAAAGCTCAGTTGATGGAATGAACATCACAGATGTCAGGATACGTGCACGTCTGATTTTCATTTGTAAGAGATGTTTTCATTGCCACCACATTAGTCAGTGATAGCTGTTTAAATGTGTTGGTAGTTAGTTGATGCAGAACATCTGGCCACATTGTTTTGATTGCTAGGTGACCGAATCTTCTCTCGTGCCCGCCAAGAACAATGTCAGTAAATCAGATTCCCAGTTTTGTTAATTATCTTTTCAGAGAACGCAGTAATGGAGTCATAAAATAAAAGAATTAGAAGGATTAAAAGAAAACATCAGGTCCAGTGGCCTTATAATATTTGCCCCTATATAACTTATTATGTAAGAGGTTCTTCTAGATGAACTTTGGGCATATCTTACTAAAAAAATGTAACATCTTTATTTTTGTTCATGACATGCATTGAAAGTTTAGTGTGGTGTTTATCATTGATGTCTCATTAAAAGGCATTTGAGTCTCTCCATTAATTCTCATAACCTTTCCCATACCGAACAGTTGCCCATTATGTGCAGGACATTTTTTTGGTTTCTTTTTTAAAGCATTCCTCAGACTAAAGACATAAGAAACATATGGTCCTTTCTACTCCTCAATGTCCAGGGGCTTCCATTCAAACACCAAAAAGTTAGATGTTAACTTTATATTTAAAATATCTACTTTTTTTTAAATTATCAAAGAAAATATTAAATTATGGGACACAGAAAGTTGTGCAAAAATTTTTTTAACTAGATTAAATGTGACAAAGGAATTTAACTGTGGGAGCAGAAGAGAAAATTCTGATTCCAGAAGTAATCAATACAACCTACATCAATAATTCAGTCTACTCCTATTGGAATTAGCTCTTCATCTTTTAAAATACCGGTGTATACATTGAAATTTATGACTATTCCCTCTCTAAAATAGTTGTTACACTTATGATTGCTTAAGAAAAAAACACAAAATAACAGAACTAGTTGCCACAAGTTAGAAAGTAGCAAAGTTGACATTTCCTGCTAGAAAGCTAGACTTCCAAAAAGACTAAAACAATATTGAAAAATTTATCTCATTTTGGTGGGCCTTTAATAGGATGGAAGAATAATAATAGCTTTTTGGTTTTTCTTAGAAATCTACAATGAAATGGTAAAACCAGAATCTTCTAGAAAATCGTCCCCCTTTTGATATTCAACTTTTTTTTTTCAGTAATAAAGAGGTGATAAATGCCTTTGAGGCCTATCTTGTCAGCAAGAAAAGGATAAATGGCTTACTTGTAGGAGGTCATTTCAACTTTCCTACCACCTAAATACCATTTAAGAAATGACCTTTTCCAGGAAAAATATCCTAGGGAGAACACTAGTTCCTGAAAAAGAAAAAAAAAATTCCACTTGATCACTTAAGGAGTAAGACTCATTTTTGATGGCTTTTCAGAGCTCTTTCCCATTTCTTCCCCTCATCCAGCATATTCAGAAACAAAGAGACACTTCTCAATACCCTAAAATGACTCTGCCCATTGTAGTGAAAATCCTAAAAATGTAAACTATTTTATTAATAATGTGATCTACATACACACATACCCATATGCACACAGTTGCCCTAATGTAGCAGTCATACCTAAGGACCAACGTAAAACAAAAATTTAGGGCCTCTTGTTCAAAAAGTAGGGGAAAAAGGTGGTGTTAAACATGCTAAAATATAACGCTTTTATTTTCTTCCTCTGGCCCTCTTTTGACTTATTGTATTGTTTTGTGCTGTTGTTTAATTTGTTATATAATGTTGTTCTGAGTTAAAATGTTAAATTATTAGTATGGATTTTACCATTCATCTTTACACTGTGCACTGTAGTCTTAAATGCAAATATAGGACCACTTGACTGGTATACAGAATCACAGAAATGACATAATTCATATCCTGGGGCTTATACATGCATATGTATTTCATTCTTACCAGAATAGTGGAAATGCCGCACAAAATTAACTCATCTCTGTGTTTTACTTCTTGATATGTGCACATCCTACCCACAATCCTTATTTTTAGCTTATTTGATGAGTAAGGAAGAACTAAAAGGAAAAAGAACTGTAGGTTGCCCTCTCACCTTTCCTTTTGTATCATCATTTTCAGCATAAGTGATCTACTACTAAATGAAAGTAATACAAGTAAATAAGGCTACAGTAAGACTCAGTCATTCATGTTTCTTAGAACACCATTGCCTTCTTCTCTGCATTCACAGAAAATTCTTTTTTTTTTAATTTAATTTATTTATTCATGATACACACACACACACACACACACACAGAAGCACAGACAGACGGAGAAGCAGGCTCCATGTAGGGAGCGCGACGTGGGACTCGATCCCGGGTCTCCAGGATCACACCCTGGGCTAAAGGCAGCGCTAAACTGCTGAGCCACCCAGGCTGCCCACAAATTCTGATTCATATGGAAACCATGACCTATCTGGGCTGTCAACACCCTTACTTACTCAGCCATTGACATAACACATTTTCCATAAGCTCTCCCTTTGAGTCTTGTCCCGCATACTATAGTATCAATAGCATTGTGTGCTCATGGGGGCATCATGAGCCCTGCATATGAATGGGGCAGCAAGGAATGGGTGACAGATATGCATATTAGACATATTTCCCTGGCTTATATCCATGTTCCATTGTCCCACCAGACTTCAGTTATAAAGCATAAGTTCAAAGATAAAATTATTAAGAATTTTTTTTAAAGATTTTATTCATTTATTCATGAGAGACACAAAGAGAGAGGCAAAGACACAGGCTGAGGGAGAAGTAGGCTCCCTGCAGGGAGCCCGAAGTGGGACTCGATCCTGGAACTCCGGGATCAAGCCCTGAGCCCCCTGAGTCCCCTGAGCCAAAGGCAGACACTCCACTGCTGAGCCACCCAGGCCGCCCTTATTAAGAATTTTAAAATGGCTGCAGATGAGCATTAATCCAAGGCTGGGGACTTTCTGAGCTTTGGGCCATGTGCTACTTCACAGGCTGCATGCCCAGGAAGCTGGCTCAAGAACCCCTGACTTGTACTTTATGAAGGCTTCAAAGTGTAGGTGCTTTCTCTCTCCCTCCTGGTGGGCAAGGTGAAATGGGTAAAACAACTCCCGAAGATGTTAAGTATTTTCATAGCACCTTTTTTAAGAGATGCTTTAAGTATTTGTCACCTCCACAAGCACAGAAATCCTAAAAATAAAAATGCTCAGGGTAGCTTTCAGAAAAAAGTAAGCTGAAGGGAGATTAAAGCAAATTAATCAGTAAAGTCAGACTTTGATAGAAGCATACTCCTACTCTATTGTTCAAGGCCACTGTTAAGTGGTATTTTTAATTGAAACTACTCCTCTGACTTAGACAAAAGTAGAACGTAAACCCTAATGTTCATGGAAAAGCCAGTGTTCTGTAGAATTTTTAGTACCAAACTTTAGAGACATCTTGTTTCTGCTCTACTGATACTGCCTGTTATTTACACTTATGTTCAGAGACTGAATTGTGAGCCCTAGTAAAATATCAGATAGTATGGCTTTAGAATTCAATATTTGCCTCATTCCATTTCAGCATATATTATAAAATTTGGTAACATGCTAGACTATAGATAGGAGACACCAAACATCTGATTTATTAGATTAAGGATGGCCTTCCATTGGCAGCAGGAGGACAACCATAACAGTTGCGGTTTTGTTGCTTTCCTAAAGAAAAGAAAGGACAAAACACTGCAGCTCGGGAGCTAAGAATATTGCCCCGTTCTCCAAATAAAGTTTATCAGATACATAAGATGATAGACTCTATTAACATGATAAATGGAATAGGTTTGAGAGAACTCTGGGAACAGTCTCCCACCCGCACTGGCTGAAGAAAGTTGGGCAAGCTATTGTCTGAAGGCATGGTCACTCTAATTGCACCATGTATTTTGCCTTTGCTGTTGAATTGCTTGTTTTCCAGCCCACAACAGAAATACAGTCACCATGACAATGCAAAATATCCCATACACACAACATATAAATGTGTTCTAGTCACGTTACCTTGGCATTTGCCTCTCTGCTGAAATTCAGGCTTCCTGGGAACACTTCTCCTTTGAGAGCCTTGACGTTGACTCAAGCACTGCCTAACTCAGAGCTGGGAACCTTAGAATGGCAGGACCATGTATTTATGTTGTTTGTTCATTCACTCATTCATTCATCTAATGTTTATTCAGCATCGTATATGTACAAGGCACAGTGTTAGGGAGATTAAAAATACTGATCGGATAGGAATCTTTAAAGAACCTCTAGAGGTGGAACTAAGGCATATGTAGAAATAACTATCTCATAAGGTAAAAGGTAATGGTAAAATATATGTAGCAAGTAGAATTTAGACATTTTGAGATAGGAGGAATGGGATTTCAGGTGGAAGAAACAGTACATATAAAGGTATAGGAATTGAGATGTGAACAGTTGTCATAGATGAGAAATAGTTTGTCCTTTGGAGCAGTGCTCCTCAAATGATAATATGCATATGATTACCTATAAATCTTGTTAAAATTTAGATTCTGATTCAGTATGTCTGTTGTGGGCTCTGAGATTCTGTGTTTCACAAGCTCTCACGTAGCCATGTCAGTGCCGCCAATTTATTGACCACACTTCAAGTAGCAGGGGTTTAGAACACATGAAGCATAACCAGAAAGAAACTAGTTGGAAAGTTCAGAACAATGAATGCAGACTAAGAAATTTAGACTTTATTATGCAGAAAATAAAGATTTCTGAAAACAAATTATTGTTATCCATCCTGAACTCTTATAATGTTAATAAAACAGCATTGTTTAAGATGGATATATTTTTCCTAAATTGAACAGTGTTTCCCAACGAATGATAAACACCTATATTCTCCCAACCAAACAGAAACTCTTGGTGAGTGGGGACCCAGGAACTTGTCTTCTTAACAACCTCTCATCTGGGCAGACACTGGATCAGGAGGTCACCATAATTGTGTGACTTTCTCAGATTTGCATTATCAAGCTCCTCATAGGAGGAGGTTTCTAGAAACCATATTGTAACCCAGCTTTCATGGGTGATGCCTGGGTAGAGGAAGTTTGTATTATAAATGCAATTTAAAAAGAAGCCTGGGAGTCCAACAGTGTATAAAATGTCATGGTTAAGCAGAATTTATTTTGTGAATGCAAAGTTATTTTTAATATTTAATATCTGACACCACCCCTCGGTCCAGCCAACCAGTTTTCCCTTTCTTGGTAAATTGTACTGCTGTTTATTCATTTGTTTAACCAGAAGCCAGAGAGGCATCCTTAATTCTGGCATCTTCCTCACCTCCAGTGTTCAGTCACTCACTAAGTCCTGTAGGTTCTACATCCTAGATGTATTTCAAATCTAGTTGCCAATCCTCTCCCCTCATTGTCTGCCTAGCAATCACATTACTTGCCTTCCATGAGAGCTCCCTAAATGGTCTTGCTACTTTCTTTCTTTCTCCCCTCTCCCCCAATACATCCTTCACAAGTACACACAAGAACTTCTTAAAATATAAATCCAATCTATTCAATCTCTGATTAGAACTATCCAGTAGTTTTACCCATTGCACTTTGAACAAAGTCCAAACTCCTCCCTATGGCTCATAAGGCTGATTTGTCCCATTCTTCCCTCTCCAGTAATGCTTCAGCCACATGCCCACTTTCTTGCACTTTCCTAGACTCCATCTATCTGGTTCTTGCCTTAGAATCTACATACATATTTCTCTCTCTGCTTGGATGATCATTTTCAGAGAGGCGTTTCCTAATCACTCTATTTAAGCGCAGTCCCACACTTTCCCCAGACTTTATTATTACAGCATCTCAGTTCCCTCCTGTGTATTGTTCTATATTCATAGTTACATATTTATATCTTTTGTGTCTATCCCCTCACCATATTTTAAACTCCATAAAGGTAGATCCTGTCGTTAAAAAAAAAAATATTTATTTATTTGAGAGAGAAAGAGCAGAGGGGAGAGGCAAAGGAAGAAGAGAGAGAAACCCAAGCAGCCTCCATGCTGAATGCTCAATCTCAGGACCCTGAGATCATGACCTGAGCTGAAATCAAGAGTCAGACGTTTAAACGTCTAAGCTACCCAGGCACCCCGAGAGTCTGTCTTTTTTGACTCATCTTTATAAATACAGCCTCATATTTGTTTAATCAACAAATATTTATTGAGTGTCTAAGATGTGCCAGGTACTGTTTTAAGTTCTCCATATACAGCAGTGAGCAAAACAGAGAAACATTCTTGACCTCATGGAATTTACAGTAGTTGTAGGAAGCATTAAATAAAAAGATAATGAGGTGAAATTTAAAGCATGCCGGATGGTGGTAAGTGGTATGGCAAAAAATAAGGCACATAAAAAAAGTGCTGAATACGTGTAGGGTTTACTATATTAAATGGGGATGTGGCAAAGGTCTCATTCTAAGATGATAAATAGATGAAAGACTAATATTAACACATGTATATGTGTCTAACAAAGATATACATAGATTAATGTTACATATATTAATAGATATTTGCTAGTGTAAAATAAACTAGAGAAGAGAAAATGTTAAAAAAATCATGACAAAGAGAAATATAGTAAAATATAGTACAGTATTATCCTGTAAAAATCTGCATATAAATGGACTCACACAGTTCAGAACTGTGTTGTTCAAGGGTCAACTTTTCTCCAGGTTACATTATTGTTAGAATACAGAATATAATACATGTACAAAATATAAGTTAAGTGACTGTTTATGATGTTATATTGTGATGTTATGTTTCCTATCAAGAGTAGGCTATTAATGGTTATATTTTAGGGAACTCAAAAGTTATCTGAGGATTTTTGACTGTGCAGAAGTGGGGAGTGTGGTGACCCTAACTCCTGTGTTGTTCAAGGATCAACTGTATACATCACAAAGAGTAAACCTTAATGTAAACTATGGACTTTAGTAAATAATAATGTATCAATATTAGTTTAGAAGTTAGAACAAATATACTACATTGCAAAATTTTAATAATAGGGAAACTGGGTGGTGGAGGAAGAAAATAGGTATATGAGAACTCTGTAATTTCTGTTCAGTTTTTCTGTAAGCCTAAAACTACTCAATTTTTTAAATGAGCTAAAGCATATACAAAAACTTGACCCCCTAAAAAAAGGTAGAAGTGGCCCAGACCATGTAGTGAAATATTTATTTCCAATAGTTATCAAATAACATTTAAAAGAGACTAGGGTACCATTTCTGCCTATCAAAATAACAAAGATTAACAGCAGCGAGGCTCCCAGGATTGTCTTTGTTTTGAGAAAATAAGCCCTTTCGTATACCACTTCTGGAACTGTGTCAGAACAAATTTCCTGACTGGTGATTTGCCAAAATATATCAAATTACTAAAAAGAAATATCTACTTTTTGACCAAATGATCCTCAATCTGTGCATTTATAGGAAGGAAATAGTGAAATTAGAAAAAAGAAACCCCTACAATATTATTCATCACGGTTTGTCTATAAAACAAAATTAGAAACAATTTAAAAGTCCAGAAAAAGGGGATTGGTTAAATATATTTTGTAGATACAAATGAAGTACTTAAAATTATCCTAACCTATACGTGGAAATAACATGGAAAAAGGTGTTTGTTATATTGTATTAAAAAGAAAAACAAGTTAGAGATTATTATTATGGAAAAGTCCACATGTAGTATAGAAAAGTTCACGTACCAGTATGGAAAAGTCCACGTACCAGTAATGGCTATAGCTTGATAGTAGAGTATTTATTATTTTATTATTTTTCATTATATTTATATTGAATTTACATTCTTAAAACACTGTTACTGCATTGCTTATTTAAACTTTAAAATATATAAACTCCCTGTGAAAGAAAGGTGATAATTCTGACAACTTAGAATATTAGTACTTCTTAGATCTGAAAGGGACCTCAGAGGTTGTATATTATATCATCATTATTTAACAAATCATATGGTTAAGTAGTTAAATGAATTCCCTCAAACTGAATTACAAGTAGAACTGGGACAGCAGCTGATGAATCTTAGTCCACAATTCTTTTTCAGTTCTCTTTCTCTTTACATAGCGGCAATCCCCAAACAATGCTTCTAGTAGAAGCTTCTTCTAAAATATTATGTATGTATTCATGAAACAAAAACATGCACATCTCTTTGTATGATTTTACTGTTTTCTAGAAATTTAGGTCTTCTGAATCTCAATCCTTCCATTTTTTGTTTTGTTTTGTTTCATGCAGAGTTGTAATCTCTAAAGAATCCTTTGTAGGGGCAGCCCTGGTGGCCCAGCGGTTTAGCATCGCCTTCAGCCCCGGAGTGTGATCCTAGAGACCTGGGATCGAGTCCCATGTCAGGTTCCCTGCGTGGAGCCTGCTTCTCCCTCTGCCTGTGTCTCTGCCTCTCTTTCTCTCTCTTTGTGTCTCTCATGAATAAATGGATAAAATCTTAAAAAAAAAAAAAGAATCCTTTGTAGGAAGAAATAAAATGGACTAATGTATGTGTGTCTACGTGTGAAACACAACTGTGTAAATTTACTTGCATGATTTTCTTTTCTTTTCTATAAATTTGATGTCATATAGTTTCAACCATAAATCCCTTAAAGTTGTTAGTAAAGTGAAGGTGTTTATTTCCACCTAAATGAAAACACATTCCAGATCTACCAACTGCTTTGATGGCTAATCAACACTTAAAAGTCTTTAGCCAATAAATTTGTGCAGAGGAAGAAAAAAGGTTGCAGAGAATTAGAAACAAGTCCTCTATCTCCATATACACCAACATATGGTGTAGCTTCCTGGACATTCAATGCTAAGTATAGATTGTAGATGAATGGGGAGTAAAGACTAAACTGAGAATGGATACGTAAATTGGTAGTATTTTTCCTTGTATAGATTGGCCTGATTTCTTAATAGTTCCATTCTAGATGGTGCCATCATAGAAGTAGAAATCACCTTCAACAGACTACTTTATGAAGAAATGTAAAGAAAGCTTTGATAAATGTTGCTTCATTAAAATAGAAACAAAAGGTTAAAGTATTTACATTATTAGAGGTATAATACTTGTTGGCTATGTTAAAATTTCATAACTAAAATTATATAAATTTTAAGGTCATTACAATATTTTCTATTCATTATGTTGAAAATCAAAGAGGCAGATCAAATCAGCTCATGTAAAATACTTTCTTCACTAATTGCCTGTATCTTACTCTCATTTATGCCACCAGTTTCCCAGTAGTAGAAACTGTGGTTTTCCTCTGGATACTTAAGTTCCATTCTAATTGCAGTCACTTCCAAATATTAACATTAACTTGGGAGAAATTACTGCTTCTTTAGAGCAAATATAGCCTCAATCCTTTTTAACAATGATAATAGTGTTCTTAAGAACTTCATATTTCAAAATATTTAGATGTTTAGTGTAGTATAAACTAAATACTTAAATTTAATAAATTACATTTCAATAGATGTTTTAGAGATTCTGGTATCATGTAGTCATATTTTTTCACAACTATATTGGAGATTATCCATTTTGTCCCAGATAAATAGAGTAAGCATGTGAAGCATTTGGAAAAAAAAAAAAAAAAGGTACAAATGATGTAATTATGTGTGTTTATGATTGACCTGTATGTCCATGGGTGTATGTATATATGTGTGTATATATGTATGTGTATGTTTATGTGTGTGCCCATATATATATATATAGTGGTTTTTTAAGGTGAGAAAATTCACTATCAAAAAATAGATAAAACTCCATCAATTTGGATCCAACATTTCTATAAAAAGGTATATTTAAATTAATACCAGTACTGTGTTTTAAGGATTAAGCTAATGACTCAGCAATAAGTTATCACTGAGAATTTAGAACTGATTGTTTTAATTTTGTCACCATGAGCATCCAGCAATGTTTCTCAGGCCCTACTGGCTTAGGAAGTTTCCCATTAGCAGGATTCTCTCTCTCATTTAAGAAGAATCCATAATTTAGCCTTATTATCTTCAAAATACCAATGTTTTTCAATGTTGTGTGGTTCTTTGCATATACCACTCTATTATTACATTAATCATATATAGTATTTATCTTTTTTTAAAGGCAGACTCATTTTCTGGGAAATGGAATGATGAGTGTAAATGGAGATTGATTCATTCATTGATTAATTGATTCATATAGCAAACACCATTGAATATCTGGCATATAACAGACATGTTGTTTACTATGAAAGTGACTCTGATTTGGTAACCAACTTTTTGCAAGCTAAAAATATAAAAAAAAAGTGGAGTGAGTAGCAATATTGCTGAAACAATATTGACAATCATTGTTGATCATTAAGTTTGGGTCACAGGTGCATGGTAGTTCATTACACTATTCTATGTTTTTTGCATATTTTTAGTATGGTTGAAATTTTCCATAATAAATAATTTTTAGTTTAGTTGTTTGTTTTTTATATGAGTACTTGTCAGGATTTTCAACTCAGTTGGGGTGTGTACCCTATTCACCTAAAAGAAACTACTGGACTTTGTTTTTCCTTTGGATTCTTCTTCTTTTGAAAATACCAGATACATTGTTCACAATCTTATCATCTCTTTCTAGCATCAATTTTTAAAATTCCCTACTCTGAAAAGCTAAAGATAATAATATCCACTATTCTCCAGATTTAGAGTTCAAAGTGGGGTTAGGAGCTTGACTGTGTTGAGCTACTGTCCTGGTTACCTCTTTCTTTCTTAGTCACCAGCCATTAAATTTCATCATCTGGTCATTACTGTTCCCTTAGTTAATTTGTGGTATGAATTTTGTTATCATATTTTCCTTTTCTCTGTTGATTTTGTTATATTTTTGGGAAAAGGGGTTCTAAGTTGCACTTTTATTTTTCCATTTTAGATTATATGGGGCCCCTCTTTTTAGTTCTTTAAAGTCCCAAAAGGAAAGAAAAAAACTTATCTGAAAATAAAACAGCTAGGTGAATGTCTTAGATATAACTAAAATAGCCATCAATCTCCTCATTTTAATTGCAATCAAGTTGCAAATATTAAGGACTTACTGTATTTTATGACTTTTTAACTTATTATATAAGTGACTTTCCTAATAGCTTAGAAGGAAGTGAGTGTCCCTTTCTGCTCTTTTCCTATAAAGAGTTATATGCTAAAAAGTCCATATTTATGCATATTTCTATTGCTTGTTATCCTGTAAAAACAGACTACTACTATAATTGAATATAGTGTAAAAATTGCATTAAGTGGGACGCCTGGGTGGCTCAGTGGTAGAGTATCTGCCTTTAGCTCAGGTTGTAATCCTGGGGTCCTGGGATCTAGTCCCACATCAGGCTCCCCACAGGGAGCCTGCTTCTCCCTCTGCCTATGTCTGCCTTTCTCTGTCTCTCACGCATAAATAAATAAAATCATTATTTATTTTTATTTTTTAGAGTTTTTATTTATTTATGCATAAGAGACAGAAGCATAGGCAGGGGGAGAAGCAGGGTCCCTCTGGGGAGCCTGATGCAGGACTCCATCCTGAGACTCAAGGAATCATGTGAGCCCTGAGCTGAAGGCAGACATTCAACCACTGAACCACCTGGGCATCCCAATAAATAAAATATTTAAAAATAAAATTAAGTCAAGTATTCTAGTTTTTAAAAGTTGCATAAAAGCTCTTAGGAAAATAAAAAGTCAAGCTTCAGACTAGTAGAAAATATTTGTAAAATACACATTTGATAAAGAACTTATATTCAGAATATTTAAAATATCTCTAAAGTTAGAAATAAGAGAACAAGGAATTCAATTATTTAAAAATAGATTCAAACAGATACTTCAACAAAGAGGTACAAGGGAGTTTCTTTTTTATTATGGAACTATTCTTTATCTTGATTTTGATGGTCACATAACTATGTTCATTAAAATACATAGAATAATTCACCTTCAATGTTGAATTTTACTGTATTAAATTATACTTCAATAAACAGAAAAATGGAAGGAAAATAAAAGTGATTTCAGATCCAAGAAATGATGTGAAAGATGTTAAATAAATGTAAATGGTGTTAAAATATTTCAACATACAGATATTTACATAACATACTCTTTTACTTTTTCAAGTCTTATCAGTGAGCTTTTCCCTGGCCATCCTAATGTAAATTCCAATCATACACAAAATGAAACACGCACTCATTCCCAGTTCTTCTTCCTCAAGTTACTTTTCCCTACCATATAACATTCCAGCTACTTATAAGCTTATGTTCTTTTTCCTTCCACAAGGATGCCATGACAAGATGTAATGTGACACCATGATGGTAGGAATTTTTGTTTGTTTTGTTTGTTGAGGTAAACCCCAGTGCCTAAAATGGTACCTGGTACATAATGGGCTTTAAAAAGTATTTGCTTAAAAAATAAAATAAATAAATAAAAAGTATTTGCTTGATTAATAAATAATTAACTCCCTCAAAAAATATTGTTCTTTCACTAAGTAAAGACCTTGAGTTAGTTATATAAGGAAAAAAAAATGGATGCTTTGTCCTGTTGAATGTAGTTTATGAGCTTTTGCTTTTATTTTGAAAATAATTTGAAGAAAGCCATGTCAGCACTTTCAGTTGTCAGATTTAATGAAGAGTTTGGATCTGATACTTAAATACACTGAACTCACTTTATGAAGGTGATTCTTGATATATTTACATTTACCTAAACCTATTTCCAGTCTTTTGTCTGGACACAATTAATTTGAATAGCATTGTACCTATGCAATTTTGCATTTTGTTTTACCCAGCATTTTCCTAAATCCTAATTATATCATCAGGGCTAGAAAATACCTCCTGTTTTCACTGATTATTATAATTTATTATTATGTGCAATAATCTGAGTATGAGTTCAGCCCAGCCCATAAAGACAAAGTCAAGTCAAAGTCAAGCTTCCTTATAACTAGTACAAGGCATGAGAAATACACTTTAACAAGAGAGATTTATTGGAAACCGAGAAGGCCAATAGTGTAGGACTTTTAGGATGTTATTTTCATAAAGACATAACCACAGTTTTAAATAAGTGATTAAGGGCTAGCTTATATTTTGAGAGAGAAACTATGAATGTAGTGATTGTCTCTTGGGCAGAATTCTTTCTCTCTCTCTCTCTCTCTCTCTCTTTTAAGATTTCATTTGAGAGAGAGAGGTAGCAGGCTCCCTGCTTGTGGGGAGCTTGATCCTAAGATGTGGGGCTTTATCCAAAGACTCTGAGATCATGACCTGAGCCGAAGGCAGGTGCTCAACCGACTGAGCCACCCAGGTCCCTTGCAAAGAATTCTTAAACATACTACCTAAAAGATAAGAAGTCATAGATGAGCTTAAAGTAAAGATAACCTGCATAGAACTGACCTTTCTTATGTCCTAAGAAAAGCAATTTGTGTTAAAGAAGAGATGATGATGGAACTCTAAATAATACTATTCTCAACAAAATTGTAAGTTCTACAAAATATTTACAAAGATTAAGTGGTTAGCATATATAAAATATACGCTATCGTGGCTTGCTCATGGTAAGCACTCAGGTGTTTGTTGTAATTATTACCACCATTTTAATATCCCCTGCAGAGCTTCTCTTACTTCTTGGCTGAGTAGAAAATGCTTAGTAAAATAAGTTTAAGTCAAATCAAAATGGTTGAAATAGTGACTTTCCTTACAAATGAATAGCAACAATAAAAAGATGGAAACAATGGTGAACCTTATATGAAAAGCAAGGAGAAGTATTATATGAAAATAGAACTTGGTTTTGCTGCAGGGAGTATAATGGAAATCTTTCTGACTTCTACTCAATTTTGTTGTGAATCTAAAACTTGTCTAAAAAAAATAGAGTATACCTCGCTTATGTTTGTAATCAAAAGGCATCTTCTACTATAATTCAATAACTTTTAAATATGATTAATACATATAATGATGAAAAACCAAAAATGATTTTAAAAATTACTTACTGTAAAATGCTTAGTGCCAGAGTGTGTATATATGTATGTGTGTGTTTGTGCATGTGTTACATTTTCGTTTTGTTTTACAGTGTTTTCAAATGTATAATCTTAGTTTTGGGTATAAATACAAAAGAGATTACAAGAAAATATTCTTAATTCCTCTTTAATTGAATTACCCTCCTGTTTGGGCTATTATTCTATTAAGTTTACACAACAAAAATAACTCTGAGAAAGTGAATGTTTACTAATTAAGGACTTTGCATTTTCATCTCTAGTTATCTACAGAGGGCAGCAAACATCTTCAATTCAAAGACTAGCATGTTGAGTTAGCAGATTTTAAGAGCTGCTTTCTGATTCAGCATCATGGGAAGCATTGTGAAACATGTCAGAATCAAGGTTCAGTTTGCTTAAACGTACATGATTGTTTACTGCATGTGGAAGAGAGCAGGGGAACTCACGGGTCGGAATCAGCTGCTTGACTGCAGTCAAGGAAAGGTAGCAAAATCAGCATATTCAGGGTGTCAGTCATTTTATTAACATTGCTCTAAAGCTTGATACTAACAAAGGTGATTTTTTAAAAAAATTACTAACATGTTACAAAATAATTTGTAGACATAGTCTCATAAGTACTGATTATGGTATTTTATAAAATTATAAATAAATAACCATTAATGACTAATGGCCCAAGGCAAATCTATAATGTTTCAAGGCAAGTTTGGTTTTGAATGTTCTATTAATTCATCTATACCTCTACTTCTACACTTTTATTCTTCAATTTTATGACATAATAAAAGAAAAAATATATCCATGATGCCACTAGCTCAGCCTGTATCCATACAGCAATGTATTGTCCCTGTTGGGTTGTGATTCTAAGATAGAGTTTACCTTGTAGGAGGTTTATGAACATGAGCTCTTAAGGTCAACACTGCAATAAATGGGAAGGAAGAAAGACTAGACAGACAGAGGGAAAAAAGGTCAAACTGCAGTGTAGGCCCAAACCCCACAGGATGCTCTGAACTTAGAATGGCTCTTCTAAATTCTCCTAAATCAGGCTGACAGGAGGAGGTCTTCATAATCCCCTCTGGGTCAGCCAGTACAGGTGGGCCACTCCCAGGAAGACACATGACCTTAGGCAAAGCTCAAGCTATTCCTCTTGAGAAAGCTAGTCCTTCCTTAAAGGGATGTTTGAGTGGGGGCATCACAATGTCCCCCACATTCATGCACAATAAAAAGTAACCAGGGGCACCTGATGGCTCAGTCAGTTGAGCATCTGACTCCTGATGTCAGCTCAGGTCATGATCTCAGAGTTGTAAGATCAAGCCCCGTGTCAGGCTCTGCACTGGGCATGCAGCTTGCTTAAGATTCTCTCACTTCCTCTCCTGCTGCCCATCTCCCTCCCCCGCCCACCCCCGGTTTCTCTCTCTCTCTCTCTCTCTCAAAAAAAAAAAAAAAAAAAAAGGCCTTTTCCTAATACAGAAGGGATGGCTTATATTTACTTAGTATGCCTTGTTATCCTTTAGAGAATTAACTCATTAATTCATGTTTAATAGGAGGCTCTTATATTAGCAGGTCTGTTAGCTGCTTCAAGTTCTGGTTCTTAACAGGTGAGACAGGCAATAAATTAAAATACTGAAGTGAATACTTTATCCAAGGTTTATATTAAGACAAAAAAAAAAAACCAATGAAAGACAAAGTGATTAAAGGAATGCTTAATTGTATTTAAAAAAACAGTTTACAACACCTTCAGGCATTCCCTGTTTAGGAAAATTCTTAGAGACTCAGTGCTAAAGCAGCAGGGAAGGGGGCAACAAAGAGGTTGTTGTTTTAAGATTAACGGGACTGTCTTTAGCGTTACAGATGAAATACATACTTATTTAAGATATGTGAACCAACAGTGAGACATAAGAAAGAAAATTAAAATTACCCATAACCGCTCAATCCAAAGAAAACTAATGGTGTAATTTTTCTTCTAGTCATTTTCTCCTCCATATGTGTATATATATACATATATATGTATATATATGTGTGTATATACATATATGAATTATATATAAATATAAATTATATATATTATACTACATATAAATTATATATATATATATATACACAATTGATTTAGATTATCTCACGTATAGAATACATCCTTTTCTATTCCATTAAGAAGTATTCAAATGAAAACATGCATCTACTTCAGGTTGCTCCACTTATTTGGCATATGGAGCATATAATTAGCACCATTAAAAGTACCAATAAAATGAATAGCTTAACCATATTTCTTACTGTTGCATATTTCAAACTATTTTGCTGAGAGAAACTCCACAAAAAGGAATTATTTGCCCAAAGAAAAATAACATTTTAAGATTCTTGATATGTTACCAAGTTGGAGTCCAAAATAGTGTGCCTTAGGTATTTCTTACATTTTTTTGACAGTCCTTGCAAAATGTGATAATGAAGAAAATATTTCACGGTTACCTAATTTTTTATTTCTTAAATTATCAAGTAAAAGTAAACATTTTTTAGTCAATTATATGTCTTGTATCTGTAAATTATCTACAGGTTATAGAATCAGAGCTTTTCTTATTGATTTATAATTCTTCTTTGTATATTAAGGATATTTTCCTTCTGCTGTTGTTGGGATTTTTTTCTCAGTTTGTCATGTTCCCTTGAGTTCTGATTACATGATGAACTATACATTTTTTTTGTCTGCAAATTCAAACATTTTCTTTGTAATTTTTTAAAAAGATTTTATTTATTTATTATTGAGAGACAGAGAGAGAGAGAGAGAGAGAGAGAGAGAGGCAGAGACACAGGCAGTGGGAGAAGCAGGCTCCATGCAGGGGGGCCAATGTGGGATTTGATCCAGGGACTCCAGGATCACACCCTGAGCTGAAGGTGGATGCTTAACCACTGAGTCACTGAGGTGTCCCTCTTTGTAATTTCTTTTTTGACTTTTACTCTTCTGAAATTCTTCCTCAGAGGTCACATACATGTCCACCTATATGTATTGTTGTGATTTTTTTTAAAACCCTTTAATCTGTCTATATTTTGTTTTGTTAGTTTTTAGAAACTAAGTATATTAAAATATATCTTTCCAAATGATTACCCCAAATTACTTATTGGAGAGGAATTCAAACATTTTTTAAATCACAGCGCACATTAAAAAGTACATTTTACACAATCTAAGACAAATATGACACACATGCAAACCAATAACTGAAATAAAAGTGTAAAAAATGACTTTTATCCTTCACGTTAGTATTGAATTATGAACTATTTATTCTATTCTATTCTATCCCATCCCATCTCATCCCATCCCATCCCATTTAATTTCATTCTATTCTATTTCAATTAAAAACAAAACAGAATGTGATCACAAAATAAAATTTCAAAAATTTGTTAATGGCTTTGACCTATTGCCTGGCAAATATAATTTACTCAGTCCTTGCTTTGTGATCTGTACCTTATTCTATACTTAGTTGTTATTTTTGTTTCTGTTAAAGAAAGTACAAATTCTTTTCCATTACTATTGATTTTTGTATATTATTATTAAATAATTTTAGCTTTATAATATGTTTTACTGTTTTGGAGGACAAGTGCCTTCCTCTAAATTTTCACATTTATCTCAGCTAGTCTTGCATATTTGTTTTCACGGGTTAACTTAATCACTCTGTCCCACAAGTTAAAATTTTGACAAGTATGCCCTGTGGGCCTCTCACCGCTAGAATGCTCTTAGAGCATTAGACCTTGATCAGGTACGTACTTCCTGGGAATCTGCAACCAATTCCTACTTCTAAGCCACCTAATAGCTATTTAAGCACCAAACCTTTAACTCTTTAGGGTAGAGTGGACCCTTAAATCGATATGACTGCTGTCCTTATCAAAAAGGGACAATGTGGATACAAAGACAATGTGAAGGGTGGAATTACACTTCTACAATCCAAGGAACCACCAGCTAGCGAGGTCTAAGCAGGTCTGTCTCTGGTGCTTTCAGAAGGAACAGGGCCCTACCAACACCTTCATTTCAGGCTTCTGACCTTCAGAACCATGAAACAATAAACCTCTGTTGTCCCCAGTGACCCAGTTTGTGGTAGTTGGTTATGGCAGCCCTAGCAAACAAATACACCCTCTAATTGTACCAAATAAGTGATTGATTTTACTCTCTAAAAACAAAAGTAAGACTCATGATGGTTTATGATGTACATTGTGAAGGAGTGCCCCATGAAATGAACTTTAGGTAATTGTTTTGTAATCACAGAACAATATAAATGTTAGATATAAAAACAGTAGCTAATGGAATGAATGCATTCTATATTATTCTCATTTTAAGTGGCACTCATTTTCTTCCATGGAGTTTTAATTAAGGATCAAATTGCTCAAAACATTCCTACAAAAACTCTTATACCAGTAAATCTGCTGATGGATCTGTATATTCTAAGTAATGTAATTTTAAAAATCTCTATGGTGTTTTTTTTACATTCATGATTGTTCTTTTCAGACAAGGGTTATTGAATTAAGTGAGCTATGAAGTAGTTAGCGATGTGTATGCATTTATAACAATGAACATTAAACCCACCACTTGTCCCAAAGTTTAGGAAGCAATGCATTGTGGATAATCAAATATTTTGGATAACTTAATATCAAAAATATTAGAATGCAGTTAATTGTAATCTCTATAAAATATACTTATTTATACTTATACTGGGAACTTAGAGTACCTTAAAGTCACCATTGAAAAAATAATTATTCTTGAATAATTTTAGAAGTGGGGTTACCTACATGGTTAAACACTGTGATTATCTAAGTTCTGTGTAAAATATAGCCCTATCTTAGTTATTATTCCCTCAATTCAGGAAAATTGATTTTTGAATAAGCACTAAATGAAATGAACAGGTATAATTTAGTGAAAACAAAGGAGACAATAGATGAGTATTTATGGAGTGGCTTTTGGGGACTGAAAGTACAAATTTTAAAAGTTTAAAAGAAAGGAAAAAGGAATAATCACCCTTCCTGCAAAATTTTTATTGAATTTAACAGTTACAGGTCTTCAATATGTTTTATTGTTGATGTGGCTATTTAGCTATGAGTTTTAATCTTATTTTTCAGTTTAGTTAAAAGTCTAATAAACTGCTGTGTGATTTTTTTGGATAAATTTTTTGAGCACACAGAATAAGAAAATATGAAGTACTTCATATTTAGGGGAACTTAAACAGATATTTAGATACATTATTGAAAGTCAGCAAGGTAACTATTGCTGTATATTTGGCCATGAACAAGACTGAGAAGGTTCCTGCTCTTCTAGCTAAGACTAAATTGATGCAGAAGTTAGATGCTGCTTAGAAGTCTTCATGCAAGTAAAAACAATCCTAAAAAAACAAACAAAAAACAAAAACAAAACACCTATGTATTTGAATATTTGGAACTATAATATGGCAAAAGTATTAATTCTATGGTCGGTAAGTTTTGGTGGCCAGTTACTTCTCTTCTTGCCCTTGATGCCTACCTCAGTAAACTGTAAAGAGTCACAAATAAGAACCATTTATTCTAATTCCCTATGTTAAAATGTATTTTCCAAGTTTTCCTCTCTCAAGAGA
The DNA here is from genome assembly GCF_018345385.1 of Vulpes lagopus. Taxonomy (NCBI): domain Eukaryota; kingdom Metazoa; phylum Chordata; class Mammalia; order Carnivora; family Canidae; genus Vulpes; species Vulpes lagopus. The sequence continues at coordinate 19,010,205 of NC_054834.1, read as the reverse complement.
TTGATGAGAACCAACCATAATTGTGTGAAATTGGTCCAAATTATAGAAAGATCTCTGAGGAATACCAACATATTGGGAGGGGCAGAAGCAAAGGAGCTTGAGAATGGGAACAGAATGGAAGAAAAAGGAAATGAAGATGACAATCTTGTGTATCACTGATGCTGTGAGTAGGAAGCTTTTCAAGAGAGAGAGAGGGATCATTCTGAAACCCCAGTGACATATTGACTCAAGCCAGGGCTCAACAAAGAATGCTAATAACATAAGTGGAAGACTATTTCCACATGCACCAGAATACTACCCCACTAGCTGATTACTGATTGCAAAAAGAAACACCTGGTAGACATCATCATTACCAAATGATCATACCTAACATCACTAATAATGAGTCCAGCTGACATTAGAGACCTTCTGGGATACAATGTGAAGTAATCAGTATCATCTATGAAGAAATCTTCACCAAAAGATGTTGAAACTGTTTATCTCATTAAGCCTAGAGCCTAGGTTGCAGCAAATATAGGGGATTGAAGAATAACATATAAAAGCAAAATGGAACTAACAGTTAAATCTAGAATGTGAGGCATTTTAAAGACAACTGACCACTCCTCAAAAGGTTAATGTCATTGTATAAAGAAAAAAAAAAAGGAATGACTATTCAAAATTTAAAAGACTTAAAGAATGTAACAATTAAATGCAGCGCATGATACCAGAGTATGAGATTATACAATGAGTCAAACAGCTAAAAGGCATTTTTAAGACAATAAGGGAATATGAATATGTACTGAGTAGCAGATAATATTACCAAACTATTGCCAGCTTTCTTAGTCGTGATAATGGCATTTGGTGTCATAAGAAAATGTCATTATTTTTAGAAAACCTTTCACTCTATTCTAAAATGTTTGTGAAAAAATTGTGTTTTGGGTAGGGGAGTGTCAAATGCTGCTGAAAAATTCACCAAGTTTGGCCAGATTAAGCAGGAAAGAGGTTGTTTCTTTTGTGAGAGCAGTTATTTTACAGTAGATCAAAAGTAAACTAGAAGTGAGAAAAATAGTGTAGCCAACACATGGAAGAAGGTTAGTAGTTACAAACTAGAAAGATATGTCAGTTATGAATTAGAAAGAAGGAACTGAAACCTGAGGGAAACAGATTTGAAGGAGAGATTTTGCTTTTTTATTTGCACTTTTTTTGGATATATTTTTTATTGGAGTTCGATTTGCCAACATATAGCATAACACCCAGTGCTCATCCCGTCAAGTGTCCCCTCAGTGCCCATCACCCAGTCACCCCGTCCCCCAACCCACCACCCTTTCCACTGCGTTCGTTTTCCCAGAATTAGGTGTCTCATGTTCCATCACCCTCACTGATATTTCCCACTCATTTTCTCTCCTTTCCCCTTTATTCTCTTCCACTATTATTTTATATTCCCCAAATGAATGAGACCATATAATGTTTGTCCTTCTCCAATTCACTTGCATAATACTCAGCATAATACCCTCCAGGTATTGAAGCAAATGGTGGGGATTTGTCATTTCTGATGGCTGAGTAATATTCCCTTGTATACATAGACCACATCTTCCTTATCCATTCATCAGTTGATGGGCACCGAGGCTTCTTCACAGTTTGGGTGTTGTGGACATTGCTTCTATAAACATTGGGGTGCAGGTGTCCTGGTGTTTCACTGCATCTGTATCTTTGGGGTAAATACCCAGCAGTGCAATTGCTGGGTCATAGGGCAGGTCTATTTTTAACTCCTTGAGGAAACTCCACACAGTTTTCCACAGTGGCTGCACCAGTGCACATTCCCACCAAGAGTGCAGGAGGGTTCCCCTTTCTCCACATCCTCTCCAACACTTGTTATTTCCTGTCTTGTTAATTTACACCATTCTCACTGGTGTGAAGTGGGATCTCATTGTGGTTTTGATTTGTGTTTCCCTGATGGCAAGTGATGCAGAGCATTTTCTCATGTGCTTGTTGGCCATGTGTAGGTCTTTTTTGGAGAAATTTGTTCATGTAGGACTGGATTGTTTGTTTCTTGGGTGTTGAGTTTGATAAGTTCTTTATACATCTTGGAAACTAGCCTTTTACCTGATATGTCATTCGCAAATATCTTCTTCCATTCTGTAGGTTGTCTTTTAGTTTTGTTGACTGTTTCTTTTGCTGTGCAGAAGCTTTTGATCCTGATTAAGTCCCAATAGTTCATTTTTGCATATGTTTCCCTTGCCTTCATAGATGTATCTTGCAAGAAGTTACTGTGGCCAACTTCAAACAGGGTGTTGCCTGTGTTCTCCTCTAGGATTTTGATGGATTCCTGTCTCACATTTAGATCTTTCATCGATCTTGAGTTTATCTTTGTATCTGGTGTAAGAGAATGGTCGAGTTTCATTCTTCTGCACGTGGCTGTCCAATTTTCCCCGCACCATTTATTGAGGAGACTGTCCTTTTTCCAGTGGATACTCTTTCCTGCTTGGTCGAATATTAGTTGACCATAGATTTGAGGGCCCATTTCTGGATTCTCTATTCTGTTCCATTGATCCCTGTGTCTGTTTTTGTGCCGGTACCATGCTGTCTTGATGACCACAGCTTTGTAGTACAACCTGAAATCCAGCATTGGGATGCCCCAGGTGTGGTTTTCTGTTTCAATATTCCCCTGGCTATTCGGGGTCTTTTCTGATTCCATACAAATCTTAAGGTTATTTATTCCAACTCTCTGAAGAAAGTCCATGGTGTTTTGATAGGAATTGCACTGAACATGTAAATTGCCCTGGATAGCATTGACATTTTCACAATATTAATTCTTCCAATCCATGAGCAAGGAATATTTTTCCATCTTTCGTGTCTTCCTCAATTTCTTTCAGAAGGGTTCTGTAGTTTTTAAGGTATAGATCCTTTGCCTCTTTGGTTAGGTTTATTCCTAGGTATCTTATGATTTTGGGTGCAATGTAAGTGGGATTGACTCCTTAATTTCTCTTTCTTCAGTCCCATTGTTAGTGTATAGAAATGCCACTGATTTCTGGGCATTGACTTTGTATCCTGCCACACTTCCGAATTGCTGTATGAGTTCTAGCAATCTTGGGGTGGAGTCTTTTGGGTTTTCTAGGTAGAGTATCATGTCATCTGCAAAGAGGGAGAGTTTGACTTCTTCTTTGCCAATTTGAATGCCTTTTATTTCTTTGTGTTGCCTGATTGCTGAGGCTAGGACTTCTACTACTATGTTGAATAGCAGTGGTGAGAGTGGACATCCCTGTCGTGTTCCTGATCTTAGGGGAAAGGCTCCCAGTGTTTCCCCATTGAGAATGATATTTGCTGTGGGTTTTTCATAGATGGCTTTTAAATACTGAGGAATGTTCCCTCTATCCGTACATTCTGAGGAGTTTCGATCAGGAGTGAATGCTGTATTTTGTCAAATGCTTTCTCTGCATCTATTGAGAGGATCATATGGTCCTTGTTTTTTCTTTTGTTGATATGATCTATATGGTTGGTTGTTTTACAAGTGTTGAACCATCCTTGCATCTGGGATAAATCCCACTTGGTCATTGTGAATAATCTTAATGTACTGTTGGATCCTATTGGCTAGTATCTTGTTGAGAATTTTTGCATCTGTGTTCATCAGGGATATTGGTCTATAATTCTCCTTTTTGGTGGGGTCTTTGTCTGGTTTGGAATTAAGGTAATGCTGGTCTCATAAAACGAGTTTGGAAGTATTCCATCCCTTTCTATCTTTCGGAATAGCTTTAGCAAAATAGATATTATTTCCTCTTTAAACGTTTGATAGAATTCCCCTGGGAAGCCATCTGGCCCTGGACTTTTGTGTCTTGGGAGGTTTTTGATGACTGCTTCAATTTCTTCCCTGGCTTTTGGCCTGTTCAAGTTTTCTATTTCTTCCTGTTCCAGTTTTGGTAGTTTGTGGTTTTCCAGAAATGCGTCCATTTCTTCTAGATTGCCTAATTTATTGGTGTATAGCTGCTCATAATATGTTTTTTAAATCGTTGGTATTTCTTTGGTATTGGTTGTGATCTCTCCTTTTTCATTCATGATTTTATTAATTAAAGTCTTTTCTCTTCTGTTTTTAATAAGGCTGGCTAATGGTTTATCTATCTTATTAATTCTTTCAAAGAACCAACTTCTGGTTTTGTTGATCTGTTCTACAGTTCTTCTGGTCTCTATTTCACTGAGTTCTGCTCAAATCTTTCTTAACTCTCTTCTTCTGCTGGGTGTAGGTTTTATTTGCTGTTCTTTCTCCAGTTCCTTTAGGTGCAAGGTTAAGTTGTGTATTTGAGTTTTTTCCAATTTTTTGAGGGAGCCTTGTATTGTGATATATTTCCCTGTTAGAACTGCTTTTACTGTGTCCTAAAGATTTTGAATGGTTGTATCTTCATTCTCATAGTTTCCATGAATCTTTTTAATGCTTCTCTAATTTCCTGGTTGACCTTTTCTTCTTTTTGCAGGATGTTCTTTAACCTCCAGTGTTTGGATTTCTTCTAAATTTCTTCTTGTGATTTAGTTCAAGTTTCAAAGCATTATGGTCTGAAAATCTGCAGGGGACAATCCAATTTTTTTTGGTAACTGTTGAGTCCTGATTTGTGACCCAGTATGTGGTCTATTTTGGAGAAAGTTCCCTGTGCACTTGAGAAGAATGTGTATTCAGTTGCGTTTGGATGTAAAGTTCTGTAAATATCTGTGAAATCCATCTGGTCCAGTGTATCATTTAAAGCTCTTGTTTCTTTGGAGATGTTGTGCTTAGAATTTGTGTCACTTGCAGAAAGTGGCATGTTGAAGTCTCTCAGTATTAGTGTTTTTATCTAAGTATGTCTTTACTTTGGTTATTAAGTGATTGATATAGTCGGCAGCTCCCACATTAGGGGCATAAATATCATGATTGTTAGGTCCTCTTGTTGGATAGATCCTTTAAGTATGATATACTGTCCCTCTTCATCTCTTACTACAGTCTTTGGGATAAACTTTAATTTACCTGATATGAGGACTGCTACCCCTGCTCTCTTTTGAGGACCATTTGAATGGTACATGGTTCTCCAACCTTTTATTTTCAGACTGTGGGTGTCCTTAGGCCTAAAATGTGTCTCTTGTCTACAGCAAATAGATGGGTCTTGCTTTTTATGCAGTCTGAAGCCCTGTGTCTTTTGATGGAATCATTAAGCCCATTCACGTTCAGAGTTACTATTGAAAGATATGCATTTAGTGTCATCATAATATCTATTAAGTCCATGTTTTTGTGGCTATTTCTTTGGGCATCCTCTTTCTTTTACAGAGTTCCCCTTAATATTTCTTGTAGAGCTGGTTTGGTCGTCACATATTCTTTCAGTTTCTGCCTACCTTGGAAGCTGTTTATATCCCCTTCTATTCTGAATGAGAGCCTTGCTGGATAGAGTATTCTTGGCTGCATGTTCTTCTCATTTAGGACCCTGAATATATCCTGCCAGCCCTTTCTGGCCTGCCAGGTCTCTGTGGAGACGTCTGCTATTAATCTAATATTTCTCCCCATATAAGTTAGGGATCTCTTGTCTCTTGCTGCTTTAAGGATTTTCTCTTTCTTTGGAATTTGCAAGTTTCACTATTAAATGTAAGGGTGTTGAATGGTTTTTATTAATTTTAGGGGGGGGGGTGTCTCTCTATCTCCTGAATCTGAATGCCTGTTTCCCTGCCCCAATTAGGGAAGTTTTCAGCTATGATTTGTTCAAATATGCTTTCTGGTCCTCTGTCTCTCTCGGCACTCCCTGGAACCCCAATTATACATAGACACTACTTTTCTTTCTGACGCTGTCATTTATTTCCCTTAACATTTCCTCATGGTCTTTCATTGTTTTTTTTCTTTTTCCCTCAACTTCCTTCCTTGCCATTAACTTGTCTTCTATTTCACTCACTCTTTCTTTTACCTCATCGTTAGGACCTCCAGTTTGGATGCATCTTATTTAATTGATTTTTAATTTCAGCCTGATTAGATCTAAATTTTGCAGTCAGAAGTCTCTTGAACTTTTACGCTTTTTTCCAGAGCCACCAGTAGCTTTATAATTGTGCTTCTGAATTGGTTTTCTGACATCGAATTGTAATCCAAATTCTGTAACTCTGTGGCAAAGAGTACTGTTTCTGATTCTTTCTTTTGTGGTGAGTTCTTCTTTCTAAACATTTTCTCAGTGCAGAGTGGCTAAAAACGAGTTGTACTTGTTAGAAGCACAAACTCTTCTCTCTGTAGCATTCCAGGTGTTCTCTCTTTTAAATCTCTGGTCAAATTCGTAGGTTTTCAAGATGATTTGAGAGTTATCTAGGTAAGTTGGTGGGGACAGGTGACTTGGGGACCCTATTCCTCTGCCATCTTGCCCCGCTCTCTCTTATTTGCACTTTTTATTTTGGAGTTTTTGTTTTGTCTTCAAAACTATTGTTTTAAGGGGGAAAGAGGTGTCTGTTTTGACACTTACAAGGAAGAATCAGTAGAGAGAGGAGATTGAAGAAGAAGGAGAATAAAGGGGGGGGCGGTTTCAAGAGTTTGGAATTAGGTGAGTGTGAATACGGACCCCCCCCCAAAAAAAAACACAAACAGGTTTTGTCTGAAACCCATGAAGCTTTATCTTTGGACCCTCACTTCCATGATCCTTCCTAAGATGCTATGACTAATTTATACTTTATATTTTTCCTTTTTCTTCCTCTCTTTTTCTCTTTTCCTTTCTTTCTCCCCCCTCTCTTTTCTCCCTCCCTGCTCCTGCCTTTCTTGCTTTCTCTCTCTTTCTTTCTTTTTGAAGAGGATCCCTAAAAAAAAAGAAAGAGGATCTATTATATATATATAATCACAGTAGGATCTCTATTAGTACAGGGCACATATATATAATATATGCTTGTCAAACCTTAGGAAGCCTGAGAATTACCCGGAGCTTGTCAAACCTTAGGAAGCCTGAGAATTACCCGGAGAGCTTGTTAAAACACAGACTCCTGAGTATTATTATATTTGTAGGTTACTGATGAAGATTACATGACTTCCTAAGATCACATAGCTGTTGGCAGCCAATCAGGGTGTACTACGATGTCAACGGTCTTTCCTCTGTTACCACACATGCTTTATACTTTATTGTCAATTGTTCATATTACTGGAAAACTTTTACCTTTTTTTATTAGGGCTATGAAAAAAATAGTCTTATTGATTTCTTAGAGTAAAACGCAACTCTTGAGAAATTTGAACTTAACTGTCCAATCATTTGTTCCTTTGTTAATAATAAGGATCTTCTTTCCACACCTTCTTTGTTTTTTTTTTTTAATAGAAACACTGCAGAATTTAAGATAACATATACCTTATCCTGTATGCATTCATTTCTATTGCAGCCCAACAAACTGCCATAAATGTACAGGCTTAAAACAACAGAGATTTATGATGTGATAATTTCCATAGGTCAAGACTTGAGGCACTGATTAGCTTTCAGTTGAAAGCAAGGTATTATCTGAGACTTCCATCTCATCTAGGGCTTGGGTTCTTCCAGGTTCACTAATTGTTGACAGAATTTCTTCCCCTGTGAATCTGGGACTGTAAGTAGTCTCTACTCCAAGAGGCGCCCCTTGGCAAGTGCCCCTCTCTACAATGTGGTAGTCTTCTTCCCTGAGGTTAGAAGACAATTCTTTCCATTGGCCAAGGCAGTTACATAATGTAATGCAACATAACCATGAGAGATCTCCTCTTTGCCAGATGATACTACCTAATGTAGGGAGTGACTTTCCACCATGTTCACAGTCCCAGCCACATTCAAGAGGAGGGGATTATACAGGTGTTGTACTCAGTGAGTAGGGATGTTGAATGCTGTCCTAGAATTATGCCTATGCCACATAAAGATATCTGAAAAGTTATTTCTAGGCATTTTATACTTGATGAGACTTCAAAAAATCTTTGAGATTCAAACCAGCAAAGATTTTTCCTAGATGCTTGTTTTAAATCTGTATTAACAATCAAGCAAAAGCATGGAACAAGCTTTCCATTCTTGGTAAGACAATGAGTTGTTATCTGGCTTTGATGTGACTCTAATTACCTCCTTTGCTAATGTTGTTCCTCATTTTTAGAGAATCTGTAATAGGTTTTTTTGGAGATTATTATCCTTTGAATATGTATATTTCTGTAAATATTCAGTACTGTCTTGTAAAAGGAAACTAGGATCCTGTCTGACAGTTGAAGAGGACATGAGTTTATAATTTGGTATTGTGTTATTTTTTTTAAAAAAAGCTGTGAATATAATAATAAAGATTAAAACACTACAGGGAGTATGTGTCTGTGGCAGTTGTAGGTGTTAATTATGTTGTCAGATAGAAAACTGAAAATTCAACCTCCTGAACTTGGGTCTTGGCAGGTAGGCCAAGTATCTGATTTTTTTCTCTATTGTTATTAAAATGTATTTGTTTGTAGTCTTAAATATCTTTGTTCCTATAGATTTATTATTATTATTATTTTGAAGACAGAAATGTAGATAAAGCCAGACTCATTCTTTAGGATCCCAGAGCTGCATGGTTTAGCAGATTCACTAGAGGGTTTTTAAAAGCTGAGTAGTGTGAACTGGACACTTAAAGCGTGTCTGGGGCTTTGATCACAGTAGGTAAGCCTTCAAAAGTCAGAGGATCTCTATTAGTACAGGGCACATAAAAAGCTGTGGTTTTGTTTTTTGGCACTTAAAGGTATTTATCTGTTTCAGTACTCACCACTAAATATGTCCATCAGTGAAGCTAAAATGCAGTGAGAAAAATAGAAAACAAAAAGCAAAACAAACCTAAAGAAACCACTTATCTCAGTGCTCTTTTTCATCTGTAAGATGCCCTTTAGCATGTAAATATTTTTTTGTGACTGACTGTGATTAAAAAAAATAAGATTCTGAGTTCCTACACATTCTGATATTTTAGAAACAGAAGAGAGAGAAGTGTGTGTGTGTGTGTGTGTGTGTGTGTGTGTTTCATTTGAGAGATTTAGTACTTACTGTTTTCAAAAATAGGAAATTAAATACCAAACTGTCATGGGTGATTGGCTTACTAACATGATAGTCTGATTTTGAAAAATTTCAGGCAGGAGCAGAAACAACATTCCATTTCTCGTTCTAAATAGATTATGTCAAGTGTTAGCATTCAGGGAACCTCCAGTTTGCATATTGACTCCAAAGTGGTACTTTCAAAGAGTCTCGAATGATGCCTTTTCACCAATACTTCCCTAGATGATTTTTAAATGCTTTTACTAGGGATGAATACCCAATTTTCAACAAGGCCCACAAAGCCTTGTGACTTGGCCTTGTATCTATCTCAGCTTAGATTATCACACACCATTGTCCCTTTTACTCTGGACTTCAGTTACATTGGCATTGTCCTCCTTCTAGTTCCTTAAGAGATGTATGCACACTGCCACACAACCTTTGCACATGCTGTTTCTTCTATCCAGAACATATTAGCGCTTCTCTGCTCACCTCCGCATAGCTGCCCTTTTTTGTTAGATCTTACCTTTGTCATTTCCTGAGGAAAACATCCATCTCCAGCTCTTCCTTCCCAACCTGTCTAGTTAAATTTCTTTGTTACTTGGGCTTATGAAACCATGGAATTGCATTCTTTCTTAGTCCTTCCCTCAATTTATAATTATACATCATCAATGAGATTGTTTAATTAGTATCTGCCATTACCCTTTGTCCCACTTGAGTAAACTTAAAAAGTCAGGGATTTTGTCTTATATACTTGTTATTTGATCTGCAGGGTCTAGTACAGATAAATGGATGAATAAGTGAAAGAATGCACGGATCTCATTATTCATAACCTGGGAATATTGATCATCTCAATTAAAAGCTATACCTGTAAATAAACAAAACATAGAGCAAAGTCAGCAACCACTCTCCCCATTAACAGCAAGACTGCTCCATAGACCCATGCCTGCCAACCAGCTGGCATTATCACTATTATTTTTGATGTGCCTTGTGAAAATTTTAATAAACTCAAAATAACAAAGACAGATGGTGACCTGAACACATTATGGAATGTCAACACAGTTCCCATCCTTTCCACAGGTGGACCAAACATAAGGACAAGAAGAATATAGCCTAAAGGGAATTGCACGAGCCATGAAACAAAATAGATTTGGACTAGCTGAATAGTTTTTTTTGCCAGAGGTTAGTTCTGAGAAGGCATTTAAAGGAATACAGCAGGACATTCCAGGTAGTCAGATAGTATAAAAGAAAAAAGCAGAAATGAAAGAAAACCAGAAGACAGAGAAGTAATGTTGGGCAAAAGTTAATGAAGACCCTAATTGTTCACCAGGATTTGAGGTTGCCAGAGAACAGTTTATAGCCTGTTCTCCAGTTGTCCTTTGTGCTTGAGGTAATTTTACTGCCAACTTAAAACTCTTTCATGTCGATTATGGCCTGGCATTTAAGTCTCTCTTTCTCCGAAAGCGTAAGAAAATGAAATTAAATAAAATACTTTTCTTCTTAAAAAACAGTCATGAATGGTGACAGTGTGACTTGGTCTGGCATTTGTAGTAATTCTAGGAAGTGATGTCCTTCCAATCTATTTGTATTTTTACCAAAAATTACCAAAGAGGCATTTCTCACAGCCAGTCAAAACAAGACCAAATGTGATCAAATTTGTAATAAAATAACATTTTTCATCAATCAAGGAAAGGAAGCTTGACATGTAAATGTCATCCCACAAAGTTGATATTTTAGGTTTTCTTTGCTCTTTTATCAAATACTGAAATCAAGACTTTTTTGATCACTGAGATTTCATGGTTGTTTCATTGAAAACTTTTGAAATTGTTTTTAAAAAGGTACAAATAGAAATCTTATCAGATTAGAATAAATTGAAACTAACTTTAACTTGGTTAAAGATATCCAAAGAAGAGACACCTGGTTGGCTCAGCAGTTGAGTGTCTGCCTTTGGCTCAGGTTCTGATCCCAGGGTCCAGAGATCAAGTCCCGAATCAGGCTCCCTGCATGGAGCCTGCTTCTTCCTCTGTCTATGTCTCTGCCGCTCGTGCTCTCTGTGTCTCTCAAGAATAAATAAATAAAATCTTAAAAAATATATATCCAAAGAAGAGTTATCCACAACTCCTAACAGTTGTGAATGGACCCCTATAAGTATATTGCTTTGCTCAGTAAGAAAAATAAAATATTGAAGATTCCAAAAATGTAATATACAGTTAGAAACTATAATACAAAATAGAAAATATATGTACAAGTGATTATAAAAGTCATTAGCAACATGATGGCATATAAATAATTATTTTATATTTCTTCCTTTAACTGAGCTTTTGTTTCTTAATTATTTCATTTTGTCATGGAAAATGCCAGGACTTTAATTTTATACACTAGATCACCAGTGAAAGGCAGCCTTGGAAGCAATGAGGCATTATCCATTGATCTGATGCTTTGCATAAACATATCTGAATTTTTTTTTTTTTTTTTGAGAGGAGCCCCAAGGCCCCTGGAGACTGAGCCACAGAGGGGGAGATGGTGTTTAATTTCCTGGGATGACGTACAGGACTGAGCCCCATCACAGTGCCCTCGGGGCGCCACCCATCCCTCAGGGTCCGGCTCTGTAGGCAGCTCTGGAGTCCTCAGTCCCCCTTCCGCTGCACCCTGGCGCCTGTGGGCCCTGGGTATGACAGACCCAGGGTTGGGTAGAAGGCCTCGGGGAGGGTGGGGCCCGGGCCCAGCCTCTGGAGGTGTGGGTACATGAGGCCCAGCTCCGCAGGGCCGTAGCGGATGGCGCCGGGGGTGCACAGGCCCCGCACGACTGGGGGCAGGAAGCTGGCATGGAGGAGAGAAGGTGGGGGGTCTCCGGGAGGCCCCAGGCCCCAGGGCCGCACCAGGTCCTGCTTCAGGGCCCCTGCCCGGATAACAGAAGTGAACTCAGGCCTCGGCAGGGCTGGGTGGCTGGATGGTTCCTCGTCCCCACTGTCCTCTGGGTCTCTATTTCTCTTCAGCCCGTCCCTTACTGAAGTTAAATGCCAGTCTGATCTGTAACTGTTTGGCTTAAGGCCACTGTGCTTAGGACAAGCTCATCCCAGCCTTCCTCCTGTCTTTACCTTCACTCCCCTCAATCTCTTCCTGGTTTTCCGGCCACACCACCTTCTCTGACTTCCTCAGAAGAGTGCAGCTCCCTCCCTTCTCTCCAGCAATCTACCCAACCCCATTCCCTTTCTGCCTCCAGCTGGATGCATTTTCCCTCCTCTTTGTCTAGTTAACTCTTAGGATTACATCTCATTTCTGAGCTCACTGCTGTCCCTCTCACTAGATCCTGCTCACCCTGCTATGTGATTTTAAGACTCCAGGAAGTTTTCCTTCAAAGCATTTATCACAGGTTTTGTTATCATTTGTAAAACTATTTTATTATCTGCACCCCACTAGATAAACTCTGAGCTCCATGAAGGCTCTACTCTATTATTCACTAGTGCTTAGGTGTTGAGTAGATGTCTAAGGAAATTCCTGAAGGTCTGAAACAATAAATGGTTTGTGCAGCTGATTATATTTAGGAGAACTAGGATATTTATTTGTATCAAAATTATTCAAAGCATTCTCAAATAAAAGAATATGGGTTGTTGCTATTGCTGGTAACATGAAATGACACATATGAAGCAACATTACATTTTCCTAAAATAACTTTAGGAGTCAAGCATTCTTCAGAAAGTAAACCAATATTAGGTGTTCAGAGAAAAAAAAATACCCCTTAGGAAAGAATTGCAACTCCCTTGATTGGAAAGGCACATATATGTTTTATTGCATGCAAAAATTATTGATTGATAAGTCCATAAGAGAGAGATATATCTTATATGAAAATATCATACCTATCTTTATTATTATATGTATTAAAATTTTACATTCATGTGAAAAATTCAGAGTACAACAAAATGCATTTATTTTTTCATACATACAGGATAGGCATAGTTTGGCAAAGCTAGGCTTTAGTAAAGCATCTCAAAATTGCAGAGACTTTGCTTTTAAAAAAATACGTGTTTGAGATCTCCTGGAGATTCCAATAAATGAAGACTAGTGGGGGTGGAAAAAGGCTGTAATTCAAATATTCAAGAATTACCCCAATTGGAAAAAACATTTTGCATTGTCATCAATATGCTACTAATAGCTACAATTTATTTGATGCATATTATGTAGCAAGCACTGTACAGGTACTTTATACCTATTAGTTTATTAAATCCTGGTATCAAATACATGAATGATTGAAAAGGAAATATATCTACCAGCCAATGAGAAAGCTTACCAAAAAGCTCTGTTTTTTTTTTTTTAATTTTTAATAGCCCATGTGATATATACTGGTCATATTTTACTTAATAGTTAATGTAAATTTGACTCCTCATATTATTCTTTAAATGAGCTTTGAATACAGTGGATTTGAATTTAGATGGGATTGCTCAGTGTTAATCAAGACAAAACTGGGCATAATTTGTTTGGGAAAGGTATAATGTCCCAAAACTAGAGTAGAGATGCACTTCTCAGTGTGAAAGCTGAACCATTCTCCCAGCTTAAATTATCAGGAAAATATATCTGGATCAGAGAATACACCAGCATAGAAGAATCTACTTTTGTTAGTTCTGCTTTGGAAGAGATTGTACAACCAGTAACTGTGGATTACTCCAAGATCAGGATTTGCCAGCCAACAGTTCAAAGTACACATTATTGATCACTTATTTGTTGTTCTTTCCACGTTTTCTTATATTATCATCATTTATATTATTTTCGATTTAACATATAAATTTATATATGTATACACAGCATTATAATATGCATATAAACATGCTATAATGTATTTTATATAAAAAGAAATCTTTCTTGCACCTCATAATGAGAGCTAACATTTGTAGACCACTTACGAAGAGTCAAGCATTGGGCTAATAAGCAATTTCTATTTATTTTATCATTTAATATTCATAATAATGCAATGGATTGTTCTTATTCATGGAATTATTACTCTGGTTTTACCCCCATTTTACCAATAAAGGCAATTGGGGTCAGATTAAGTTTTATATAAAAGATCACTTCTCTAGTAATTAATGAAGACCAGACTAGAATCCAGATCTTTCTGAATCCGCACAGCAAGATAAACAGCCTTAGCCCCAGGCCAGCTTTTCAAGTCACTCAAGGTCATTACACCACCTCCAATCCCACCATCTACCTCTTAATTTTTTATGTCCTGCCACCGAACCACTACCACAGATGTGCCACATACCCACCGTTCTTTCTGTTTCTCAAACACATTGATCTTTGGCTTTGCGTTTACTATTCCCCTGTCTGGACCCCTCCATCCCCTGGTGCTCTGGTTCGCTTCTTACTCAAAACTCACCTTCTCAGGAAGACCTTCCTTAACTACTAATTTAAATAAATTCTTGCCTGTCCCAACTCTTGTTACTTTTCATCACATTACCTGTTTTCTTCACAGTACTCATCATTTCTTCAAACTATCCTCAGTATTTATTTGTTTCTGAGTTTATTGTATGTCTCTCCTGCAAAAGTCTAAGCTCTTATATTTTTATTTACCATTGTACATTGATTCTATGAATGACTATATGATAGTAGATTTGTCTGGATTTAGCCAAAGCATGTGCTTACAATGATGAATACAATAGGGATTATTATATCAAGAAGCTTCAAATAGAACAGTTGGAGAAAAAAATTAAATCTCAAATCACTGTTTTGTGTCACCAGGTAATTTTAAGGTTGAAATTGATACCTTAACCCTAGACTCAATTTATCTTGCAATCAGAGATAAAGATGAAAATCCTCTCTTCAATAAGCTCTGAAGCCACCTCATGAATACAGAATATGAATGATTTGGGTGATCAGTATTACATACGGACTGTACTTTTAAATCCCAAGCCTGTCTGCTCCGCATAAATACCTGGAGAACTTTGTAACCTAACAAATTTGGGGTCTCCCAGAGATCCAGATTCAGTATGTCAAAGTTGGGACCTGGAGCTCTGCATATTTCTACAGCAAGCACCTCTCCACTCCCCTAGGGTTTCTTTAAGAACCACCAGAGGAGCTGCCTTGCTCAGAAACTAATAAACAGAAAACAATTTCTGTGTTCTGTGCTGGCAATGAATTTTAGGAAAATAGCATATATTTACATAAGTTGAATCTAAAAAGCAAGAATACTTTTTTTTAACCAAACTAAATCTTAAAATTGAAGTTTGTACTTTTTTCGAAGTTTGTACTTTTAAAAATCATTTATTCAGACATTGATTTAGTTTTCATTTATAAATCATTCCTACCAAAAAGCACAAGGTACTTTACAAACATTAACCACCTGAGAAATATGAATCTTGACAAAAACACTGTCAGCTAGATAAAATGTCTTTAGTGAATGAAAAAATATAATTCTGCCTTTCAAATTGAATTTCAAATGGTATTTCTTGCTCTAGTGACATATGAGTTGGTTTGTTGTTTTGCTGGTTCTGGGTATTTTATGTACATTTAGTTATCCTTCTACATCCTGCCAGTTGAGCACTCTCTTTTCCATATATGCCCTTTCTTCTTTATCTTTAAATGAGAAACCACATGTTGTGTCCATTACTTAAGTAGTGGGAAGGGAGTTGAAGTTCTGTTTAACCATGTTCCCCCAAGAGATCTTAATTTATCCCTTTTTGATTGTCTCCAACTATCCAGAGGTGGCTTCCTTGAATTGCACAGCTAGGCCAGGTTTTATCCATGTTCTGTCACAATCTACTGAAACACTATAATTTTCCTGCACTTCAGATAATTGAAGTCTTGGTAAAGGATCTGAGAGAAAGGGAGAGAGAGAGTCAGAGAGTGAGGGAGAGAGAGAGGGATTGTTCTTTTCTATCTCTGGGGTCTCTTCCACTTCTAATACATTTTTCTGTACAAATCAATGAGCAAGCCACACCTAGACCTGCCTCTCCACAAGCACAAGATTAGAGATGTTCTCATCTTAGTTTTGTTTGTATTTTTCTTTCTGTCAAATTTACCTACCCTATGTTACACTGTTCTGAAGTCCAGAATTCAGTTTAGGTTTCCTTTTAGATTAATTTAAGAGAATGACTGTACTTAAACATTAGTAGTTAAAAATTGTTCACCTTCCAGGAGAGGTGTATACCCCATAGTTGTATACCCCTAGCTGCTCTATACTCGATATCAAGGACTTAATTTTGGTGATAGAAATCAGGCACTCACTTCTCCCTCTGTGCTTTCAGGGTCTCAGAATATTTAATATTGGATGAAATAAAGAATCAGCATTGTTCATAGTAAAATTTAGCAGAAAATAAATCACT
Organism: Vulpes lagopus; assembly: GCF_018345385.1. NCBI lineage: Eukaryota > Metazoa > Chordata > Mammalia > Carnivora > Canidae > Vulpes > Vulpes lagopus. The sequence continues at coordinate 18,993,956 of NC_054834.1, read as the reverse complement.
AATCAACTTATATTGCAAATGCCCAGTTTAGCTAGATGGAGCTCCATGGTTAAACATGCCATATGTTGGATTGTTCTCCTTTTGATACAATTAGGCATTAAGTTTTTGTAAATCACATTTTTAACCCACAACAACAAAGAAATGCATGAGCTGCAAGGGAACAGAAAAAAGTTATATGGAATCCTTGAAACGCATAGTATCAAATAAAATAGTAGTATTTCTTGAATGATCAATTCCTGAAGTGCATGGCCATCTTTGTCTGCAGCCGAACAATTATAACTTGTTTTTTCACTATGAGAAACACCACTGAGGAGGCTAACATGTTTTGTTTTGTTTTGTTTTTTTCTTAATCTGCCTAATCATTCGGGGGGTGGGGGGTGGGGAAGGCTATGAACTCAGTGTAAGTGAATATAAGTCAATATATTTAAAGCTTATTTTTAATTGGAGTTTTTTCAATGCCCTTAACTAGCGTACTTATTTTAAAATGCCTTATTAATCAGTTAAAAAAAAAAAAGAATCCCTGGAAATTCATGCTTCATCTTCTTCCATATTTGCCTAAGGCTGATTCTGCTCTTGTTCTTCCAAATAACAACCGAGTCCAATTTTGCATATCTTGATTTAAAGCTTACACAATGAGCCTTTTTCTTATGTATCAAGCAAGCACAAAAGAATAGCAGTTTGGATTGTAGAATGTCAGCAAAGGTTTAGTGTAGTGTTTGGTTTCTTTAAATGGAAAAAGGCACCCCTTCTATCACTCTTTAGTGACTACTAACAAAATGAGAGATATCAGAAATGAGTTGACAGTAACTGTTGATTAGTCTTCAAAAGTCACTCTTTCTCTCATGCCCACAACCCAGATTGCTAAATTGGAGAGAAATGTGCTCTGTGCAGCGGGGCTCTGCATGAGCATTGTTTGGGATGCATGACATTCTATTAGTGCCCTATGACCAAATTCCTTAATTACGAATTGAATTTCCTACTTCACTACTTCACTTTCCATCAGCCTGCCTAGAGAAAACAAATGTGTCAGACATAATGTACTTTTGATTCCCTAAAAATAAATGCAGAAATTAAAATCCCTGGAGATTTCAGTTGTGGAGTGGCAGAGATTCAGAAGCCAGATGCTGTGTAGGCATCTTTGAAATAGACAAAGTGAATGCCAGCATTAGCCCTCTGAGGACTGATAGTGCAACCAGTATGTGTTTTATTGCCATTTTTTTTTTCAACCTGGATTTTCACAGCAGGACTAGGTCAGGTCTTCCTATGTGTTCTCCCTAACTTATCTGCTCTTTTTGCAGATGTTTGCCTAAAATACATTTTGTTTAGTTGTAGGTGGTTTCTTTTTTAACATCTCAAAGATGATATTATAATATTTCCCTGTTGAGACCAAATCAGCGACTATTATTTTAGGGACTCTTATACTTTATATAACATCATGCATTTCCTAGTATTCCCTAGAAACCAAGAGTAATGAATGAACTGTGGAATATGTGGGAGACTTTAAAAAAATATGTCTAAAAGAAAGATGAAACAAGACAGGAGCATACACATATTATGTGTATTTCTAATAGAAAAATGCAGTATGAAGGATGTACGCTTCTTGGACCGACCTATGTTGAGAATTAGTATATCTATTTTCTAGGAAGTAGTGGATTGTGTCTTACACCCAAACTATGTTAAATAACAACTTTCTGATCCTAAAGCCCAGGTCAGCTCCTCCATTTCTGCAAAGAAGAACAATGTTGTTGGAATAACATTTCCAAATACACCAATGGAGTAAGAAATTTCATTTCCATAGAAACCAAAAACGAAATAATAACTCAAATGTGAGTCCAGAGTCACAGTTAGAACAACAACTCTTTCCCTGAGATAAATTGTCACACAGAGCATTCACAGAAACAAATAGGAAGTGTAAATGAAGGGGGTTAGGATAGGACATGTTAAAAATGAAATATTCATTAGAAATTTTAAAAGGCAAAATGTGAATGTTTCATATATGTAACACTAACTGTTTGACCTTTGGGGGATTTTCTTGAATTTTTAATCATTGTTTCTTTATTTATAAAATGGGAGTGATAATATGTGCTGCCTATTTTTTAGGTAATTAGCATTCACACTGAGCACTTAAGTATATATCAGGCACAAAGTGCCTTATATGAATTTACTCAATTCTGACTATTATACTTATTTTTGTAGAAGATAGCTAACAACTTTATGGTACTTTTTGCTCTTTATGTGCTCACATTGTTCTCAGCACACTTTGTATACATTTATCAATACTCTTTCCTCTAGACAACTCTAAGGTAGAAACAACCATTACCCTACATTACAGATGAAAAAACAAATCAAAAAGCAAATGAGATAAAGCGTATTTGGTAAACTGCAAAGTATTGTAGGTATACAATTATATCATCCCCATGGGTTAGTTAACTACTTTCTGTGTGTGTAATTAGATAATTACCTTTCTTCCTACTCTAATTTGAAAGGTAGATTTTGACTAAAATGATTTTTAATATGTGACCTAATAATTTAAACTATATTTCTATAAGAGATATAGTTTATTTTATCTTTTAATGTTTTATTCCATGCATGATAGTGATATTGAAATTTGAGGGCATACTTAAGTATCAGATAATGATCATATAATTATGTTTTAACTATTGTTAAGAACCTTTTACAAATTACCAGAATTAATTCAAATCTGTGTTGGAAGCAGACGCTCACGTTTGTCTTATATCTAACAAAATACTTTTAAAGCAGTGGTTCACTGATTTCTATTTTTGACCATTGGTCCTCAAATGTGGGATTTAAAGTTCAATATTTATCATCTACACTGCCATTGTGGTATTGTGGTCAGAGTTCTTAGTCTGTGTTCATGATTACTTGAGTTATATTACTGAAGTAAGTGGAAAATGGTCATCTAAATTTGGTCCTAACTGCACATTCAGAACTATGGAAATGTGTGAGCAATTTAATCCATCCAGTTCTTACAGACATATTTTTATCTTAGCAAATGTTGCAATAAATATGTATTTGTGTACTTTCATAACTTCATATCACTTAACATTGGAAAACAGAATTGTCAAGTTATCCCTACCTATATTCCTAGAGCCTGATATGAAATATATGTAACTATTCACTTTGAGGGGTATTATGTCATCTGTCTACTTTATACATCTAAGTACTATGCACAATTCAAAGCCAAAATTATTAGAGGCACTGTGTAAAATTTTGTTGGCTGCATATATGTAGAGAATGAAAACTATATGTACTGATTATACCCAATTTACTATGAATGTTTTTCTAGATTATAATAAACAAAGGAAATTTGAAAACAATTTGTTTGAGCAACCTTTTTTTCACTCCTTGTTTAGTTATCTGAACAAAACTGCCAAAGGCTTTTATAAAAGGAGTAAGACATGACATTGCCTGAGTTGCCGTATGAAGCATGGCATGGGGAAATGCAGGTGTTAGTAGTGTCATAAAGGTGACATGTGTCACTTGTTGAAGAGCAAGAAGAGTGGGCTGTGAGCTCCAATTAACATGCTGCCTGTTTATTGCATGGCAAACGTTCCAGGTTCTGTGCTCATGGATCAGAGACCATGACTGAAGATATTCAAGACAATAGAAAGGTGGGAACAATTTAAAGGATGCTGGAAAAAAAAAAATAAAGGATGCTGGATGGGAGGTAAAAGTGTGGAGAATCAGGACAAGTAAAATAAGAGGTTCTTCAGGTCTTTGGACCTGTTTTAATTTCTGTTCTGGTAAATACCTTATATCTTTTAAGACTAAACTCTTAGGTTGACATCATGTGATACTATTATTATTACTCATACACATGCACATATATACACTCATGGACATGAAGCTTCACCCCCACCAAAACACACATACATACTCACTACAGATATTCTGTTTCAGATCTTCAACGCACCCATCTTTGGGTCTTCTTACTTTTTTTTTAAGATTTTATTTATTTATTCATGAGAAACACAGAAAGAGAGTCAGAGACACAGGTAGAGGGAAAAATCAGGCTCCCTGCTGGGAGCCCAATGTGGGACTCAGTCCCAGGAACCCAGGATCATGACCTGAGCCAAAGGCAGACAGTCAACTACTGAGCCACCCAGGCATCCCTTGGGTCTTCTTTCTACATTGGTATTCGATGACCAAAGCTTATGCCCTTAAGGGTGTATGTTTAGAAATCTTCTTCCTATTAAAATATATTTAAATAAAATTTGTCTCTCAGTTATTTTTAACAGAAATTCATGTTTAATGTGAACCAAACTCTTATGTCAGTAGAGAAGAGAAAAGTTCTCATAACACACACTTTAATTATGGGAGGTTGTAACAGACACCAATGTATAAACATGAGCCAATCAGGCAATCCAAATTAAACAAATAAATGAAGTAGAGAATAAAAGAACAACATGTGAATTTCATCACATTTATTTCATTTCTCATTAAACTTAAGTAGTGTCTATATTGACTATAATTAAAACCAGGAAATATAAAACTCAGGAATATACATCCTCACTCTGCAAGTCATGATTGTGAGAATGTGGTTTGCACCTATGTGCCCAGCCAATGTGGGTGTAAGGTAAATAGCCAGGGAAGACAGAGAGCATTGGCTCTCTGTCTCAAAATAATGTTGATGAAAGACTACTATCAGACTGCATGAAGTACCATGTTATATGTCACAAACCAGAAATATATAGATATTCAGAACATAGGTATCCTATGAGACTGAAATTTGCTAGATGCTGGAACTTGAGCCTCACTAAGCTGTTAAGAATTTATATAAATACAGAAAATCATGGCAGCTGTTATATATCTGGAAAACAAAATCATGAACAAAGCCATAGGGCATAACTTTGGAATGGTGCATAATGGGGCAGCAAAAAGCTAGCAAATCTGGAGTTGAAATTTCGTTTTAGATATTTGTGGAAACAATTTTATTTGAACATCGTCTTTGATTATTTTTTTTTTTTTCGTCTTTGATTATTGAGTGCAGATATGGTACATTAATAATCATTGGCTTTTGAGCAGAGAAATGATAAGACATGTTCCTAAAGGAAAATCAGCATAACAATGGTGTGCACTATTACTTTCGGAAGTAATGAGAGAAAGAGGAAAGGAATGAAGAGAGTGGGGAATAACTGATAATGAAGTAGGGAATGTTAGATTGATTAATTGATGTTTGGGGTGATGGAGATTTAGACCACTTGAGATGGTAGCAGGGTGCAGACATTTGAAAGGGAAAACTGGAACGGCTTGATAACTTTCTGCATAGTCAAATATATGAAAAATCCATTATAAGCAAAAAACATGTCTTCTTGTTCTCTGTAATTTCAGTATCCAAAACAGTACCTGGAACAAAGAAATTACTTGATAAATTTTATACCTGATGAAGATGATGAAAGACAAGGAAAGTATAGAGTTGAAATAAGAAGCCAAGTTTGAGACACTATCAAAGGCAGAACTGGGATTGTCAGAAGGTAGTAATTTACCTGGAGGAAAAGTGTAATTAAGGGATTTAGGACTTGTGGCAATGGTGAATTAGCCAAAGAAAAAATTACTTAACTTCAGAATGTTGAAAGAATCAGAAAGTTTGGCAATTCATTACAACTGATGCATTTACTTAAAAAAACCTAGAAATATTCAAAAACTGATTAAGGCACTGGATACTTCAATTAGTATTGGTGCTGTAACTGACCCCAAGAAGGTCATGTACCTAATAACATTGACATTGCCAAAAATTAAAATGCCACTTAAACTTTTAAAATATCTTAAACTAATCTCATAATTTTTTCTATTATGATTCAATACTGTGTAATTTCCTTGATTTTTTTTTTAGGCACTAGAGTAGGTCAAATAAATCAAAGCTATATTAAGAGTAATGGGAAGGGCACCTGGGTGGTGCAGTCAGTTAAGCATCAGACCCTTGGTTCACAGTCACTCAGATCATGATCTCAGTGGCCCCACCACAGGCTCTGCGCCCAAGTGACTTCTGCTTGAGGTTCTCTCTCTCTCTGCCCCTCCCACTCATGCTCTCACACTCTCTCTCTAAAATAAATAAATAAATCTTTTTAAAAAATAACTGGAAAGCACATCCTGGAATTTTGAAATAACATTCTGTAATCCTGATTAGAGTTTATAATCAGAAATTCAGATTATAGATTCTGAGAAAAAAACTCAAAAGTTGTGCTGCTTTGACTTTTTTTCTCTAATCATTACTCATGAGGTCAGAATTACCCTGTTTTTCATTGCTCTTTTCATATTTGAAGACTTTAAGTGACTTCTTATATTCTAGTTCTTTTTTTAAAGTATTACATAGATGATATGTACATAAACAGGATACAATAATAATTACCACAATCTCAGAGTCTATTAATAGAGTCAGAGATAAATTATTTTTTAGAAGCTTATGAACTTTAAAGATTATATTTCCCTGTGTGGAGAATTTAAAAATAGGTACACAGAGATTGAATGACTTGCAAAAATCATCTAGTGAGTCAATGACGCAACTAGAGCTCAACTCCTAATGTTCAGAATTCTACCTTCAGCGCAAAATCTATTGGACCACGCGATTTCTTTACATTGGCCAATAAGAATTGCTGTAATCCAGCAAGTGTGATTGGCTACCATTGTCAGAAGCCAATACCTTGGACAAATCAAATGATGTATTAAGGACCTGAGCAAAATCTTCTAAAAATAGTCTCTCAGACTCTGGGTTATGACGAATGTATTCCAGGAGAGCTAAAACTAATCATTTGTGTTTGCCTTTAGAAAGCTGCTTGTGGGACACCTGGGTGGCTCAGTCATTTAAGGGTCTGCCTTCAGCTCAGGTTTTGATCTCAGGGTCCTGGAATCAATCCCCCACTGGGCTCCCTGCTCAGCAGGAGTCCTGCTTCTCCCTCTCCCTCTCCCTGCCACTCCCCGTGCTTGTGCTGTCTTTTCCTCTGCCAAATAAATAAATAAAATCTTTAAAAAGAAGGAAATAAAGAAAGAAGTCTGCTTGCTTCCAAGCTACAGTGCATCCAAGGGGCAGTTAAGCAAGGCATGCCCTGCTTCAGGTTCACACACATTACTAAAACTCAAGGCTTTCTCTCATCTTCATTTCCATTAACTTCCTGAAAGTATTGTAAATAAGAACTGTGCTCACTATGACTACAGCCTCCATGTAATAATTGAGATTAAACATTAGGTTACCCATTAAGTTTTTTTGGTTCATTTGCTTAAACTGTTATTACTGTGGAAATAGCCATTACATCCAGGTAATAATGTGACTGTTGCTTATTGATCTAGAATTATAATAAAGAGCTAAACATGTATCTTCATTTGCACAACAGATTTCCTTCTTGTTTCCTGATAGCCTTTCTTAGGTATAGTAGATAATACTCTTGAGACCAAACATGGTCCTCCCGCCTGTTTCACAGTACCTGGAACATAACAGAAGTACAGTAAATGGCAGTTACTAGGAAAATCATATATTCGAGCAGAGTCATTCAAACTGGCATGGGTCCTAGCTCCCTTGCTCCCACGTGCTTATTCTGTATTCAAGTTTAACCTCACTGACTCACAATTTTCTAATCTATAAAACATAAAATGTTATCACCTTTGTAGAGTTGTTGATAGGATTCTAGGAAGGGGAAAAAAGGTGTATACAAGCTTGTTACATAGTACATAGTGCTTAACTAGTGGTAAATAAATGCTAGTAATTAAAATCTTACCTATTAGAATACTCTTTTAGGTAATCAGAAGTAGTAGGAAGTTGGGTTCAGAATGTGTAATAGTCTGCTCTGGTTGCCATAACAAGATTCTCAGACTGTGTGGCTTAAACAACAGAAATTGATTTTCTCACAGTTCTCAAAGCTGGGAGTCCAAGATCAAGGTGGCAGCAGAGTTGGTTTCTTCCAAGACCTCTGTCCTTAGCTTACAGATGACAATTTTCTCTCCATGTCCTCACATGGTCTTTTCTCTGTGCATGCACATCTCTGGAATCTATTCCTATTCTTATAGAGACACTAATAATAATAGATAATGGCTCCATCCTTATGACCTCATTTAATTTTAATTACCTCCTTAAAAACTATATCTCCAAATGCAATCACATTTAGGGCTTTAGTATATGAAATTGGGGGATGGGAAGCACAATTCAATGAATAATGGAATAGGACTGTTAAAATGATAGTTCTGTTGTTGGAAAGTAGAATAGAGGACTTTAAGAAAACTGTACAGCACTTTCCAATAGCGTTCTTGCATTCATACTTAAGGAATTTTGTTAAGCAAATTCTCTGCTTTACCTTGGAATAGCTTTAGGAATTAGAACATGGGATGGTTCAATTCCATTGGACAGCAAAGGGATACAATTCTAAAGAAAAAGTTCCCTAATGTTGAGTATAAGACTCAATTGAATAGATTATTTAAAAGGCAAAATCTTGGTTTCCATCCAGAGACTCTGATTTATTGAGGTTGGTTTGATTCTGTATTAGATTTCTATGATACTGTGAAAAAAATGACCACAAAGAGTCAATTAAAATGACACAAATTTGTGATTATGGAGTTCAGGAGTTCAGAAGTGTGAAATGGATTATATGGATTAAAACAAGATGTCAGAAGATGTCTCCTTCTGGAGACTCCAAAGGAGAATTTATTTCCTTGCTTTTCCCAGATTCTAGAAGCTGCCTACATTCCTTGGATTTTGATCCCTTCTTCCATATTTAAAACACACTGCTCCAACCTCTGCTTACATCATCACATCTCCTGGTGTTTTTCTCTTGTAAGGACCCTGTGATTACATTGTGCTGACCCAGATAATCAAGAGTAATCCTCCCATCTCAATATTCTTAAATTAATTGTAACTACAGTGTTTCTTCTGTCATGTAGGGTAACATGTCTACAAGTTCCTTAGGACATGGACGTATTGGGGATGGAGGTTATTATTCTGTCTACCAGGGCCTAAGAATCTGTATTTTATGTAAATAACCTAACCAGTTTGACTAAAGGAGGACACCTAGCAGCACAGCAGCAGGATGACAACAGTCATCAAGTCTACTGAGCAGGTGGCATGAGCCAAGGCAGGACAAGTGTTTTATCTCCAAGCTTCTCATTCTCTATCTCTTCCCTATTCAGTTAACTACTCCTGTCTGTGTGTATATATGTGTAAGGCGACATGGCATGCATTGTGAAGGATACAGAGACTAAACTTTAACTTTTCACTCAATTATTTTTATCATAAACCTTAGTGTAAAAGAAGTAAAATAGCATCATATAACAGAATGGGATCAGAGCTCTTAGAATTATTCACTCAAACTACTTTTAAACATTCAAAGGGTCAGAGCTCAGTCTGTCTAAGGGTATCCTAGAAGAGGTAATATTTGTCATTAGGAGGCTTAAAGAGGTAGCAGGATTTATTTAGAAGAAATGCTTCTTTGGGCTAAAAAGAATACAATGACTAAAGGCTGAGAAGAGGCAAATATGGAATTATTTCAGTGAGTGATGAGAAGTGCATTTAGGTTGAGGGTATTAATGCCTTGGCTCCACGTCACAATCAACGCAAAAGTCTGGCAGGTGAGGCTCATGGATTTAAGGTAGCTTTTGTGGGGCACCTGGGTGGTTGAGCATCCAACTCTTGGTTTCAGCTTAGGTCATGATCTCAAGGTCATAGGGCTCTGTACTCAGCGGAGAGTCTACTTGAGATTCTCTCTCTCCCCCCTCACCATCTCCCCATTCTCTTTCACTCTCCCTCTCTTTCTCCCCTTGTCCCCCACCCCCTAAAATAAATAAATAAAATTTTAAAATAATAAGGTAGCTTTTCTAACAGGCCTTCAGAAAGGATCTGGAATAAAACCCAGGTTTCTTGACCCCAGATGTGTGGTCACCTGACTGCATTTTTTATCTTGTACATATAAGTTCAAGAGAAATAGGAAAGAAGATAAATATGGGACATTTGGGAATGTGTTACTATCTTCATATCTATCCAGCAAATTTAAATATTAAGAATAAGACAACATACAAAGCCTTAGTAGGAAGCAGTCTTCAGATGGGAGATGAAAAGGCAGCGATGAAGGTAGAAAAGCAGCAATAAACAGGAAACAGAGGACAGCTCTTGGGCCTAATTCACCATTTGTTTTAAAAGTTATTCCATCCCATAAACACACAACCCTAATTTTTGTGTGTGTCATAAATATTCCATTGGAATATTATGTATGAGTTGGTTTGCTTCTGTGTATCCAGTGGCTACATGTCTATAAGAATATCTTCCTTTGATATGAAGGTTGCAAGAAACCAACAAACAAACAAACAAAATCTATGGATTTCCATTTGCAACACACCTTCTGCAATATTACAAATTACCAGGTAATTGATATTTATTTCAAAATGGTATAGAGTTATCTTTTCAAAAACTGTACCCATTTCCCTGATAGTTTTGTCTCTCCAGTTTTTACTTTCTCATTTACCTCCTGCTAGAATGTTGCTGACAGTTCTTAGTTTGTTTCCTTCAACCACTTTATATATAATCATATCTGGAGTCATAATTCCCTGATGCAGTGGTGGTACTTTTCAAAATTGTATGTTAAGAAAATTATGTCACTCTTTGAGATCCATCCTTATTTTCCCATCCCTCTTGCTCTATCCATTCCCCAAATATTTATGTTGCCTGTTATAGTTTCCTGTTAACTGAGTCCTGGCTAATTCAACTCTGTATTACACAAACAGGGCATTGTATCTATTCTTAGCCAATGTCAAGTCCTTCTGTTGAGATGTTTACAAACATTTCTCATAGTTGGCATGTAATTAGGCTTCAGATATCCTAATACATTCTACTTGTTTGCTTGATTTAAATCTTAACATTGATGATTGTAAAACACTTTGAAAAACAATAGAAGCATATAACTCATTGTTTATTTTTGATTTTGTTGTCATAACTGGATTTTACAATAATTGGAAAGAAGATAAAGTTTATTTCTTTTTTCCTATTAGGCATGTGCAATATAGAGAAGGTGGGTGAAAATAGTTTGAAAGTTCTATAAACAATTGCCAGTTGATACGCTGTGAGATTTTTCAATTGAGACAAATGTTACCAACTTCATAAAAGACATCTAAGTTAAAATGGGAGGCACCAGCAAGCAAACCCCTACTGTCTTTAAGTTTTTAGATGAAATTGAGGAGTATTGCAACTTTAGGAGCAAAAGCGTTTTTCTGAAAAGTGAAAAATTGATTCATTATTCCTGAAGATGGTTTAACGAGAAATCTGTGGACAAAGTCTCAGAGGCCTACAAAAGTTTTATTGTGTTTTGTTTTGTTTTCATTTTCATTATTATATCAACTAGTAAGTGAGCATCGCACTATAAATTCAGTTTGCCTTCTGTATTTTGATTCATGATAAAGTAGGTTCTGGAGGACTCATACTAAAAAAAAAAAAAAAAAAAAAAAAAAAAAATCAGTGTTTTGCTTTTAATGTGTTTGCCAGTATACTGGCTTCTCAGATTGGGGTTTCCCAATGTAAAAATAACAGAGATCATAATTTATTTTCTTCAGATCAAGTACTTTTCAGTTATAGAAACACCTCTTTTTCTTCTTTTTTTTTTTTTTTTTGCAGTGAGAATTTACAATTGAAAGACATCTTAATATACTAAGATTTAATTTTTTTCCTTTAATCAGTAGGGATGAGATTTTAAGGAATGTCCTATCATCCAGATGTACCATGTACTGTTTTATCTTGGGCTAATAAGAAAATCAATGAAGACATAGTACATGAATTATACAATTGACGCAGCAGAGGAGTAAATAAAATTCTGACTCTCGGTAAAAACAAAAGTTTCCAAGTTAAGAAACTGGTGGTGGGCAATTTTATTGTCATAGATTTCTCAGTGGTGCGGACATGGGGCATAAAAGAGAACCTGCCTCTAGTACTTAGATATTCACTTTAGGGCACATAGGCTGCCTGAATCCCATCTGACTATGTACCATCCTGAAGGAGGTCTAGCACTAATAGTGGTAATTTTGTGTTTGAAAAAAAAATGTTACATGCTTTTCATTTGCAGATTTGATATTATATATAGGTATATCATGGATTTCAGAGACTATTAGTTAAAATGGGTTAAATGTAAAAAAATATCAATACTATGATAATGACAATGATTATATAGAACATATCAATATAGGACATATAAGGACATCTGTCTATTATAAAAGCCAGTGCAAGTGATCTAAATTAAGCAAGATATTACCATTTATCCCATTTAGTTAATATTCTTAAATGTTAATTATCTAATATTCCTAACTTGAATTTTATTGGGTTCTTAAGGTTTTTTGTATTTACCTTGTATCTTCTCTGTGGTTATAGTCATAAAAATTGTACAAAAGCTAAAAGGAAAGGGGATTAATATTGTTTTACATTTGCATGTATTTAAGTAGTAGTATTATAACTTAAGTGAGCAGTAGAAACTTGCAGGTATTTCCCTACATAAAGAAGTCTGGCCAATACTCAAGTTTGAAAAACACTAGCATAGATATTTTAATAGAAACAAACATAATTTTAACTAGACTTTCATTAAAATTAAGTATCCAATTTAAATTTTAAGTTAAAAAATGATTAGATACCACTGCATGCCTATTAGTATGTGTAATCTGGAACATTGGCAGCACCAAATGCTGATGAGGAGGGCATGGAGCAATGGGAACTCTGATAGATTATTGGTCATAATGCAAAGTGATACAGCCATTTTGGAAGATAGTTTGGTGATTTCTTACAAAACTAAATGCACTGTTACTATATGATCCAGCAGCCATGTGCCTTGGTATTTATTTAAACGAGTTGAAAATTTATGTCCACACAAAAACTTGCACACAGATGTTTATAGCAGCTTTATTCATAATTGCTCAAATCTGAAAGCAACCAAGATGTTCTTCTGTAGGTAAATGAATAAATAAACTGTGGTACATACAGACCATGGAGTATTATTCAGTGCTAAAAAGAAATGAGCTCTCTCAAGGCATGAAAAGACACGAAGGAAACTTAATTGCGTATTACTTAGTGAAAGAAGCAAAGTCTATATAGGATATAATTCCAACTCTGGCCATTTGTTGAAGGCAGAACTATGGAGACAATAAAAAGATTAGTGATTATCAGGAATAGTGGGAAGAGAGATGGATAGACAGAATGGAGAGGATTTTTAGGGCAGAGAAAATATTCTGTATAATATTATAATGGTGGACATGTGTCCTTACGTTGGTCCAATCTCGTAGAATGAACAACACCGAGACTGAACTCTAATGTGAACTATGGACCTTGAGTGATCATGGTGGGTGAATATAGGTTCATTATTAGTAAAAAAAAAACCATTCTAGTGGGTGCTATTATAATGGAGGAAGCTATACATGTGTGGGAATAGGAGTTATATAGGAAATCTGTGTACCTTCCTCTCAGTTTTGTTGTAAATCTAAAATTTTGTAAAAATATAAAGTATTTTTAATTCAATAACTATTTAATTCAAAACTATTTAATTCAATTACTATTTAATTAAAAAACAAGGGACATGTAATACTGTAGTCCTGAGGCAGTTTTTTTCATCAATTCAGGTTTTATAAATTGCAGAGGGGGGTAAGCAATAATATGTGATAGAAACAGCACAAGACTTAGAGTTAGAAAACCCAGGTTCAAATCTAGGCTCTGACATTCCTCAGCTTGACTGAGTATCAATTTCCTTATCTGTCAAATGCATATAATAAAATTTAAAATTCTTATGGGAAATGATTATAGAATATCACAAGAAATAATAAATGTCAAAGTACTTAGCAAAGAATGAAGCATACTTCAGGTACACGGTATTTATATTTTCTGAGTTCATCTGTCAAAAGTAGAGCATGTTTGTATGGATTCATTCACATCTTCCCACCCAGTTCTTCTTGAGGTAGTAGTACGCTGTTTACAGAATGTAGGTGAAACCTGTGTTAATTCACTCTAGTGATTATCCTTTAGTTTTGTAACATTCACAAACCAGATGAGTTATTTGGGCCAGAAGAAAAGAGTTGGGAGGAAGAGTGACCTGGGAATCGCACTGACCTGGGAAACATAAGATGTTGGACTACAGGCTTATTGGAAATCCTTTAATCTTATTTCTTCCCAAATTATCTCCTCTGTGACCTTTTATCTACCCCCTACTATACTGGCTAAGTTCCTTCTCCCACAGCACCCTTTTTAGATCTTTAATCACTTGTTACCTTGCATTATAATTAACATAATACCCACTCCATGATCCTTATCACTGTTCCTTTTATGAATATATCTAGAATGAATGAATGAATAATTTCAGGATTAGCACTATATAATCCAAAGAGTATGGAAGTTACCTTTTAGCTTGGGTAGGTTAATTAGTATCTGTGACCTCTTACCATTACCTTTTGGTGTTACTTGAAAATTTCATAGAAAGCACTTAGCACAGTCCCTGGCACATTGTGAATAAAAGTTTTAGGTAAAAATTAGTTAATGATGATGATAACTAGCAACTTTTGGAAATTTCACATTCATTAGCTCATTTAATCATCACCACAACTTAGTAAAATAGGTACTATTACTGATCTCATGATTTACAAATGAGGAAACTGTTGTAAAGTAGTTTGATGAAAATGGGAGAGCAGGTTAGCAATAAGACCAGGGAGTCTCAATCTAAAGCCTGCATTCCACTGAACTGCCTTTCAGTTATCATTCGTATTACTGCTATAAACCTACCTGCACTGGACCACTACTAACCTCTAGAGTGCCCATGTGTAAATTAGACAAAAAATTTTTCTTTCCTAAAGACATTTGATTCTCAACATCAGAAAATTATTGAAATAATATACAAAAATATGATATCTACGATGTGCAGTCTTTATGCAATGCACAAATGACATGATCAGTTATAATGTCACTGTAACCGGTAAAAGAGGAAGCTGAAAAATCGTTGTTTTTCAAGCTTCTTATAACGTATCCTTATTAGGAAGAGTTACCAGGAAAAGACAAAAATAATTAATAACCCTCAAAAGTCAATTGCAAACATCTCCTTAACCTAAAAAAAAAAAAAAACCTCCACAAGTACATAACTGTGAGATTAATTCTAAAATGAGTACAAATGTGTAAATTGCATGATTATGGTAGACATTTGTCAGCTAATTTGGCAATGAAACTAGCCCAGTGCAGCTTTACAAGATATGTGCAGCATTTCATTGCTGACACTCAGCGAGATTTTCATTTCACACCTTTATCTTTTTGCTCTGAAGCTTCCTTTATTATTATGAGTAAGTTCACACTGCCATTGCTTTCTGAATTTTTCATTCAATGCTGTATCTTTGGTCTTTTACTAGTCTGTCATTTTGCTTCTTTAAAGTTCTATGACCTACTCTGGTAAAGCAGTGGGACTTATTTTTTTGCAGGCATGGTATTTAAAGCCTCCTTGTGGAAATGGCTGTCATCATAATGGACTCGTATTGCCTTCTGTCACCATGAAGCAACCTTAAACTAGCTCATTCTAAGGACCAGTTGTAATAAATATTATTGCAATTCATGTTAGGCCACTGTGCTGTGTACATAGAGATTAAGAATAAATGTAGAGAGATTTAATAGTCCTGAAAGTTGTATTAAATTTCTAACCAGAGTGCTAAAAGTATGGTTTGTTAACCAGACTTGGAATATATATTTGACATTATGAGTGAATGTACTGATACATGGGTATTACCTTTAAATGCAGTTATACATAAAATTGAATAAATTCGCCTTTATTGTGTATGACTTTTTCTTAACAGCCAAAGTTTAATGAATGTGTCTTTGTATTTACAAAGACAGGGTAGAGTAGTAGAATATTGAAAACAAAGAACTATTTCAGCCTGTTCTTCCAGGGGAATTTCACTGAAGCATAATGCTATTCCTTTTATATTAGATAAGGCTGATGGTAAAAGATAAGTGATATAAAAGATAAGCAAGGTCATGGTGACAGCGACAGTGCTTTTTAGAATTTAAATTTAGCATATGTTTTCAAACTGAAGTGTGTGTTTTTGAAAGTTTATCATTCAAATGAGTTGAAGAAGTATATCTTGGCCAGAAATACAATTTGTAATGCTGTTATCTGAAGTACAAATAGCGTTAGATACTTTGTGGTGCTTTTCAAGATGTCCGATTAAGGAAGTTTATGATACCCAAAGCTATCAAAAAACCCAAATGACGTAACAAGAGCTGTAAATCAGTTTTTGAATCCTGGAACTTCTGGGTGAAAGAACGAGATAGATTGGTTAAATCAGGGTTAGGGAAAATTACAAAAATGAGTAAAACTTGTATTTAGCCTGAAAAGAGAATTAAGAAAATTAGAGGAGTTTTCAGAAAGAGGAGGTGATTTAGTTAGAACTCTTTTAGGTATCTATGAGAAAAACCCAACTCAAACGAGGCTATTAGAATTTTTAAAAAGAATTTGTAAGTCTCTACCCCCAGGCGTGTCTAGATCTGGGACTAACACTTTTTCATGTCACTCTTGTGTTATTTCTCTTTGGCTCTACTGTCTCTGCTTCTCTTCTGTTGGCCCTGTTCTCCCATGCTGTAGAGAACAGAAAGTCTTGACACTCAGAGCTCAGCCTCCTATTAGCAAAAAGGGTAAGAGAAACTTTGCTGTAGTTCAAACACAGAAGAGATGGGAGGCTCTGATTGCCCAGCTATGTCATTGACACGCTCATTTGGGGCCTAGGGTAAGTTTGGGGCACACAATTTGATTCACAGTCCTGCTAGGACCATTTGAAGTGGTCAGGAGTTTTCCAAAGGCATAAAATGAGTAAGGCTGGGGAAGCATTCTAGAGGGACAGACATAAAATTGGTGCCTAACCTACAAGGGTGGAGAGCTCTGTGATCTGCTGTGAGTTTCTCTAGTTCCCGTAACTTATGACAATAAGCATTTTGTTTTTTATTTTTATTTTTTTTCAATGACTGTTTTTAGATGTAAAATGCCCTGGCCAAGAACCACTCAATCAATGTTAGTTTCCACTTGCTTTTTTAAAGACTTTATTTTAATGTAGTAGGAACACTTACTGTGATATCTACCATTTCAACAGATTGTTAAGTGTACAATACAGCATTGTTAATTATAAGCACAATATTGTACAGAAGATCCCTAGACCTTTTTCATCTTGCAATTGGAAACTATATACCTATTGATTAGCAACTCTTCATTTCTTCCTGTCCCCAGCTTTGGCAAGTTTCCTCATTCTTTTGCCCAGTGTAAATGAGTTCTGTGGTAAATACAGATCAAAGTGCTATATCACACCATGGTTAATGGCATTAACTTAAGAGTAAGACCCAAGTTTGGATCTTGCTCATTCTATCTGGTGCTGTGACTTTGGATAAGATAAAGAACTTCCCTAATTCTTAGTTTTATCATGTGTAAAATGAGAATAATTTCTATCTTTGAGTATAAGAGAAATAAATTTTTAGAAGGTATGTGAAGTACGCATGAGGAACTTATACATTTAGTAATTGGTAGGCATTTTATTTATTATTTTGCTTACCTCCTTCAAACTGATTTTTCTCAAAGCACTAAGCAAATACTATTTTAGGAATAGCCTTATCAAAATGCCTCATAGGGTAATCTGGCCTTTCTATGTTTTGGCCAAAAGAATATTTCTTCACTTGCTTTCTGATGCCTAGAATTACTTTAAGAAATAAATATTTTGGGGGATCTTTGGGTGGTTCAGAGGTTTAGCGCCTGCCTTCAGCCCAGGGCATGGTCCTGGAGTTCCAGGATTGAGTCCCATGTCGGGCTCCCGGCATGGAGCCTGCTTCTCCCTCTGCCTGTGTCTCTGCCTCTCTCTCTCTCTCTATGTCTATATAATAAATAAATAAATAAATAAATAAATAAATAAATAAATAAATAAATGAAATCTTAAAAAATATTTTCCTTCCAATATTTAGAAATGAAAATTTTAAAATGCAAATATCTCATTGCTAACAATGCAAACAGAATTCATCTACAAGAGTAAGTACCACATCAACTGCTTCCTGTTTTTTAAGAATTAGAGAGAAGAAACAACAGCAGGACAGGGGATAGGGAAGGGGATCACCAGATGGAAAGAGTAAAAAAAAAAAAAAGAGTCAGGTGACTGGACACATTAAAACAGTAAACAACAATAAAGTCATAACTACTTAAAATTTTAACAAGCTATAGGAAGTAAAATAATAAATAACTAATAATAATGAAGGGCTTAGTATAGATTCAGTATTCTAATATAGACTCAAAATGACCCTGACAAGTAGAAGCAATGAGACCAGCTCTAACAAGATGAAATGCAATAAGGATAAATTAAAAAATGTACATTTGTATTCACAAACCAGTTATACACAGTCACCTCTTCTTTCTTAAATTACCCCAGAGTAACAAAGTGATATAACTACTGAATACCAACTTTTGAAATAGAGGAGGAAAAGTCAGATGACACTATATTAATGCCATTAGACTTAGAATGACATTCAGAAACAACTGAAGTTTCTGGAAAAAGTCAGCTACTCATAATCGTTGTTTTCATAATGTTGTTTTCTTTCAGTGGGATTAATCTGTATAAGGAGAAAACAGAAACAAGAGGTCCTTAGTGAGGGATTGGAGGTGGTAGCAGGGCCTGGAATGGAGAAGAACAAAAGACACATGATTATTTTTCATACAAGGAATATTTATGGGTATTGAAGAGAGAACTGTCAAAGGTTATTCCAAGACCGTTGGCTTAACAAATGGTGCCAGCAGATATAATAATGTTGGGTAAAAGAGGTAATTTTTAGGGCAAGATAAGTTGATGTGAATGTATTTTCTGGATAAGAGCTGGAGTCATCCCAGGAGAATTTGCCATGGGAAGGTTCATAGGGCACAAACATAAACATGATTATTGGTTTTGCAGTGCAACTTACAACCAGAAAAGGTGCTTGAAGTATGTCCAAAGAATGACTTAAAAGAAGGAAAAGAGAATGTATGTTGAAGTCGTCTCCTACTAAGGGGGCAGAAAGGAATACAGAACCAAGTAAAGGCAAGAGAGCTTTACTAGCAGTTTGCCTTGAAGTCATAATTATCTTAACTTTTCTCGATGTTAGGAATCTTTATTTCATTCTATTTTTACTGATAACTTGTATAGGTCATATTCTGGAGGTCAGTTTGATTATTAGCTAGTATCTAATAACCTGTTCTCTCAGTTCTTTTACATTCCTTTTAGCATGTATTTCTTGCTTTACTCATTGACAATAAGAGCTAATGCTATAGAAGAAATGTAAGGAAACATTTGAGCGTTTATCCTGATTAATGTATTTCTGATGTTTTGGCAGAAACGCTAAGTGTCAACAACAACTAACATATTTCAGTGTCCTGACACACTTCAGGCAATTTCATACTTGTGTGTTCAGAAGTAGTTCATTTGGAGAATGCCAGTAGCCTCTTTACATTGCAGTGCAAAATCCAGGGGATTGTATTTAAATGGGCAAAAAGCAGTTATATTTTTTAGACTTTGGTGAGGAAAGTGGGGTATCAGCAGAATTCTCCAGAATTACATCATCTAAACATTATAATACCATATATAGAATCCTACCACATAAATGAAATCAGTGACAACTACCAAATGTGTTCTTAAAGTAACAAAAACATCAAGTGTATACTTAGAGTGGTCTTCCTTCTCATCTTGACCTTGTTCAAACATCTGCGAAATTCACCACGTTTCTTTAGATAGATTTGGACTAAGCTTGTGAGTTAGCTATCTCCAAAATTGTAGTGACTTATATAAAATATTCCCAGACAGCATGTTCATACTATAAGGACTAATTTTTATGTATATACTCAAGTATTTTTTCATTGATTTAGGAATATTCTAACACAATTTACATTATGTTAACACAATTAACATTGTGTAAATCAATGTTAATAATAGAAAAGGAGGAAAAAAGAATCAGAAAGGAACAGAGCAACCTTATTCTAGTGAAAATATGTTTGGAAATTGCCAGTAAACCCTGTTCGACATGTATAATCTTTGCAAAGAATACTGTCACTGGAAGTTGCCAATTATAAATATCCCGTATGTAACATCACTTTAAATAGGTGTGTTGGATATGTGATTTTTATACCAAAAGATCATAATAAAAATTGGAAATGAAAATAAAAGGCAATCAGACTACTTTGTGAGGAATACAAGTTAAATATCCTATGCAGATGTTCCTAAAGTGGCATTTCATCCATTTCATTTTCTCTTCTATGCACCTGTTAGCACAGATAGCAGTAAGATCCACTCAAAATTAGTTGAGTCACTATATTTAGTAACAAACAAACCTGCTATCAGTTAATGTCTAATTTGAAGTCATTTGAATTTAAACATATAAATCAGAAAAGATGACTCAGGGCAACACTTTGCTTACCACTAATGCTCTTAATCAGAGAGTTTCTTTTGGTTTCTATGTATAGCAGCTGCAGATTTTATTTTTTGAAACCCTAGCCTTTTAAAGGAATCGGATTTTTTTCTTTGTTTCCCCATACCATAAATTATTATAACTAACATACTATAGATAGTTGAACCAAGTTCTTTCTTGTCTTTCCCTACTATGCTACTTTAGTCTCAAGTAAGGAATGGACAGCATTTAGAAGGGAGAGAAAGGATACGTGCTGACACAAGTAATATTTCATTTAATGAAAGTGTTCTGTTAATAAGAAAAGAGAAAAAGAGAAGATTTCAGCGCTCATGCATTTGATAAAGATGTGTTCTATTCAGTTTCTTCACCTGGATTTATTTGTCTCAATAAACTTGCACTCTCAGCAAACAGATCCTGCACTCAAATGGTACCCTTTCCCTTTTCCCAAGAACACTGCTGATGGCATACAAAGTTATATTCACTATTTCTGCTCTACATGTATAATGTTAAAAAAAACACACTTGGATCATACTGTTGCTTTGAAATGCTGTTGCTTTGAAACATGTCCTGAAAAATAATTGTAAACTCACATTCCCTACAAATAATGAATTCACAGCTATACACCACAACTTGTTTATTAAAAGGAAGAGGTCACTAACTACTGGCTAACTATGCAAATTATTACGTGAGAGAGAAAACATGTTTTGCTGAGTTTCTCTCCAAGTCAATTTATACTAGTTAAATTTATACACAGTGAATTGATATATTTATGTGTTTCGATATGAAAAATAGAGCAGGTGAAAACATTGTAGAAGTGGAAATCTGTGACCACTTAAAATTACACTCATTTCAGTGAGAAACCATTTCCACCTCTGTCTGAAGACTTCTGCTTAATTGAATCTACCAGTTCTAAATTGTGAAACAATATAAAAATATAAAACAATCTGGGAGGAACAAATCATTTTCTTTGATGTTTACCAGTATTGAATCCCAATTGAGAACTTGGTGTGTACTAGGGAGCAATAATATCCTAAGGCCAATTCAGAAGCCACTTGGTAGATGTGCTAGTAATAGGCTAGTGGGGTCAGGGAGAAGGTAATGGAGGTATGGGTGAGGGGTATGAAATGAAATGTACTTCTTAGAAAAGGGCCAAGAAATGCCTTGATTTCTGAAACAGAACTACTGAAAGTAAATTTGTAAAAGTTTGTTTTAAAAGGTATGGCTTAGGGATGCCTGGGTGGCTCAGTGGTTGAGCGCCTGCCTTTGGCTCAGGTCATGATCCTAGGGTCCCGGGATCGAGTCCCATGTGGGACTCCCTGCATGGATCCTGCTTCTCCCTCTGCCTGTGTCTCTGCCTCTCTCTGTGTCTCTCATGAATAAATGAATAAAATCTTAAAAAGTAAATAAATAAAAGGTGCAGCTCAGTCAGTTGAGCATCCAGTTCTTGATTTTGGTTTTGGATCTCATGGGTCATGCGATTGAGCCCTGCATCTGGGCTCAGTAGGGGGTCTGCTTTCTCTCCCTCTGTCCCTCCCCCTTGTCTCTCTCTCTCTCCCTCTCTCTCTCTCTCCCTCTCTAAATAAATAGCTCTTCTAAAAAAAGGTATAACTTAGAATGTTGAACAGCTGAACTGTTATCACCAGATTTTTCTGCCCTAAAAGACTCTTTCAGAGATCTATAAATAATTTATTCCCCCCAAACATGCAGATAAGCTAAAAGGTGTGGTAGCTATGTTATAGGAATTTTAATCTATCAACAGTTTTTCTACTCAGTCTTTGTTAGGTGCACAGATGCTATATACTGATTGCAAACTAGCTTCCTGAGAGTATGAAGGAATCTGGTTGTGACATTAAAAAGAAATATGTATATGATGGAAATGGCTAAGTTGGTGTCTCCTTCCTCTTGTACCAGATCCCTTCTGGAGTTGAATGCAGCATTTACAAGGAGTATGACCAGGTGATCATAAAGTGTATGACCAAACAGTGACACATTTTTTAGGACAAAGGAATTCTATTAATAATTACACTGGGGGCACCAGTGTGCTCAATGGTTAAGCATCAGACTCTAGGTTTCTGCTCAGATCATACTCTTAGGCTGGTGAGATCAAGCCACCCCCACC
This sequence comes from Vulpes lagopus, assembly GCF_018345385.1. Taxonomy (NCBI): domain Eukaryota; kingdom Metazoa; phylum Chordata; class Mammalia; order Carnivora; family Canidae; genus Vulpes; species Vulpes lagopus. The sequence goes on along the minus strand of NC_054834.1, from coordinate 18,971,445 downwards.
CATCACCAGGCAGGCTCTGCACTCGGTGGGGAGTCTGCTTGAGAAACTTCTCCCCTCCCTCTCCTTCCCCTTTACTCCTCCCCTAATTCTCTCACACACACACTCTCTCCCAAATATATAAATAAATAGATTCTTTTTAAAAATTAAAAAAATATATATATATTATACTGGAACAAAGATGTAAACTGGGTCTTTCCTAGAAAGCCTAAGGATATGGGAACATAGGAGAATCATTTTTCAGTCAAGGTTACACAGATAAGTGGGAGTTTGCTGGTTATATCTGTGTGCTATTTTATTTGATGATATGGACCTGCATTATGTTTAATAAAGCCAAATTTCTGTTTTTCTTCATTTGGCACCTGTATTTTCAAAATTTAGAGACAACAGGTCTCTATGAGGTTACCGTAGCCAACATATACCAGCTGCATGAAGTAGTCAGAACTGAATATGGCTACAAGCCATTATAACTCTAAAAACAGCAATTATGGCTTATGTTTAGAAATTTATCATATATTATTCTGTGTTTTTCCAGCCATATGTATACACCCTGCTAATTACCTTCTCTACGCTATATAGTTTTGTTAAATGTTCCTGCCCAGGAGGGGAAGTTAGAGAAGCTTCTGTAGCTATATATTAATAATAACTGGATCAGGGGGAGGGGCAAGATGGCGGAGGAGTAGGGTCTCCAGGTCACCTGTCCTCAGCAAATTACCTAGAAAACCATCCAATCATCCTGAAAACCTACGAATTCGGCCTGAGATTTAAAGAGAGACCAGCTGGAACGCTACAGTGAGAAGAGTTCGCGCTTCTATCAAGGTAGGAAGACGGGGAAAAAGAAATAAAGACACAAAAGGCCTCCAAGGGGGAGGGGCCCCGCGAGGAGCCGGGCTGAGGCCGGGGCGAGTGTCCCCAGGACAGGAGAGCCCCGTCCCGGAGGAGCAGGAGCTGCACCGACCTTCCCCGCGGAAAGGGGCTCCCCGGGAATTGGAGCAGGACCCAGGAGGGCGGGGATGCCCTCGGGCTCCCTGGGACAGTAACAGAGGAACCGCGCCCCGGAGAGTGCGCCGAGCTCCCTAAGGGCTGCAGCGCTCGGCGGGACCCGGAGCAGCTCGGAGGGGCTCGGGCGGCGGCTCCGCGGAGGGGGCTGCGGGGCTCCGGGAGCAGCTCAGCGGCGGCGGCTCGGGCGGAGGAAGAAGCTCCGCGCGGAGGGGGCTGCGCGGCTCCGGGAACAGCTCAGCGGCGGCGGCTCGCGCAGAGGAAGAAGCTCCGCGCGGAGGGGGCTGCGCGGCTCCGGGAACAGCTCGGAGAGGCTCGGGCGGCGGCTCCGCGGAGGGGGCTGCACCGCCAGGAGCGCGAATCCAACAGCGCAGGCCCCGGAGCACAGGGCGCCGGGACACAGCCCAGGATCCGGCCTCCCCCGGGACAGGCAGAGGCCGGGAGGGCCCAGGACAGCAAGGACGCTCCTGCCTGGAACTGAGCAGATCAGCGGCCCCGCCCCGGAGCCCCCAGGCCCTGCAGACGGAGAGCCCCGGAGCTACTGCGGGGGCTGGATCCAGGGTCCCAGAGCTGCCCCCGCCACTGTGGCTTCCTCCCGGGGCCTCACGGGGTCAACAACCCCCACCGAGCCCTGCACCAGGCAGGGGCAGAGCAGCTCCCCCAAGTGCCAACACCTGAGAATCAGCACAGCAGGCCCCTCCCCCAGAAGACCAGCGAGACGGACCAGTTCCAAGGGAAGTCAAGGGACTTAAACTACACAGAATCGGAAGATACTCCCCCGTGGTTTTTTTTGTTTTTTGTTTTTTTGTTTTTGTTTTTTTTGTTTTGTTTTGTTTTGTTTTGCGCTTTTTTTTTCTCTCTTTCTTCTTGATTTCTGATTGCTTCCCCCACCCCCCCTTTTTTCTTTTTTCTCCTTTCTTTCTTTTTCTTTCTTTTTCTTCTCTTTTTCCCCTATTTTTTTTCTTCTTTCTCTTTTTTCTTTTTCTCTTTTCTTTCCTTCTCTCTCTTTTTCTCCTTTTCCCAATACAACTTGTTTTTGGCCACTCTGCACTGAGCAAAATGACTAGAAGGAAAACCCCTCAAAAAAAAGAATCAGAAACAGCCCACTCTCCCACAGAGTTACAAAATATGGATTACAATTCAATGTCAGAAAGCCAATTCAGAAGCACTATTTTACAGCTACTGGTGGCTCTAGAAAAAACCATAAAGGACTCAAGAGACTTCATGACTGCAGAATTTAGATCTAATCAGGCAGAAATAAAAAATCAATTAAATGAGATGCAATCCAAGCTAGAAGTCCTAACGACGAGGCTTGACGAGGTGGAAGAACGAGTGAGTGACATAGAAGACAAGTTGATGGCAAAGAGGGAAACTGAGGAAAAAAGAGACAGGCAATTAAAAGACCATGAGGATAGATTAAGGGAAATAAATGATAGCCTGAGGAAGAAAAACCTACGTTTAATTGGGGTTCCCGAGGGCGCGGAAAGGGACAGAGGGCCAGAATATGTATTTGAACAAATCCTAGCTGAAAACTTTCCTAATCTGGGAAGGGAAACAGGCATTCAGATCCAGGAAATAGAGAGATCCCCCCCTAAAATCAACAAAAACCGTTCAACACCTCGACACTTAATAGTGAAGCTTGCAAATTCCAAAGATAAGGAGAAGATCCTTAAAGCAGCAAGAGAAAAAAAGTCCCTGACTTTTATGGGGAGGAATATTAGGGTAACAGCAGACCTCTCCACAGAGACCTGGCAGGCCAGAAAGGGCTGGCAGGATATATTCAGGGTCCTAAATGAAAAGAACATGCAACCAAGAATACTTTACCCCGCAAGGCTTTCATTCAAAATGGAAGGAGAGATAAAGAGCTTCCAAGACAGGCAGGAACTGAAAGAATATGTAACCTCCAAACCAGCTCTGCAAGAAATTTTAAGGGGGACTCTTAAAATTCCCCTTTAAGAAGAAGTTCAGTGGAACAATCCACAAGAACAAGGACTGAATAGATATGATGACACTAAACTCATATCTGTCAATAGTAACTCTGAATGTGAACGGGCTTAATGACCCCATCAAAAGGCGCAGGGTTTCAGACTGGATAAAAAAGCAGGACCCATCTATTTGCTGTCTACAAGAGACTCATTATAGACAGAAGGACACCTACAACCTGAAAATAAAAGGTTGGAGAACCATTTACCATTCAAATGGTCCTCAAAAGAAAGCAGGGGTTGCCATCCTTATATCAGATAAATTAAAATTTACCCCGAAGACTATAGTGAGAGATGAAGAGGGACACTATCTCATACTCAAAGGATCTATCCAACAAGAGGACTTAACACTCCTCAATATATATGCCCCGAATGTGGGAGCTGCCAAATATTTAAACCAATTAATAACCAAACTCAAGAAATACCTTGATAATAATACACTTATACTTGGTGACTTCAATCTAGCTCTTTCTACCCTGGATAGGTCTTCTAAGCATAATATCTCCAAAGAAACGAGAGCTTTAAATGATACACTGGACCAGATGGATTTCACAGATATCTACAGAACTTTACATCCAAACTCAACTGAATACACATTCTTCTCAAGTGCACATGGAACTTTCTCCAGAATAGACCACATACTGGGTCACAAATCGGGTCTGAACCGATACCAAAAGATCGGGATAGTCCCCTGTATATTCTCAGACCATAATGCCTTGAAATTAGAACTTAATCACAACAAGAAATATGGAAGGACCACAAACACGTGGAGGTTAAGGACCATCCTGCTAAAAGATGAAAAGGTCAACCAGGAAATTAAGGAAGAATTAAAAAGATTCATGGAAACTAATGAAAATGAAGATACAACCGTTCAAAATCTTTGGGATGCAGCAAAAGCAGTCCTGAGGGGGAAATACATCGCAATACAAGCATACATTCAAAAACAGGAAAGATCTCAAATACAAAAGCTCACCTTACACATAAAGGAACTAGAGAAAAAGCAACAAATAGACCCCACCCCCAGCAGAAGAAGAGAGTTAATTAAAATTCGAGCAGAACTCAATGATATCGAGACCAAAAGAACTGTGGAACAGATCAACAGAACCAGGAGTTGGTTCTTTGAAAGAATTAATAAGATAGATAAACCATTAGCCAACCTTATTAAAAAGAAGAGAGAGAAGACTCAAATTAATAAAATCATGAATGAGAAAGGGGACATCACTACCAACACCAAGGAAATACAAACGATTTTAAAAACATATTATGAACAGCTGTACGCCAATAAATTAGGAAATCTAGAAGAAATGGACGCATTCCTGGAAAGCCACAAACTACCAAAACTGGAGCAGGAAGAAATAGAAAACCTGAACAGGCCAATAACCAGGGAGGAAATTGAAGCAGTCATCAAAAACCTCCCAGGAAACAAGAGTCCAGGGCCAGATGGCTTCCCAGGGGAATTCTATCAAACGTTTAAAGAAGAAATCATACCTATTCTACTAAAGTTGTTTGGAAAGATAGAAAGAGATGGAGTACTTCCAAATTCGTTCTATGAGGCCAGCATCACCTTAATTCCGAAACCAGACAAAGACCCCACCAAAAAGGAGAATTACAGACCAATATCCCTGATGAACATGGATGCAAAAATTCTCAACAAGATACTAGCCAATAGGATCCAACAACACATTAAGAAAATTATTCACCATGACCAAGTAGGATTTATCCCTGGGACACAAGGCTGGTTCAACACTCGTAAAACCATCAATGTGATTCATCATATCAGCAAGAGAAAAACCAAGAACCATATGATACTCTCATTAGATGCAGAGAAAGCATTTGACAAAATACAGCATCCATTCCTGATCAAAACCCGTCAGAGTGTTGGGATAGAGGGAACTTTCCTCGACATCTTAAAAGCCATCTATGAAAAGCCCACAGCAAATATCATTCTCAATGGGGAAGCACTGGGAGCCTTTCCCCTAAGATCAGGAACAAGACAGGGATGTCCACTCTCACCACTGCTGTTCAACATAGTTCTGGAAGTCCTCGCCTCAGCAATCAGACAACAAAAAGACATTAAAGGCATTCAAATTGGCAAAGAAGAAGTCAAACTCTCCCTCTTCGCCGATGACATGATACTCTACATAGAAAACCCAAAAGCCTCCACCCCCAGATTGCTAGAACTCATACAGCAATTTGGTAGCGTGGCAGGATACAAAATCAATGCCCAGAAATCAATGGCATTTCTATACACTAACAATGAGGCTGAAGAAAGAGAAATTAAGGAGTCAATCCCATTTACAATTGCACCCAAAAGCATAAGATACCTAGGAATAAACCTAACCAAAGAGGTAAAAGATCTATACCCTAAAAACTATAGAACACTTCTGAAAGAAATTGAGGAAGACACAAAGAGATGGAAAAATATTCCATGCTCATGGATTGGCAGAATTAATATTGTAAAAATGTCAATGTTACCCAGGGCAATTTATACGTTTAATGCAATCCCTATCAAAATACCATGGACTTTCTTCAGAGAGTTAGAACAAATTATTTTAAGATTTGTGTGGAATCAGAAAAGACCCCGAATAGCCAGGGGAATTTTAAAAAAGAAAACCTTAGCTGGGGGCATCACAATGCCAGATTTCAGGTTGTATTACAAAGCTGTGGTCATCAAGACAGTGTGGTACTGGCACAAAAACAGACACATAGATCAATGGAACAGAATAGAGAACCCAGAAGTGGACCCTGAAATGTACGGCCATCTAATATTCGATAAAGGAGGAAAGACTATCCATTGGAAGAAAGACAGTCTCTTCAATAAATGGTGCTGGGAAAATTGGACATCCACATGCAGAAGAATGAAACTGGACCACTCTCTTTCACCATACACAAAGATAAACTCAAAATGGATGAGAGATCTAAATGTGAGACAAGATTCCATCAAAATCCTAGAGGAGAACACAGGCAACACCCTTTTTGAACTTGGCCACAGTAACTTCTTGCAAGATACATCCACGAAGGCAAAAGAAACAAAAGCAAAAATGAACTATTGGGACTTCATCAAGATAAGAAGCTTTTGCACAGCAAAGGATACAGTCAACAAAACTAAAAGACAACCTACAGAATGGGAGAAGATATTTGCAAACGACATATCAGATAAAGGGCTAGTTTCCAAAATCTATAAAGAACTTATTAAACTCAACACCAAAGAAACAAACAATCCAATCATGAAATGGGCAAAAGACATGAAGAGAAATCTCACAGAGGAAGACATGGACATGGCCAACATGCACATGAGAAAATGCTCTGCATCACTTGCCATCAGGGAAATACAAATCAAAACCACAATGAGATACCACCTCACACCAGTGAGAATGGGGAAAATTAACAAGGCAGGAAACAACAAATGTTGGAGAGGATGCGGAGAAAAGGGAACCCTCTTACACTGTTGGTGGGAATGTGAACTGGTGCAGACACTCTGGAAAACTGTGTGGAGGTTCCTCAAAGAGTTAAAAATAGACCTGCCCTACGACCCAGCAATTGCACTGTTGGGGATTTACCCCAAAGATTCAGATGCAATGAAACGTCGGGACACCTGCACCCCGATGTTTCTAGCAGCAATGGCCACAATAGCCAAACTGTGGAAGGAGCCTCGGTGTCCATCGAAAGATGAATGGATAAAGAAGATGTGGTTTATGTATACAATGGAATATTACTCAGCAATTAGAAACGACAAATACCCACCATTTGCTTCAACGTGGATGGAACTGGAGGGTATTATGCTGAGTGAAATAAGTCAATCGGAGAAGGACAAACAGTGTATGTTCTCATTCATTTGGGGAATATGAATAATAGTGAAAGGGAATATAAAGGAAGGGAAAAGAAATGTTGGGAAATATCAGGAAGGGAGACAGAACATAAAGACTCCTAACTCGGGGAAATGAACTAGGGGTGGTGGAAGGGGAGGAGGGCGGGTGTTGGAGGGGAATGGGTGACGGGCACTGAGGTGGACACTTGACGGGATGAGCACTGGGTGTTTTTCTGTATGTTGGTAAATTAAACACCAATAAAAGTTAATTAAAAAAATAAAAAATAAAAAAATAAAAAATAAAAAAAAAAAAAAAAAAAATAACTGGATCAGCTGAATACTCATTCTTTTCAAATTGCCCATGTAAGTTAGTTGTAACCATTTGAAAAAAAGAATTAACATTGAGGGAAAAGTATTCTGCAGCAATAATAATTTTTATGTGCAAATAAAAGTTGAACTTTATTTTCTGGGAAACATGGAGTTTCTAGTAATAATAATGAATAAAGACATTTAAATCTATACAGCTTCCAGAAGACTTTGTACCATTGGTAAAATAAATGGTGAAAATAAAGGTGAAATAAGCAATTGAAAAACTGATTAAGATTATAAATATTTTGGATTACCTTTGCAGTAGTCTCTAACTAAAAATTATAGTATAGATTTTGATCATGTGCCAATAGTGTAATTTTTTTCTACAAATTAATACTTAAATGCTATAATTTATTTAAAAGTGAATTATATGTTAGTGCTGCTGAGAATTAACCATTATAGTTAAAGGTTTTGGCCTAGCTATAATCCTCTTTAATATCAGATTAAAATATGCAGCAAAAATAGTTGAGGCTCTTGATTTCCTTAATGGTCATCTACTGTGCAGAATTTAACTACTATCTATTAGTTGAGGGGAAATTTAAATTCCCATTAAACACTCCAGGATGGAAACAATTAAGGGATTATATATGTTTAAATTATTCAATTGAAATAGCTTTCCTTTTTATTTTTAAAGTCACATATGCACTTGCTCCTACATTCAACAAATGTACATTGAGTTAGTTTCTTATTCTGAGATAGTCACTGCCCTGGTACCTGTGATACAGAGTTGAAGGTGTGCACAGTCTAGTGGAGCAGCAGGTGATTACAGCAATGTGGTAAGTCTTAGCAGAGCTGTGAGCAAGATGCCATAGCGTCCCCAGAGAAAGGAGCAATGGGCTTGCAGGCAAGGATCCTTAGCTGAAAAGTTTGTTGACACGTAAAGTAATAGCTATCAAACAGAAACCGGGTTTGGTTCTCCTTGCATTCCCTGCAAGGAGCATCACCTGTGCATGGGCTCCATCCTGGTGAGTGTAGGTGATAGGTGCCTGACAGTGAGAAAATGTGAAGAACTGTGTATACTCTGCTAAGGTAGCTTATGGTTGATGGAGAGCCTTAGTCATTTTTAACTAAAGGAATCCTATAAGAGAGAATAAAAAAGAAGCTAGATTTGTATTTCCAAAGTGGAGCAGAGAATCAAATGATTTACTGAAACACTTGAAATTCAGATGGAAAAGTGTTCCTTCTACCTTTTATTTCCCCAGCTGTTGTCTTCCTCTATCCCATCTGCAGCAAGTGGTTTTTGATTTGGCACCCTTTCATCTTCAGCCCCTCCTCTGCCTCACCCCTGAGTTGTCTGCAGAAAATGTTCCTTGCAGATGGATTGTAGAATAATTTGGGGCAGAGGAATTTAGTAGATCCACTGGAAAACGGTGTTTTATGTTAAGAGCTACACATAAACACTAGTCCTTTCTCTAGTACTGTTGTTTCTTAAAGAAATTTTTTAAAGTTTTTCAATAATGCAGAGAAATGTTGAATTATTTTAAAAGAAACAAATGCCCATACTTTTTGGGACCTTCATAAAATTTATTCCATGTTAAAAGATAATTTGAAAACTTTAGTAAAATTTTGATTTTCATATGCCTATGGGAAATCTATTTTGATATCACCAGCTGAAGAGTTCAGTACTGACGGTACATGAAATGGTCATTTCATCATACTTTAAGAAAATTGCCTAGCAGTCCCCAGCATGTTTATTAATTCTGGCAAAACTTACCAACTCAGTACTTGCTGGAAAAGCTGCCACCAGGTAGGTGCAGATTTTTCTGAGTGAAATACAATTATTGACCAGATACTATAATCTTTTTTTTTTTCAGATACTATAATCTTAAAATAGAAATCTAAATATATCTTCTAGGAAAATTAATTTAAGACAATAGATGAATCCGTAGGCTCATGGCTAAAGAACAGTACTTTCGGTTTCGGACATTAATTAAACCATACATAAAAATAATTCTAAATGTTAAGCACTTGTTTTAAAATTTCCCTTTGGTTATGTGAACATGACTCTGAAATTTATCTTGCCTTTCACCAATTTGAATTCTGTGAATGCTTTTTTTCTCTATATGACCCCAAATTATCTACAGCTATCATTGAAATATATTTCTAAACTTCTCTCTTAAGGTGGATATGTTTATTGGTTCAGGAATTCAATTGCAAAAGTTGTGAACATTTCAGGAATAAATGTAAGCTTGTCCTTCCTTCCTACCGCCCCCCCCCCCCCCCCCAGTCCTCTTGAACACGCAGTGCCTATTGCTCAGGCAGATGGGAGTAGCTGCCCATTTCCTGTTTTTCTGGGGAGCAAGGCCATCATTTACATATTTAAATGCTTTGGTGAAAGTCAGATATACCAAGTTGATAAAAGCAGGAAGCAATTAAGATGCCTTCAGGGAAGAAAAGACCCATATATCTACAAAGCAACAACTTAGACAAAGTAGCTACTGTCAATAAATCTGAAAGCAATATTTAGACAAATGAGAAGAGATTACGGGAATGAGAAGCAGTAGATCTGGGTTCCAGACTTGGCTTTGCCCCTAATAGGGAGTATGGTTGAAAAAAATTAGTCTTTTCTTGTTCTAGTTTTCTCACTTTTAAAATAAAAGTATTTTTTTCTGGTCGTTTCCAGTGGATCATAAATTTCTAAAATTGTATGTCTAATGGATATCAAAACTCTTTCCTTGGTTGTGGGGGTGCTCTGTGAATACTGTAGTAACACCACAGAAATGAAACCAATGCAGGAATGAGGCCAGTGGGACATTTTTTTTAAGATTTTATTTATTTATTCATGAGAGACACACACAGAGAGAGAGAGAGAGAGAGAGAGGCAGAGACACAAGCAGAGGGAGAAGCAGGCCCCACGCAGGGAGCCTGACGTGGGACTGGATCCTGGGTCTCCAGGATCACACCCTGGGCCTAAGGCAGCGCTAAACCACTGAGCCACTGGGGCTGCCCAGGACATGTAATTCGTACTGCTATACTCTGTTGGGCTTGGTAGAAACCATGTCACCAACCTGTCCTTTCTGTCTGGAAAGGGGGCATATTTTGAACAGACATATAGTTTAAATTGAAAATGTTTGTTCTTGTTTCATTTCAATTTTTTTCCTTCTGATTTTAGCCTTTGCTCCTCCATGAGAACCAGGAATATCACTGTGATTTTAATTCAGAGATAATTAACATGAGATACTTTTCACCATCTTGACTTTTTGTGAGCCTATAACATACAGCTGGCATTTTGGAATCTGGTCCAATATCCATTAAAGAAGTCAACCTGAGGAGTGACATTCTTCCTACAACAAGGAGGAGGAAAATGTTCTAATCTAGAATGTTAAGGAAGGGAAAAGTTACCCTATGGCAGCTCTTTTTAAATGCAGGGTGTTGGAACCTGCTTCTCCCTCTGCCTGTGTATCTCTGCCTCTGTGTGTGTGTGTGTGTGTGTGTGTGTGTGTGTGTGTGTCTCATGAATATATAAATAAAATCTTTTAAAAAATTAAATGCAGGGTGAAGTGCAGCATATTATAGTGTTTCAGTATTACTGAATCTGGAGAGGCCAGGGCATATCTGACTTTAGACCCCACCTGCTGAAGCAGAGTGTACAGAAGGAAGCCCAGTGCAGAGGGCTCTGGGTGCTTGCTAATAAAATAAACACAACTACCTGTGAACAAACTGTATGTAAAAGCAAGCAGTAACATGATATATGAGCTTTAGACATTGGAAAATCAATTGCCAAAATGATTCAAAAAAACAAGTATATCGTTTCCCTGTTCAGAGCCTCTGAAAAGAAATATAATTCAAGAGGGAAGGCAAGTCTGAAGTAAAGGGATTTCTCTGATGAGAAGGTTGAAAGGTGTGTATGTGTAAGAGGAGGAGAAAAATGCTCGAGAAAGGCCTGTGACACGCTTGTTAGTGGAGAGAAGATAAAAGTGCAGAAAAAGCAGAAGATTTCAAAATAAACTTAGGGCAAGAAATAAAATTTTAGGCTATGCTTAGAACATTATAGGTCCACTGTTTCAAACAGATTGTATAATATTAGCAGGTGAACAAAGAAAGCGGAGTCTTTACCTTCTATTTTGCTTCCATTTTCTCCATCAAAGGGACCGATATTTACACAAGAAAAAGCAGAATAAATGTGGATAAAAGGAAACTGCATCTCCTGATGTGTGAGGAATGAGTTTGTCCCTGAATGCTTTAAATGTATCCAATTCCCTAATTCTGGAAGAATCTGCATTAGGAAATTGACACCTTCACCTAAACTACATTACTTTGTAGTTTGTGAAGTGATTTCATATACTTAATTTTATTTTATAGTTTTAATGACTGAGCATTCATATTATGCCACTTTACAGAGAAGTAAATAAAAGCTCAAAGAATAACATGCTCAAGGTCATATTTTTAGTAAGTGGCCTAGCAGGGCTTATCTCAGCAGAGAGAATATAGATGAGAAAGAGAACACTATTTGTAATTTTCAAAAGGTAGATCTTGGAAACCATAACAGTAGGATTGATAGCAGTGATTCTCAAAATCTAAAGTTATTTTGTATGTCATATGGAAGCATTTTAAGGGGAGATAATATTTTTTTAATTATTGTTGTTTTCTTATTGGGGAGGTGAGGCAGAGGGAAAGGGAGAGAGAGAATCTTAAGCAGGGTCCACACCTATTGTGGAGCTAGACGTGAGGCTCAATCTCACAACCTGAGATCATGACCTGAGCTGAAATCAAGAGTTGGATGCTTAATTGCGTGAGCCACCCAGGCACCCCAAAGGGGAGTAATCTTGTACTATGCATGGTTTCACTAAAAGTTGCCAGACTAATTTCCTTTCGCTTTTCTTTTTTTATTATTATTATTTTAAAGATTTTACTTTTTTTTTTTTTTTTTTAGATTTTACTTATTTATTCGTGAGAGACACACAGAGAGAAAGAGAGAGACACAGGCAGAGGGAGAAGCAGGCTCAACGCAGGGAGCCTGATGTGGGACTCGATCCCGGGTCTCCAGGATCACACCCTGGGCTGAAGGCAGGTGCTAAACCGCTGAGCCACCCAGGCGTCCCCTCCTTTTCTTTTAATTTAGATTGATAAGATATCTCTTTTTGAGAAATTGGCATGCTTTCTCTTTTCTTTGTAACTAAAATGGAACATTTGTTTGCACTGATCTCTATCTGGAGAGTGGAGATCTGTGACCCATCACAGAACTCCATAGTTGATCCTGCTGTGCGCTGCATTTTGAGTTGGAAATACAGTGCCCAGACAGAAATAACACTTCCCTGAACAGCAGAACACAGTACTCACTTTGCACACTTTCAATATTACCATGGTTTAATCAAATAGTACAAGTCATGGCTCAGATTTCTATGACAATGATGTATGAACTATGACTAATTACATAAAGTACAGATTTTGCTAGTAGATCTTCAGTCCACAAGTCACTAAGGAATAACAGATGTGAATGTTGATCAGTAATCAATCACATGACTTGTTGCAAAATTTGTCAGTGAGTGTTTATTCTGCTTCTGTTATTCAGTTCAAGCCCTGATAGCAAAACTTGTTGTATTGTCTTATTTCCCAAAGATTAAACTCATGTACCATTTTACAAAAGTGAATAATCAAATGGGATAATTGACTAATACAGATGAAAGTGTGCCAAATAAATAAAAAATGATAGTGCTAGAAGTGAAATTTAAATCAAACATAAATACAGTTATAGAAGAAATGGCTGACCATGGGAATATTGACTCTGCTGCCGTTCAAGAGACTCTAGAAACAGGGATGCCTGGGTGGCTCAGTGGTTGAGCATCTGCCTTCGGCTCAGGGCATGATCCTGGAGTCCTGGGATCGATTCCCACGTCGGGCTCCCTGCATGGAGCCTGCTTCTCCCTCTGCCTATGTGTCTCTCTTTCTGTGTGCCTCTTGTGAATAAATAAATAAAATCTTAGAGAGAGAGAGAGAGAGAGACTCTAGAAACATAGCCCCAGTAACTAAGTGAAGGGGAACCTACAAATTGGACAAAGTGACAAAAAGCATGCCAATGACCCAGAGAATGTGATACTGGCAAAAAGAAAAAAAAAATCTTCATTTTAAAGGAACTCTCAGAGATATTTCATGACAGTGAAGCTTAGAAGGTAAAATGTTGGAAGCTATCCAATCTGCATTGTAAATTATTTAGGGAAAGAAGGTAAGCACTTTTTGAATTAGTTCTTTATCAAAAGAAAAAAAAAGTTTTTCAACAAAACCAACAGCACCTCTTATTTCTCAATGTTTCTAATTTTGTAAATTATAATGTACTACATAAATATTAATCATGCTATCTTTCATGTGCTTTTACATTTATATCTGTCAATAATAGAGTTTTTAATGTTTTGACAGAGAATTCTAAAAGTTACAGGACAATTGTGGTTTTCCTCATTGATGATTAAGTTCACTGCATAGTTTCATCAGGCACAGTCCTTATTATAGTCATGTAAACTTCCTGTCATTTCAAAGGGTCTGAACTGTGGGCTGGACAACAACAAAAAAGGCAGCTAAGAGCCATAAAGATAAGTTATTTATGTAGAGTGTGTTTAGAGTCATGAGTTGAGCACAAACTTAATATGAGCAAATAGTGTGACACATATGCTAAGCCAAGTAGTGTGAGTGTTCAGTTCTGGGTTCCACATTTGAATAAGACTTTGCAGGGAAGGAAAGCCACTTCAGAGTGATTATAGTTGAAGAAACTGGGGAGATGAGGGGGTATTCCCAAGTGAAAAATGCTCATATAAAGGGAGTGGGAGTGAATTTAGCCTAACTCCAAGGGGTAAGCCAGGAAGTTAACAGGAGTTGTTTCAAACAGACAGATTTTCTCTTGGTTAAAATAGTTCTTCATATTGAGTTGCCCTCAAATGGCATCAGAGCACATAGAATCACATTGCTGTGGTGTTGAGGTTTTTCAAAATAACTATCTGCTGGCAGGGATGTCTTTCAGAGATTTGGTCTGGAAGAAAATCCCTAAAGCCCGTTTCAAATACAAAAGAGTGTAATTCTAGAATGGTAATTACTGCAATCTATAATGGTGGGTTGTAGCTACTATACCTCCATTTGTTGTTTAATAAGAGATACGTGGATGCTGATACAGCATGGGGTACTGGCAAGAGAAAAGGCCTTTCTGTCAGAAACACCAGAGTTTAAATACCTGTTCAGATAACCATACACCCTTGGGCAAGGTATTATCTTCAATCCTACCCTTTGTCTTTTGTAAAATAGAAATAATACCAGCTAACACTTGTTTTCTGAAGATTACAAGTAATATATCTACCTTGTGTTTGTAAATCTTAACCATTATTGTCCTTAAAAAATACCACAAGAGGAATACCAGGTAAATTTGAGGGATAGAAGAATTTTTTAAAATACCAAAAATGACAGCTTATTTTTTCCTTTTCCATATTGCCAAAATATTTATGTCTCCAATAGGTGTGAGATATGTGTTCATAATCTCTCTATGAGAGTAAGAGATGCAAAACGGAGTGTCAGAAATATGATAACTAGTTAAGAGAACAGATTTTGGATAAACCAAAATAAAATTAGAATGAATAAAACTCAAATCATCAAATCAGTAAGATTTAGATATTCTTAACCAAAACTACAATGACAAAAAAACTATTGATTTTCTGAGAGATCCTATTTTAAAATTAATCACAAATCAGGGATCCCTGGGTGACTTAGTGGTTTAGCACCTGCCTTTGGCCCAGGGTATGATCCTGGAGACCGGGATCGAGTCCCACATTGGGCTCCCTGCATGGAGCCTGCTTCTCCCTCTGCCTGTGTCTCTGCCTCTCTTTCTCTCTTTCTCTTTCTGTGTGTGTGTGTGTCTTTAATAAATAAATAAATAAATAAATAAATAAAATCTTTAAAAAAATAAAATTAATCATAAATCAAATAATTTTTCAGTTTGAATCTCTTGTTTTTATTTTTATTTATTTTTATGACATAGTAGAGAATACATGGTTTTACATAGTAAGGTCACTTTTCCCACAAAATTATAAATGAAGTCACTAACAAAGTTAAATGTTAAAATCTAGACAGAATGAATAAAATAAATAAATTGACCATGAGGCAAACTTGACTGGAAGTATTAACATATATACCTAAAGTATGTATTAGTAATAATAGGGAATGATAGGGACTGGGAAAGAATATTAAAGTAATATATTAAACCTAGAAATTGCACAACTTAGGCATTCTCCCCAGGTAAACATCTCTGTTGTATAGATGGTTGTCATCAGCTTGCTAAAACCTAACATCATCCTGTTTCAGTAATATACTAAAATCCTCTTGTTTTGAGTTCAAACTCACCAAAAAGTTGCCTTGTGTATAGCTTGTCAACTAGTCAAGACCATGGGAACATCTGCTTGTCACAAAGACTATGTAAAATAATCCATTATCCATTAATATCTGGTTTTATACATCAGTCTCTGTGATGTTTACAGGATAAGAAAAGGAATTCTCAGTATACTGACAAAATTAAGTTTTAATTTTGCAAAGATGACGGCCAGCCCCTGGACTTTGGTAGAATCGCTGAGGTAATATACCACCCACACTATTTCGTTGGGAGTCGTTGAGATCTTCCCCTGGTCATTCTCTGACCTTGAGACTTGTTCAATTTCTTTGAAATTTCTTAGTCATGTCAGGTTTTGTTTTGGTTTGGTTTTTTTTTCCCTTAAATTCTATAGCTTAAATTATTTTATAATAATTCTCAGAAGAAAAGGAAAACACAATTTTGTATCTCTAAGGTGTTTGATCCAGAGATTTATAATCTGTGGGTATATACCACAAATATAACTAATCACAAGATACTTTCGTAGTAGGGTATAGTAAGTAATACAAATTAGTACTCTATAGTTTAATTATGTAAGTGTTAAGAGGATACTTGATTTGAAACAATCAAAGATTGGGGTGGTCAGTTGCATGATGGTTTGTGTCTAATTTATTGATAAGAAATACATTGCAGAAGGAAGACATAGGGAAGGGATTGTCAGATGGAGAATTCATAAGAATTTCCATGTGAATTCCCAGGTATCACCCTTAAAGATTATGATGCAGGGAGTATATGACTTTTCTATTGCTGCTGTAACAAATGACCATGAACTCAGCAGTTTTCAACAATACAGATTTATTGTCTAATAATTCATAGATCAGAGATTTGACTCCGCACCTGTTTTTCTGCATAGGTTATCAAAAGACAGCGATCAAATGATCTCCTGCCTGGAATCTTATCAGGGGGTGGGGGTGGAAGTATTTGGGGAAAACCCTCTTCAGGCTGATTTACGTTGTTTGTAGAACTCATTTCCATGTGTCTATGGTAACACCTGCCTATTTTCCTTGCTGGCTGTCAGCTGGGGGTTATTGTCAGAGCCTAGAAGTCTCCTTCATTTCCTGGCTCATTTCTTTTCTCTTCAATACCAGCAATGGAGGTCTGAGTCTTTCACATGTTTCTTACCCCTTTGACCTCTCCTTCGGCCTCAACTCTCTGGTCCCTACCTGAAAAAAAAGCTCTTTTTACAAGTGATTAGATTGCATTCACCTGGATAATCCCCCTATTTTAGGATCTGTAACCTTAACCTTAACCATAACCAATATCCAAAGCAATCTCAAAAATCTTTTTTGCAATATAGTAGAACATGTTCATCAGGCTATGGATATCTTTGGGGAGCCATTATTCAGGTCATTCCAGTGATTCTGGTCACGTTTTAAGAAATGCCTTGTATAGTGGCATAAAACTTGGGAACTAAATTTTCAAACATGGTGGAAAACATATCAATTCTCTCTTAGGTAGAAGGGAGAGTATGAAATTAGTAAGAAAGGGATCAGAGATGACATGGACTCAACAAATAAAGAGTAGACATTGCCTTAAGCAAAAGCAGTCATATTTCTTTCTTAAACTCTTAAAGAACACTTGAAATTATTTAGGGTCTATTTCTTTTCACCTGGTTGAGAGAATTACTTGATACAGTCCAATGTGTGGAAGTAATCTCACTGTGCCCACATCTGTATTTTAAAAACCTGAGGTAATCCTGGAGCTCGAAGTTCCTTAGTGAATGGTGAGGTCTGAAGAGTGGTGTGAGGAACCTGGGAGGAAGACGGGTACCATGTGCCTATGCAGGTAGAAATTTCCTCAGAGCCTAAAAGATCCATGTGGAATGCTTGTTTTAGATTTTAAGGAGATGACAAAGATACACATCAGATTTGTAATATTATTAATAGTAATTGTTTCCATTCACCAGTTGAGTTGACATTTATTTTTCTATGATAATAATGTTTTTCTTTATGATTCAAATTCCTAACCCTTTAAAACTTATTTTTAAATTTACATAAAATTTACTCTTTTTGGTGTGAAGTTATATAGATATGACAAATGAATACAGTAGTGTAGCCACTATCACGCTCATGATCCAGAACCATTACATCTCCCTTCCCCCCAAAAAAAATCTTCATATTTCTCCTTTACAATTAATTTTTGCCCCTAACCCTAACTCCTGGTCACCAGTGACACATTCTTTATCTTTATAGTTCTTCCCTTTCCAGAATGTCATATAATCATATAATATGTAACATTTCAAGTCTTTCACTTAGCATAACATATTTGAGGTTTATCCAGTTTGCTACATCTATCAGTAGTTTGTTCCTCTTTATAATTTCTAAACTTTTGATCAAAAATGGTTTTAAATTAGAATCTATTTTTTATGACTAAACTACTCACAGTGTTTTTTATTGTTGTCGTTTTTCACCAGGCACATTCAGGAATTATTCTTTCCATAATGCTCAATTTCTGGGTTTTGCAGGGGCTTATCTCTTTGTAAATTTTTTTATGTAATATACAAGACTTCTTTTGAGTTAAATATGAACTGATAAGTGTGTTTGATTCTTAAAGTCTACTTAATACAAGTGTCTAATGTTGAACCAAAAGGTGAACTTTGCACTGTTTTGAACAGAAGAACTGGACTCAAGAGATGCGGTTACATCTCAACAGTCTAGTACAATGGAGACAGATGTGACAGAGAGTCCAAAAAACAATTAAGTTGGATTTGATGACTTATATATGAATTTTCCTTTTTTGATAATTAACATTTTCTATGCTAACAGTAAAATTATTGAAAATACAACAGCTGATGGTAGGGCAGAGGTAGCTGAGAAGCAGTAGGAATGGCAGGAAGAAATGAGTTTATATTTTATGTATCTATAGATACTTAGCAGAGTGGGTAAGCCACATTCAGATAATTGAGATTTGAGCAGATGTGAGTTTGTTCTCATCAGAATTCATGTTCCAAGCCCTACACAATACAAGTAAATAGCTACTGAGCAGGAAACTGGAAGCTTAACCTTTTCTGTCTTTTAAATATAAACATCTCATTCATAGCTCCATACTTAAAAAATAGATAGTTCCATAAGTCAGTTGTGCAGCTAAAAGAATCATTAATCTTTAAATAAGAGATTGTTCATTCTGCACTCTGCTGGGGATTATATAGTGCTTTTCATATACTATACCTCACAATGTTTTACTAAGCAGTGAAGTATTTTGGAGATGTGTGATGAATATGAAACTCACATAACTGCAGCAAAAGCTGATGCTATTTGTTAAGAACTATTTGTTAAATCAGAAATCTGCCACCCATGTTTGATGCTTGACATGCAAGAATCAGTGGAGAGCAAAGCACATTGTTTATTTTCCAACAAGCATGAAGAGAATTTTCCAAAGAGTAATATTTGCATAAAGAAGTTTGTCCATGAATGAAAATCCTCCAAGGATTTAAAAGGACAAGCACCAGGATTTAATGGTATAGGAAAAAACTTAGGATATTTAGCTGAGCTTACCAATGATGCACAGGAGCTTGGGTAGGCACCAGACAGTGTGGCTGCTGGGTTGAGGATTAGTACGGTTTCTGGAGATAGCTGTGAACCCCATCAAAGATACAAAGAGGGTTCTCCATGAAACTCCTGAGTCCCCCAGTGGCTTCTGTGTTTTTCTATGACCCTTTTTAAATAATTTGTTCCTTCCCATTATGCTGAATTAAAATTTGCCTGTTTAAATTTCTGTTTGCTTGCACTACTCTGTGCCCTCTGTACAATCAACACCATACTTTACTCACTTGTACACCCAGGGGTTAGCACAGGGTGCAGAACAGCCTGGTTGAGGTGCAGTGAATGAGAGGTCAATCTGTAAAGGTCACTGTGGCCTAGGGAACTCACTAAGATAAAAACAGAGGTAAAAAAATGTTCCTAGTGCCTCCAAAAATTGCTTTTTAATCTTTAAACGATAGCTTAATTAGTATTTTAAATGGCTTAATTTTCTTGGCTTGTATGTATTCTCTAAGTTCTAAGAAAATAAATTTCTCTCTGTATCAGTCAAGTGTTTTAACAAGAGAAACAAAAGCAATAGACAATATAGATTAAAATATTTTTTATACATCTCTCCATTTATTTAATTCAGCTCTGGCATTCTGAGCTAATATTTTGTAGATTTTTTTTTTTTTTACTACAGGTTTGGTACTTTTTTGTTTAAGCTATACATTTTTTAGCTTTATTAAGGTATTCTTGAGAAATAAAATTGTAATACATTTAAGGTGTACAATATGCTGTTTTGAGATATGATGTGAAAAGATTTCCTCTCATTGAGCTATAGCAAACCCATCTTTTACTTCACATAGTTATTCTCTTTTCCTCCTTTGATGAGAATATTTAAGTTCTAGTCTCAGCAAATTTCAATCATATGATATACTGTAATCAATTATAGTCACTACAGTTTACATTCAATCATCAGACTTTATTCATTTTAAAACTGAAAGTTTGTAACCTTTTACCATCCTCTTCCTATTTCCCCCACCCCTAGCCCCTGACAATAGTTTTTCTCCTTTGTGTCTGTAAGTTTGATTTTTTCTTTAAAGATTTCATATGTAAGTGACACTATTCAGTATTTATCTTTGAGTAATCTCACTTAGTGTAATGAAAGGTTCATCCATGTTGCTGCAAATGAGAGGATTTCTTTTTTTTTTTTTAGGACTTCTTTTTTTAGGCTAAATAATGTTCCATTGTGTATATATACACATTTTCTTGATCCATTTTTCCATTAATAAACACTTCATTTGTTTCTGTACCTTGGCTACTATGAATAATACTGCAGGGAACATGGGGGTGCAGGTATCTCTTGGAGATAATGGCTTCATTTCCTTTAGATATATACCCAGAAGTGGGATTGCTGTACCATATGGTAGTTCTATTTTTAATTTCTTGAGGAACCTCCATTGTGTTTTCCGTATTGGCTATAGTTGTTTTACCTCTATCAACAATGTGTAAGGGTTCCCTTTCCTCCACAGCCTCACCAGCATTTATCTCTTATCTCCTTGATAATAGTCATCCTAATAGATTTAAAGTTTATCTCATTGTGGTTTTGATTTGCACTTGCCTGATGATTCACGATGTTGAGCATATTTCTGTATACCTATTGACCATTCGTATGTATTCTTTGGAAAAATGTCTATTTAGATTCTTTGCCTCTTTTTTAACTGGGTTATTTGGTTTTTTGCTTGTTTTGTTTTGTCTTATTTAATTTCAGTTTTTCTTTGGGTTATATGAGTTCCTTTTTTATTATGGATATTAACCTCTTATTTAACATGTGGTTTGCAAATATTTTTGCCCATTATTTAGGTTGTCCTTTGATTATGCTGATAGTTTTCTTTAATGAGCAGAAGCTTTTTAGCTTAATATAGTCCCAATTGTTTACTTATTCTTTCATTGATTTTGGTTTCAAATCGAAAAACGTGTTGCCAAAACCAATGTTAAGAAGTTTACTCTTATTTTCTTCTAGGAATTTTATAGTTTCCCATGTAAATCTTTAATCCATTTTGAGTTAATTTCTGTGTACAATGTAAGATAGGGGTCCAGTTTCATTTTTTTTTCATATTGCTGTCCAGGTTTCCCAACACCATTTATTGAAGAGATCATCCTTTCCCCACTGTTTGCCTCTTTTGCCATAAATTAATTCACCATGGATGCTTGGGTTTATATTTGGGCTCTCTATTCTGTTCCATTGATCTATGTGTTAGTATTTATGCTAATACCATACTGATTGATTACTGTAGCTTTATGATATAGTTTGAAATCAGTTAGCATGCTGCCTCCAACTTTTTCTTTCTCAAGATTGTTTTGACTATTTAGGATCTTTTGTGGTTCCATACAAATTTTGGAATCCTTTGTTCCATTTCTATGAAAAATGCCATTAGAATTTTGATAGGCTCAACACCAAAGAAGCAAACAATCCAATCATGAAATGGGCAAAAGACATGAAGAGAAATCTCACAGAGGAAGACATGGACATGGCCAACAGGCACATGAGAAAATGCTCTGCATCACTTGCCATCAGGGAAATACAAATCAAAGCCACAATGAGATACCACCTCACACCAGTGAGAATGGGGAAAATTAACAAGGCAGGAAACAACAAATGTTGGAGAGGATGCGGAGAAAAGGGAACCCTCTTACACTGTTGGTGGGAATGTGAACTGGTGCAGACACTCTGGAAAACTGTGTGGAGGTTCCTCAAAGAGTTAAAAATAGACCTGCCCTACGACCCAGCAATTGCACTGTTGGGGATTTACCCCAAAGATTCAGATGCAATGAAACGTCGGGACACCTGCACCCCGATGTTTCTATCAGCAATGGCCACAATAGCCAAACTGTGGAAGGAGCCTCGGTGTCCATCGAAAGATGAATGGATAAAGAAGATGTGGTTTATGTATACAATGGAATATTACTCAGCAATTAGAAATGACAAATACCCACCATTTGCTTCAACGTGGATGGAACTGGAGGGTATTATGCTGAGTGAAATAAGTCAATCGGAGAAGGACAAACAGTGTATGTTCTCATTCATTTGGGGAATATAAATAATAGTGAAAGGGAATATAAATGAAGGGAAAAGAAATGTTGGGAAATATCAGGAAGGGAGACAGAACATAAAGACTCCTAACTCGGGGAAACGAACTAGGGGTGGTGGAAGGGGAGGAGGGCGGGTGTTGGAGGAGAATGGGTGACGGGCACTGAGGTGGACACTTGACGGGATGAGCACTGGGTGTTTTTCTGTATGTTGGTAAATTGAACACCAATAAAAATTAATTTAAAAAAAGAATTTTGATAGGGATTGCATTAAATCTGTATATTGATTTGGGTAATATGGACATTTTACATTATTAATTCTTCCAATCCAAAGGCATGGAATATCTTTCCATTTATCTGTCTGCAGTTTCTTTCATCAATGTTGTAGAGTTTTCAGTGTACAAGTCTTTCTCCTCCTTGGTTAAGTTTATTACTATTTTATTATTTTTTTGACATTGTAAATGAGATTGTTTTATTAATTTCTCTTTCTGATATTCATTGTTAATGTATAAAGATGCAATAATTTTTATATATTGATTTTATACCCTGCCACTTTACTGAATTTATTAGTTTTAACAGTCTTTTGGGGGAATATTTGGGATTCTCTCTATATAATCATGCAGTCCACAAATAGTGATAGTTTTACTTCTTCCTTTCCAACTTCAATGCCTTTTATTTCTTTTTCCTGCCTAATTGCTCTGGCTAGGACTTCTAATACTACATTGAATAACAGTGATGTGGGTGGAAATTCTATCTTGTTCCTGATCTTAAAGGAAAAGCTTTCAGGTTTTCACTTGAGTATATTAACTGTGGGCTTGTCATACAGAGCCTTTATTATGTTGAGGTATGTTCCATCTATAGCCACTTGTTGAGACTTTTGAATCATAAATAGATGTTGTATTTTGTCATATGTTTTGTGTCGGTTGATATGATCATATAATTTTTATCCTTTATTTTGTTGATGTGTTGTATCACATTGATTTGGGGATGTTGAACTATCTGTACATACCCAGAGTCAATGCTACTTAATCATGGTGTATGGATCGTTTTACTATATTGTTGAATTTGATTTGCTAAAATTGTTTGGGAATTTCTGCATATATGTTCACCAGGGATATAGTCATGATTTTTGGTTTCCCTTTCCTTTCCTTCCCTTTACCCTTCTTTTTTTGGAGGGGGCACCCTTGTCTGGTTTTTGTCAATATAATAATGGCCTTGTAAATGAGTTTAAAGAATCTCTTTTTTTTCAATAGTTTGGAAGAGTTTGAAAAGAATCAGTATTAAATCTTCTTTCAATGTTTGGTAGAATTCACTAGTGGAGCATATGGTCCTGGAATTTTGTTTGTTGGGTTTTTTTTTTGGGGGGGGTGCTTTGTTTTTTTATTACTAATATAGTATTAAATTTAAATTTGATTTAGTATTTAGTAATCAGTCTATTCATATTTTTTATTTCTTCACACTTCAGTCTTGGAAGATTATGTTTCTAGGAATTTACCCATTACCTCTAGGTTTTCCAATCGTTTGGTATATAACTGTTCATATTGGCTCTAATGATTCTTTATATTTCTTTAGTATCACTTTTAATTTCTTCTCTTTCATTTCTGATTTTACTTTTTTTGAGTCTTCTCCATTTTTTTCTCAGTGAGTCTGGCTAAAGGTTTGTCAATTTTGTTTATCTTTTCAAAGAACCAGCTCTTAGTTTCTTTGGCCTTTTCTATTATCTTTTTAGTCTCTGCTCCATTTAGCCACTCTGATCTTTATTATTTCCTTCCATTTATTACTTTTCATAAGGGATCTTAAAATTATTGAAAACAGAGAAGAACGTCAGTGGAATTTGATATTATTGTCCCTAAAAAATAATAAAGATATTATTGTCTCTAAAGAAAAATGTACAACTTATAGATGATTCTAAGAATGCCTTCTGACAGGGTTTTTTTTTTTTTCTTCCATTCTCTGGTTTTGTTTTGTTTTGTTTTTCTTTTTACACAGGATTATATATTATACTTAATTTTATTATCCTTTTGGATAACATAAAAGCATATTATTTTGCTCTCATCCTAAAATTAAACTTAAATACTGTCTGACACTTTTATTTTTAAAACTGTTTTCCACAAAATGGCACAAGTTTTATCTTTTAAATGACTGAAAAAACTAAAGGAAAAACTAGCATTGAAATGTATTTAATGTTCAGATTATTTTTGTCTAACTATTCCCCCTTCACAGACATATCTGGCATACTAATATACTTTCTGGAGACTAAGAGAAATAACTTTTACAATATGTACTCTTAAGTTCTTTACTGAAATGGAAAAACAAATGATTATTTGAAAGAGAGCAACTTTGAATACCACTCGTTTTGTTTGTTTGTTTATTTCACAACACTGCACAAAAGTCTAAGGAGAGAATAGTTCTTCCTTCCTTTTCCTTCTCCTGGGTATATCCCAAATCTGTGTATCCATTTACCCCATGGTCTCAAACACAATTAAGGCTCTGGCTTTCAGACAGATGTTTGCAAAATCTTGATTATGTTGTATACCAAATATACCATCCAGGTATTCTCTTACTGGCTGAAGCCACCTTGACAGCATTTGGAACTATGTAAAAAGATTAATTTTAGAAACTTAAGGAGTAATGCAGATTAACATTTATAGACCCAAGTTACAGTATATTTAAGTAGCTTTATGAGTTTCTCAGCATCGTGAAGTTTTTTCTCATCCTGCTCTGACCCACACACCACACTGCCCAAACTGAACTTTTATTGTTATTATTTTTTTTACCTCAGTGCTAACTAAAAACAACAAAACTAATACAAGCTGACATGATAGAGAGGCAAATTGGCAGAAGAGTAGGGTCCTCCACATACCTGGCCGAACAGATTTACCTAGATAACTTTCAAAACATCCTGATCACCTACAAATTTGACCTGAGATTTAGAGAGAACAGCTGGAGTGCTACAGAAAGAAAAGTTTTTGCTTCTAACAAGGTAAGAAGGTAAAAAAATAATAAATAATAAAGTGGGGGAGGGGAACCACGAGAAGCAGGGCTAAAGAGGAGAAGCGAAAGCCTCTGGGGCAGGAAAGCTCAGCCCAGGAGAAACAGGAATTTTAAAAATCCACACCAGAGTTTTCCCTGATGGAAAAGTGCTTAGTGACAAAATCAGGCAAAATCCTAGAAGGCGCAGGGAAGCCTCAAGATTCTTGGAGTCACTATAAGAAGGGGGGCACCTGGGGGGAAAGCTCACTGCAAACCATGGTTCGATATCGGTAAAGGACTGGAGCACCTCAGCCCTCCAGGGCAAATGGGAGAAGCCAATAGGAGGAGGTAGCTGTGCCCCATTCCCTTCAAGAGGGGCAGTCCCTGGGAGTGTGGGTCCAATGGCACAGGGCCCTGGATCCCAGGGCGCCCAAGTGGACACAGCCTACAATCCTGCACTCCACCTGGGACAAGCAGAAGCGGGGAGGGCATCTGTAAGTGAGAACTCTCCTGCTGCTGGACGCCCTACAAGCTGG
This sequence comes from Vulpes lagopus, assembly GCF_018345385.1. Classification (NCBI taxonomy): domain Eukaryota; kingdom Metazoa; phylum Chordata; class Mammalia; order Carnivora; family Canidae; genus Vulpes; species Vulpes lagopus. Next base: position 18,945,892 of record NC_054834.1, on the reverse strand, counting down.
GCACCCAGGCTGACCCCCAGGAGCATCTAGGCCAATGTGAACTGAGAGACTTGTGGTTAGTTACTCATGGGGAGCTTGCCTTCAGAGCTGAAAATCTGGCCGCCACCATTGTTTTTCCTCTTCATTTCACCTTGCCTCAGAGAGGCGGGCCGCCAGAGAACAAAGACCTCACAGGATAAACAGCTCACACTCACACTGAGTGCAGCACCCAGTGGGGTGCAGGGCATCTCCGCCTGGGTGCAGACACCTGAGAATCAGCATAGCAGGCCCCTCCCCTAGAAGAACTGTTGGAAGAATAAGGGGAGAGCAAATTCTGGACCAAGCAGCGCTGGAAAGCTCTAGGACTGAGGGAAAATAGTATCTAGAACTAGAGGGTTCCTATTTTTATTTCCTTTTTCCATTACAACTCGTTTTTATATCAGACTGAAAATTTCGATATTTTTTCCCTTTCCCCACCTTAACTACAATATTTTACCAGCTCTTCATTTTTAAGTTTTTTCCTTTTTGACTTTCATATTTCTAAAATTACATGTCTTAGATATATTTTTCACTTCTGGATTCCCTTCATAATATTCTATTTAATTTTGGTAGATACATGAGATATGAGTTTTTGTTTTTCTGCCTTTTGTTTTAAAATGGTGGAAGTTAATACCTTCTAAAATATGACCAGCATGCACCCAGAACCAAGTGGAACACCATGCTGGTTCATTCTGTGAGATTATATTCTCTCTTCCTTCCCATTCTGCCCCCCTCCTTTATCTTATTTATGTTTTGGTGGTCACTGTTGGGTCTTTCTACAAGTATTTCTGGCTTATATAAATTTGGGATTGAGCAACTTCTCACACACAGAATAAAATACACTCAGAACTAAGAGAATCACCCTCTAGGACCCCTCAGGTAGACTACATTCTCTCCACTACCACTTCTTCACCACCACTATCCCCCCTTTTTTCTCTTTTTCATCTTTACTTTTTCTTCTTCATCTTTGTTTTTGGTTTTTGACTTTTTATTTTTACTACTTTGTTTTAAAATTTGTTTTTCACTTTAGTGGTCCTTTTGTTTTATTTTGTTCTGTTCTTCATTTTTCTTTTATTTTATTTTCTGGTCTCTGATCTCTTCAGAATCATCTAGGGTGTATTTTACTTAGGTCATGATTGATATTCCTGACTCAGCCCACTCATACAGCCACTCTGTACTGGACAAAATGACTAGAAGGAAGAATTCACCACAAAAGAAAGAACCAGAAACAGCACTCTCTGCTACAGAGTTACAGAATTTGGATTTCAATACGTTGCTAGAAATTCAACTCAGAAGCACAATTGTAAAGCGACTGGTGGCTCAGGAAAAAGCATAAAGGACTCTAGAGACTAGACTTCTACTGCAAAATTAAGATCTAATCAGGCCAAAATTAAAAATAGATTAAATGAGATGCAATCCAAACTGGAGGTCCTAACGACGAGGGTTAATAAGGTAGAAGAAAGAGTGAGTGACATAGAAGACAAGTTGATGGCAAGGAAGGAAGCTGAGGAAAAAAGAGGAAAACAATTAAGAGACCATGAGGAAAGGCTTAGGGAAATAAACAATAGCTTAAGAAGGAAGAATATATGTATAATGGGGTTCCAGAGGGTGCCGAGAGAGCCAGAGGGCCAGAAAGCACTCTTGAACAAATCATAGCTGAGAACTTCCCTAATCCTGGGAAGGAAACAGGCATTAAGATACAATAGATAGAGGAGCCCCACCCAAAAAAAAAATCAATAAAAACCATTCAACACCTCAGCATTTAATGAAACATGCAAATTTCAAAGCTAAAGAGAAAATTCTTAAAGCAGTGCACGACAAGAGATTCTTATATAGGGAGAAATATCAGATTAACAGCATACCTCTCCACAGAGACCTGGCAGGCCAGAAAGGGCTGACATGATCATACAGGGTCCTACATGAGAAGAACATGCAGCCAAGAATACTCTACTCAGCAAGGTTTGTCATTCAGAATAGAAGGAGAGATAAAGAGCTTCCTAGATAGGCAGAAACTGAAAGAATATGTGACCACCAAACCAGCTTTGCAAGAAACATTAAGGGGGACCCACAGGATGCCTGAGTGGCTCAGTGGTTGAGACTTTGGCCCAGTGCATGATCCTGGAATCCTGGGATCAAGTCTCACTTTGGACTCCCTATATGGAGCCTGCTTCTCCCTCTGCCCAGGTCTCTGCCTCTCTCTCTGTGTCTCTTATGAATAAATAAATTAAAATCTTAAAAAAAAAAAAAAGAAAAGAAAAAGGGAGCCCAAAGAAACAATCCAAAAAACAGGGATTGAATAGATAATACGATGACACTAAATTCATATATTTCAATAGTTACTCTGAACGTTAATGGACTAAATGATTCCATCAAATGACACAGAGTATCGGACTGGATAAAAAAGCAAGACCCAACTATTTTCTGTCTATGAGAGACTCATTTGAGACCTATGGACCTCTCCAGCCTGAAAATGAAGGGATGGAGAACGATTTACCATTCAAAAGGTCCTCAAAAGAAAGCAGGGGTAGCAATCCTCATATCAGAGAAATTAAATCTTATACTAAAGACTATAGTAAGAGATGAAGAGGGACACTATATCATACTTAGTGGGTCTATCCAACAAGAGGACCTAACAATCATGAATATTTATGTACATAATGTGGGAGCTGCCAAGTGTATCAATCAATTAATAACCAAAGGAAAGAGATACTTAAATAATAATACACTAATAGTAGGAGACTTCAACACAGCACTTTCTCGAAATAACAGATTTTCTAAGAGGAACATCACCAAAGAAACAAGAGCCTTAAATGATAACCAGACCAAATAGATTTCATAGATATATACAGAATTTTCTGAACTGAATACACATTTATCTCAAGTGCACGTTGAACTTTCTCCAGAATAGACCACATACTGGGTCATAAATTAGGTCTCAACCAATACCAAAAAATTGGGATTGTCCCCTGCATATTTTCAGACCACAATGCTTTGAAACTAGAACTCAATCACAAGAAGAAATTTGGAAGAAACCCAGACACGTGGAGCTTAAAAAGCATCCTACTAAAAGATGAATGGGTCAACCAGGAAATTAGAGAAGAATTAAAAAGATTAATGGAAAATAATGAAAATAAAGATACAACTATTCAGAATCTTTGGGTTTTAGCAAAAGCAATCCTAAGAGGGAAATACATAACAATACAAGCCTCGCTCAAAAAATTGGAAAAAGAAAAAAAACTCAGGACACCTGCCTGGCTCAGCAGTTGGACACCTGCCTTTGGCTCAGGTCATGATCCCGGGGTTCGGAATTGTCCTGCATTGGGCTCCCTGTAAGGAGCCTGCTTCTCCCTCTGCCTATGTCTCTGCCTCTCTATCAGCTTGTGTCTCTCATGAATAAATAAATGAATTATTTAAAAACTGGAAAAAAAAACTTAAATAAACAAGCTAACCTCTCACCTAAGGGAATTGGTGAAAGAACAGCAAGTAAAACCTACACCAAGCATAAGAGAGCTAATTAAGGTGTGAGCAGAACTCAATGAAATAGTTACCAGAAGAACTCTAGAACAGATCAACAAAACCAAGAGTTGGTTCTTTGAAAGAATTAATAAGATAGATAACCCTAGCCAGCCTTAATAAAAAGAAAAAAGACTCAAATTAAGGAATCACAACTAAAAGAGGAGATATCACAACAAATATGAAGGAAATACAATTTAAAAAACGTTTTATGACCAGCTATATGCCAATAAATTAGGCAATTCAGAAGAAATGGATGCATCTCTGGAAAAACCACAAATTACCAAAACTGGAACAGGAAGAAATAGAAAACCTGAACAGGCCAATAACCACAAGGACATTGAAGCAGTCATCAAAAACCTCCCAAGACACAAAAGCATAAGGCCAAATGGTTCTCAGGGGAATTCTATCAAACGTTTAAAGAAGAAATAATACCTATTCTACTAAAGCAGTTCCACAGGATACAAAAGGATGGAATACTTCCAAACTCGTTTTATGAGACCAGCATTACCTTGATTCCAAAACTAAAGACCGCACCAAAAAAAGGAGAATTATAGACCAATATCCCTGATGAACACAGATGCAAAAATTCTCAACAAGATATTAGCCAATAGGATCCAACAGTATATGAAGAAGATTATTCACCATGACCCAGTGGGATTTATCCCCGGGATTCAAGGCTGGTTCAACACTCATAAAGCAATCAATGTGATAGATCATATCAACAAGAGAAAAAACAAGAACCATAGGATCCTCTCAATAGATGCAGGGAAGGATTTGACAAAATACAGCATCCATTTCTGATCAAAACTCTTCAAAATGTAGGGATAGAGGGAACATTCCTCAGCATCTTAAAAGCCATCTATGAAAAGCCCACAGCAAATATCATTCTCAATGGGGAAACACTGGGAGCCTTTCCCCTAAGATCAGGAACACGACAGGGATGTCCACTCTCACCACTGCTATTCAACATAGTACTAGAAGTCCTATCCTCAGCAATCAGGCAACACAAAGAAATAAAAGACATTCAAATTGGCAAAGAAGAAGTCAAACTCTCCCTCTTTGCAGATGACATGATACTGTACATAGAAAACCCAAAAGATTCCACCCCAAGATTGCTAGAACTCATACAGCAATTCGGCAGTGTGGCAGGATACAAAGTCAATGCCCAGAAATCAATGGCATTTCTATACACTAACAATGAGACTGAAGAAAGAGAAATTAAGGAGTCAATCCCACTTACATTGCACCCAAAATCATAAGGTACCTAGGAATAAACCTAACCAAAGAGGTAAAGGATCTATACCCTAAAAACTACAGAACCCTTCTGAAAGAAATTGAGGAAGACATAAGAGGATTGAAAAATATTCCTTGCTCATGGATTGGAAGAATTAATATTGTGAAAATGTCTATGCTACCCAGGGCAATTTACATGATCAGTGCAATTCCTATTAAAACACCATGGACTTTCTTCACAGAGTTAGGACAAATCATCTTAAGATTTGTATGGAATCAGAAAAGACCCTGAATAGCTAGGGGAATATTGAAAAAGAAACCCAGAGCCAGGGGCATCACAATGCCAGATTTCAAGCTGTACTACAAAGCTGTGATCATCAAGACAGTGTGGTACTGGCACAAAAACAGACACAGGGATCAATGGAACAGAATAGAGAATCCCGAAATGGGCCCTCAACTCTATGGTCAACTAATATTTGACAAAGCAGGACAGAATATCCACTGGAAAAATAATAGTCTCTTCAATAAATGGTGCTGGGAAAATTGGACAGCCATGTGCAGAAGAATGAAACTCGACCATTCTCTTACACCATACACAAAGGTAAACTCAAAATGGATGAAAGATCTAAATGTGAGATAAGAATCCATCAAAATCCTAGAGGAGAACACAGGCAACACCCTGTTTGAATTTGGCCACAGCAGCTTCTTGCAAGATACATCCATGAAGGCAAGGGAAACAGAAGCAAAAATGGACTTAATCAGGATCAAAAGCTTCTGCACAGGAAAAGAAACAGTCAACAAAACTAAAAGACACCCTAGAGAATGGGAGAAGATATTTGCAAATGACATATCAGATAAAGGGCTAGGGTCCAAGATTTATAAAGAACTTATCAAACTCAACAGCAAAGAAACAAAGAATCCAATCATGAAATGGGCAAAAGACGTGAACAGAAATCTCACCGAGGAAGACATAGACATGGCCAACAAGCACATGAGAAAATGCTCTGCATCACTTGCCATCAGGGAAATACAAATCAAACCACAATGAGATCCCACCTCACACCAGTGAGAATGGTGAAAATTAACAAGACAGGAAACAACAAATGTTGAAGAGGATGTGGAGAAAGCAGAACTCTCCTGCACTGTTGGTGGGAATGTGAACTGGTACAGCCACTCTGAAACTGTGTGGAGGTTTCTCAAAGACTTAAAAATAGAGCTACCTATGACCCAGCAATTGCACTGCTGGGATTTACCCAAAAGATACAGATGCAGTGAAACGCCGGGACACCAGCACCCCAATGTTTATAGCAGCAATGTCCACAATAGCCAAACTGTGGGAGGAAACTTGGTGTCCATTGACAGATGAATGGATAAGGAAGATGTAGTCTATGTATATAATGGGATATTACTCAGCCATTAGAAACGACAAATACCCACCATTTCCTTCGACATGAATGGACCTGGAGGGTATTATGCTGAGTGAAATAAATCAATCGGAGAAGGAAAAAACATTATATGGTCACATTCATTTGGGGAATATAAAAATTAATGAAAGGGAATAAAAGGAAAGGAGAGAAAATGAGTGGGAAATATCAGTGAGGGTAACAGCACATGAGAGACTCCTAACTCTGGGAAATGAACAAGGGGTAGTGGAAGGGGAGGTGGGCGGGGGGTTTGGGTGACTAAGTGGTGGGCACTGAGGGGGGCACTTGGCGGGATATTACTCAGCCATCAGAAACGACAAACACCCACCATTGCTTTGACATGGATGGAACTGGAGGGTATTATGCTGAGTGACGTAAGTCAGTTGGAGAAGGACAATCACCATATGGTTTCACTCATATGAGGAATATAAGAAATAGTGAAAGGGATTATAAGGGAACGGAGGAGAACTGAGTGGGAAAAAATTAAAGATGAAGATACACCATGAGAGACTCCTAATTCTGCGAAATGAACAAAGGGTTGTGGAAAAGGAGGTGGATGGCGGGGGAGTTGGGGTAACTGGATGATGAGGCCTGAGGAGGACACTTAATAGGATGAAGACTTGGTGTTATACCATATGTTGGCAAATCAAAGTTCAATAAAAACAAATAATAAAAGATTAAAAAAAAATAAAACTTGATTAAAACTGCTTAAGGAAAAAAGAGCTGACGTTAATGTGGCTAATTACAGGCAATGTAAATGTATTAGATGATTTGTGCATGGTACCAGTTAGGATTAATTTAAACTACGTTATGGGAAAGGCAAAAGTACAGTTCTCTTCCATGACAGAGAAGCCGTTAGGGCTGGTTGGTTCACCACCAAGTTGTCAGGGACACTGGCTTCTTGTAGTGCTCGATTATCTTCAGCATACTTCTTTTAATTTATGGTCCAAGGAAGCTGCTTACGCTGCTTAAGCTCTTGCACCCTTGTTCCAGCATTCCAGCCAGCAAGAAGGAGGAAGGAAAGAAATAAGAGCATTAAGAGCATAAAGAATGCATACCAGCTGTTTTTAGGAAGATTTCCTAAAAGTGTACCTATAACATTTTTACATATTATAGATGCCTAAGAGCCTAGAAAACATAATATATCATAATATGCATTCCACTCATGCCTATAACTAGATAATAATTGGGTATTTTTTACTAAGTGACTACTAGTGCAACTGACTTCCATATACACTAATGCCCCTGACCTTTAGAATAGTCCTTTAAGCAGAGCTTTAACCATAGCTTTCTATGGCTTTGTTACAGGCCTTGATCTACTTCCCTTGAGATTGGATCTCTGTCTCATGGCTGGGATCCTGTCTCCGAACCCTCGTATCCCCTCCCCAGTTCATGGGACGGGGCTTCTTCTATGGACTATCAGACTCCTTTGATGCTATTACATACTGCCTCTTTGGTCCTCTGACCAAAAGAGTACTACCTACTCTGCCTCTGTCTTGATTGCCCTAAATCTATCAATTTCTATGGTCTTTTAGCACAAATCTTCATCGTGACCCATTGTTCTGTAACAGCACTCATTATAACATCAGCTCTGTTGGTTTCAGTATCAGTAAAAAGAAGCAATGCTGACTTTGACATATATTTTAAATTATACAGATTTCAGTGAATATCTTCTGTTTATCACTAGGAAACAACTGAGACATAGATGTGCCAGCTTCTCTTTTCTACCAGACTGTGACTTTGGGCAAGTTACGTGATATCTCTATACTTCAAAGTCCTTATCTGTATAATGGGGATAACCAATAATTACATCGGAGAGCATTAAGAGCATAAAGAATGCATACCAGCTGAAGATGCACTGAGCTTATCCATATAAAATGTCACCTGACACATGGTAGCCCTCAGTGAGGGTTAGCTAATAATTATAAGCATAAGTAGACTTATAACAGTGCTTATTATTATTTTCAATTTCCTCTCTTATCTTTTAGATTGCTTTGTGGCTTTATGGCTTTCAGTTAGTGACTGCCAAGGATAAAGAAAGTTTGCTATTCAAGAGTCCTGTTGGAAAGATAATAATCTTTTCATACAACTCATAGCAATATTTTACCTTTAATTATAAGTCTCTTTTAGAGAATTGGATTGCATTCTCCTTACTTTTGGGCCATCTTGAGTCTCTGGCTGTCAGGGAACTCTAATAATTCTGGTGCCAGTGAAATAAGCTTTGGACTTGAGAAAAGAGGAACTTAATTAATGTATGGAAGCAGTTGAGTTGCTTTATTTATTTAGGTTTTATTTAAGTTATTTATGTACTGAGATTCCTACAGGCAAAAAAAATGATGAATTATCTAAGTTATAATTCATTTTTTGTTCATGGAAGGCATGAATTACATGAATATTATGGATAATAAAAGGGTCTCAAAGGGAGGACACCTGGGTGGCTCAGTGGTTGGGCCTCTGCCTTCGGCTCAGGGCATGATCCCAGAGCCCCGGGACCGAGTCCCGCATTAGGCTCCCTGCATGGAGCCTGCTTCTTCCTCTGCCTATGTCTCTGCCTGTCTCTCCCTCTCTCTGTGTGTCTCTCATGAATGAATGAATGAATGAATGAATGAATGAATAATCCTTTTAAAAAATAGAATCTTTGGGTACCTAAAAACATTTAACACTGACACATCTAAATACTTGTACTCAGGTTGGTAGTAAGGCACCAGGTAGTAGCAATAGAAAAAAAAAAAATCTCTTATACAAGAGACTTGATGGTCCATGGCAAGGAGCAGAGAGAGGATAGTCAGGGTAGAGGGACTGCTAGATAGGACTTGTGGCTATAGGTAGAACACACCTGCTGCCAAAAGTGCTGCCGAGCTGGAAGGAGTCTAGAGAATACCTACCTCTTTCGCCCCTTACTTTGATCTCTTGTGCCTCCCATTGGCTTGATCTATTGAAGCTGCAGGGCATGGGTTCCAGGTGATGGCATTTATAGAAGTCAACCTCTCAGTGCATAGTGTATGGCAGAAAAAGGAGAGAGTGGTTGGAGTGGCCACAATGCATAACTAACACACTTCTCTCTGTAGCCTGAGTCCATACTCTATACCTCTTCAATTTCCTGAACAGGCATTTTGTGCCTCAGAATATTAATGCTAGCTTTTCTGAGCCTAGTGACTTTTTTGCAGAGCTAAGCTTCTGTGAATGGCATGAGCCTTCATGGGGTCTTGATATCAATTCTGTGTATTTGGTGTCTGAATTCCAGAACAAGCTATTGAGGAGGAAACTGGGCCTTGGCTCTCTCATTTACAAAATCTTAGGGTTGAAGCAACTCAAAAGTGCCATTTAAAAAATTCCATAATTCTTGACCTAAAGAATATACCAATCATGAGTTTTCTGTATTCATAAGTTAAATTTAGACAAATTTACTTCTATGCAGCTCCAAGGTAACTGAAAATTTTTGTATTAATATAAGTAAATTGCGGGTCACACCTGTTGCAAAATACTAAATACAGAGATTGAAATGGTAAGTTTAGAAAAGGAAAAGAAGAGAAATTGCTAAAAAAAAAAAAAAAAATACACCAGGAATTGATGTAATGAAGTCTGAAAAGAGATCAAGATAAGGCTTGGCAAACATAGGCTTTAGGAATCAGACATCACCTATTCCTGACCTAAAATCAGAAATCCCCTGAACATTTGTATACATGAGTAAACAAACAAACAAAAAACGTTTTCTAGTTTGTGTTCTGTCTGCAGCAGCACAAAATCTATATATAAACATGTGGTTACAACCAGAGATTGGGAAGATCTTAGAATGCTCCCAAGAAATAATAAATTTCATATGGAAATTAGTAGTGCTATACCTATATTACTTAATTATGGTGTGTAAATAGCATTGGTGTTTGTTGTTGTTATTGATGATATTAATTTATTTGAGAGGAGGTTTAAAAAGTAATTATTTTCCAACACTGCTTTGGTTTTTCATACCTATTTTTCCCATAGGAAAATGTTTTTCAATGTCTAAATTATAATTTCATTCAAGAATCTTATCCTTAGAACTGAGGACAGTGTAATATATCTATGTCATATGTTCTGAAAATGAATGTATTCAGAAGCCTCACAGGGCACACCAATTAGCAAGTCAAAGAAAGCCCAGTTGCATCTATACCCCAATCATTTTTATATGAACTAAAAAATTTTAGAGCATGATGAAATTTATTGTCTAAGTGAATTTAATAATAGCTATTTTTTTTTTTACTAAGAGAAAATGCAGTATCCCCTAATTTAAAAAAATAAGACTTTTGAAAAATTTGGTAAAAAGTTTCTTCCTAGTAGTGGGCATAAATGTATCCCTTTTTCTCTAGGTAATGTTCTGTATAGTGTACACCAAAGACTATTAAAGAAATAAAATTCAGTACAATAGTTTACAAAAGGGTCAGCAAACTGTAGCCCAGAAATTAAATCTGGCCTATTATTTTACTATGGCCCATGAGCTAACCATGGTTTTTGTATTTTTTTAATGGTTTTATAGTTTCAAAAGAAGAATGGTATTTTGCAATTTGAAAATTACAACTTTGAAATTTTGTGTTCATAAATGAAGTTTTATTGAAACATAGCCCTGTCCATTCATTTATGTATTGTCCATCACTGCTGTAATTACAGAGTTTCCCAGTTGTGGAAGAGATCGTATGGCTAGCAAAACCTGATGTATTTATTATTTAGCTGTTGACAGAAGAATTTGGCCTACGTCTAGTTTACAATATTCTATTAAAGTACATTATTTCTTTTTCTTTTTTTAAAGATTTTATTTATTTATGAGACAGAGAGAGAGAGAGAGAGAGAGAGAGAGAGAGAGAGAGAGAGAGAGGTAGAGACATAGGCAGAGGGAGAAGCAGGCTCCATGCAGGGAACCCAATGTGGGACTCGATCCCGGGACTCCAGGATCACGCCCTGAGCTGAAGGCCGACGCTTAACCACCCAGGTGTCCCTAAAGTGCATTATTTCTTAAAGAAAGGAAGTAGGATAGTATTCTAAATATAGTATTTTACTATGTACAGTATTTTAAACAGTATAAGTGTTCCCTTTTGTTCAGTTTGTTTGGCCTTTGAAATAATAAACTACAGTGGTTGAAATTGTACTGATACAAACATTCTCTTTTAGACAAAGTATGGTTAGTTCAGAAATATTTCTCTGAAAGAATTACGATATTCGGTGTGACATTTCACAGACTAACGAGATACAAGTTCTCTTTTAAGGGAAGACCATTTTCTCTTTTTTGTTGGTGCATTGGAAGAATAACAGGCTTCGAGAGGAATTACCTTCAGTGATGAGGAACTTGAGAGATAGTATAATCAAAATGGAAAGATCTTGACACCACGAACACCAAGGATAAGCAAGCATTAGGACATGTAGTCTACTGTGAATAAAAGCTGAAGAGAGCCTAGGAAAAAGAGATAATAAGAGACAAAATCTGTTAAACTTCAAAGTGCTAAGGAATAATGAAAAAGGAAGATTTAAGAGTTTTATAAAGGGGCAGAAAAGGCTCTTAAATCTTAATACCAACATAGAACTGCAGTGAAAAAGACAAACTAGGTGCTGAGCTGTACACTATTGAGAGAACAGTGTGTGATAAATCAAGGAAGTGGCCATAGCTAGTATGAGGGATGAAATTTACCCAATATTTAATACAGTATCGCAATTCACCTTCAATAAAATTTTGATGTGGTCACCACATACCACAGATATGACTTACTATGTATGTTTGGATTTTTTCTCAAAAAGAGAAGAGTTTTTAGTTTTTCGACAAAAGGGTTAGAAACCATAGTAAGGCATTGTTATCTATCAGCTATGGTTTACAATCTAGTCCCATTGATTTTAAATTCAGGTCTCATATATTTAATTTAATTTGGTCATTTTTATATGCATGTCTCATGAGTTATGAATTCAGTTTTTTTTTGCTTATGTCTATAAAAGCTTTAAGAAAACATAAGCATGTCACCCACATATTCTATGGAATGTGTCATCAAAGAATTATTACATTGTAAACTAGCAAAAAGGTAGACCTCAGGATCCATCTTTTCCTAAATGATCTAAAAAAAAGTGTCACCAACTTATTGACACCTACTTACAAACTACAGTGGGATAAATTTTGGAGAGGATTTTTTTGTAAAATCAAGCAAAATACAACTGAAATAAAGGAAATGAATTAAGGTAAATAATATACAAGGAGAGAGGAGCTATGTTTTTAATAACAGAAAATTGTTATTAACTATAGGTATTTTCTATATTATTCAGTAATCAATTATTGCTTTCTCATAATTGAAAAAACCTGAATCAGAGTAAACATGGAAAAATTCAGCTTTGAATTTGTATTGCTATAAATGAAATGAGTGAACAAGTATTTTTTTAAAGGAAAAATGTAATTGATCATTGGATATAAAATTCTTTGCTTTAATCACTTGTCACACACACGAATATTCTTTATAGTCAACTTGATTCATTATAAAAGCCTTGATTAACCATTTATCAAATACTCTATTTACCTTACATTTATAACTTCATATTCATTATAGGAAACTGTTTACATACTGGATAGCTTTAAATGTAAAGTATTGAATATATGTCAGTGGTAGATGGTGGCTGTAAGAACAACTTTAAGAAATTGTATAAAGACCTTATCCTTTTATGGATGGATGTAGCCACACAAATCATTTCATACTTACCTATTTAGGTAAAAGGAGAACTGTTCTCTATTTGGGAAAACTATCCTGAAATCACTGATTCCTTGGAATTGAGGAGAGTTTTGTTTTGTTTTTCTCTTCTGTTTATGGAGAAGGTGGGTAGAGTATATTTGATTGTTTTGAATTGATCTTATTTATACACAAAAAAGAAAAATGTCACTATGGTTGATGCCAGAGAAATTACTACCTGTGCTCTCATCCAGGATATTTATGGTTTCAGGCCTTGCATTTAGGTCTTTAACGCATTTTGAGTTTATTTTTGTGTATGGTGTAAAAAAGTGGTCCAGTTTTATTATTTTGCATGTAGCTGTCCAGTTTTCCTAACAGTATTTATTGAAGAAACTGTCTTTTTCTCATTGTATGTTCTTTATTTCTTTCTTTTTCTTTTTTCTTTTTTTTTTTTTTTTAGATTTTTAAAATATTTATTTATTTGAGAGAAAGAGTCAGAGATAGTGAAAGAGAGCACAAGTGAGGGGGAGTGGGAGGAGCAGGCTCCCTGCTGAGCAGGGAGCCCAATGGGCTGATCCCAGGACCCTGGGATCATGACTTGAGCTGAAGGTAGATGCCTAACCATCTGAACCACCCAGACTATTCTTTCCTTCTTTGTTAAAGATTAATTGACCATATATCTATGGGTTTATTTCTGAGTTTTCTGTTCTGTTCCATTTATCTGTCTGTTTGTGTGTGTTGTTGTTGTTGTTCTTTTAAAATTCTATTTATTTATTCATGAGACACAGAGAGAGGCAGAGACACAGAGAGGGAGAAGCAAGCTCTTCACAGGGAGCCCAATGAGGGATTTGATCCTGGGACACCGGGATCACACCCTGAGCTGAAGGCAGATGCTCAACCCCTGAACCACCCAGGCATCCCTAACTGTCTGTTTTTGTGCCGGTATCATACTATTTTGGTAGCTACAGCTTTGTAATATAACTTGAAATCTGGAAGTCAGTTTAGCTTTTCTTTTTCAAGATTGCTTTGGCTATTCTGGACTTTCTGTGTTTCCATACAAATTTTAAGATTGATATTCTAGTTCTATGAAAAATACTCTTGGTATTTTCACAGATATTGCATTAAATGCATAGGTTGCTTTGTATAGTGTAGACATTTTAACAATACTTGTACTTCTGATCCATAGAATGTCTTTCCATTTCTTTGTGTCATCTTCAATTTCTTTTATCAGTGTTTTGTAGTTTTCAGAGTATACATCTTTCACCTCTTTGGTTAAGTTTATTCCTAGGTATGTTATTATTTGTTGGTGCAATTGTAAGTGGGATTATTTTCTTAATTCCCTGCTACTTAATTATTAGTATATGTAAATGTAACAGATTTCTGTACGTTGATTTTATATCCTGAGACTTTACTGAATTCATTTATCAGTCCTAGCAGTTTTTTGATGGAATCTTTTGGGTTTTGTATGTACAGTATCATGTCATCTGCAAATATTAAAAGTTTCACATCTTCTTTAGCAATTTGGATGTCTTTTATTTCTTATCTCATTGCTGTGGCTAGGACTTACAGTACTATGTTGAATAGAAATTGTGAGAGTGGACATCCTTATCTTGTTCCTGACCTTAGGGATAAAGCTCTCAGTTTTTCCCCATTGAGAATAATGTTTATTGTGGGATTTTCATATTTGGCCTTTATTATGTTGATGTGTATTCCCTCTAAACTTATTTTGTTAAGTGTTTTTATCATGAATAGATGATATATTTTAATAAATCACTGATTCCTGGGAACCGAGTGAGGATTTTGTTTTGATGTCAGGTATCACCATGTTTGATTTGTGAATACTGTACCATACTGGCATCCGAGGGATAAATCCTACTTAATTGTGATGAATGATTTTTTAAATAAGAAACTGAAATATAACCTGCATGGTAAGAGAAAAATATTGTAAATCGTATATTTGATAAGGGACTTCTATATAGAATATTTAAAGAACTCTTACAATTCAAAAATATAAAGACATACAACCCAACTTACAAATGAGCAAAAATTTGCTTAGACATTTCTCCTAAGAAGATAAACTAATGACCAATAAACACATGAAAAGATGCTCAATATCATTAGTCATCAGGGAAATGCAAATCAAAATCACAATAACACTCAGCATTCACTAAAATGATTATTTTTTTAAGATTTTATTTATTTGTTTGGAAGAGAGACAGACACACAGAGAAAGAGAGAGAGAGAGAGAGCATGTGCCCACAGGCAGGGGTAGAGGCAGAGAGCTAAGACTCTCCACTGAGAGGAAACCTGATGCACATCTCCATCCCAGGACTCTGAGATCATGACCTGAGCCAAAGTCAGACACAACTGACTGAACTACCCAGGCACCCCCTACTATGATGACTATTGTCAAAAAAGATGAGCAATAACAAGTGCTGGCAAGGATGTGGAGAAATTGAAACTCTCATAAATTGTGGGTGGAATTGTAAAATGGTATAGCCACTTTGGAAGACATTTAGAAATTCTTTAAAAAGTTGAACAGAGTTACCCTATGACCTGTAATTCCACTCCTAGGCATATGCCCAAGAGAAATGAAAATTTATGTTCATACAAAACCTTGTAAATGAATATTCGTGGAAACATTTATTCATAATAGCCAGAAATAGAAAGAACTCAGTGTCTATCAATTGATGAATGGATAAACAAAGCATGCTATATTTTATTCAGTCATGAATAGGAAAAAAGTCCTGTTCCATGCTACAATATGGGTGAAGCTTGAAAACATCATGCTAAGTGAAAGTGACCAAATGCCAAAGGGCACTTATTGTAAGATTCCATTTTTATGGAATGTCTAGAATGGTGAAATCCATAAAGACAGAAAGTAGATTAGTGCTTGCCAGGGAAGGAGAGGGGAATGGTCAGGGGGAAGGGTGAATGAGAATTGACTGCAAGTGAGGATGAGGTTTCTTTTTGAAGTGATGAAAATATGCTGGGATTAGATAGTGATGATGATTGCAAATTTTTTAACATCCTAAAAACCATTGAGTTATATACTTAAAAGAGTGAATTTTATGGTATATTAACTATGTAACAAGAAAGCTGTTACAAAAAAATAAATAAAATAAAAATTTCAGTGCTCTTAGTCACCCAAAGAATGTGGATATGAGTGAAGCTAATTCAGTTGAAGGGACCTTTCACAGCTATGATAAAGTCCTAATGAGCATCATGCTGTCATTACATTAAGTTGTTTTATATCTATAGTTGGATGCCATCAATAATAATTCTGGCTTAAAAAAAACTCAACACTGTCAGTAAAAATAATGTATACATTGAATTAAAAATAACAAGATGATTTCAAAAAGACAAGCAACAGATATTAATACCATACAATGCAGTAGCAGTGATCCATGCTATTCATTTATTTGAAACCCTTAAATAATAAGGACCAACTGCTGGAATATTATTACATTTGATGCATGAAAGTTCATTATAGTTTCAGTGTTTTGAAGTGTGTTTTATGAAATATCTGGAAAGTTTCATTTTTCCTTTCATAAACCAGTGTAGCTCCATAAAGAAAAAAAAAGCTCTGATATAAGATACATCAGAATAATTTTCCCCTTTGGCACTGAGGACAAAAGTGGCCAGAAAGAAACAGCACTCCAAAAGACTTTATTTTGCACATACTTGTTTATTGCATTGTGAGTGTACCTATTATTAAACAGTTTATGTACAATAAAACCTTTCATTAAAATAGGCTATCGATAATTTTTCTTTTATAAATGAGCCCCACACTTGCAACAGCTATTTCCCTTCCTAAGTTTTTTTCCAATTATTCAACAAGTATTAACTGAGCAACTACTATGACATATGCATACTACTCATATGCTATATAATATAATGGTAATAAAAGACAGATATGGTTCTTACAGTTTGGTAGGAAAGACAGGTAATATTTGAATACTTAAATAATTGAAAGTATAAATAAAAACTGCAAAATGAGCAAATGAAATCACTTAGGAGGATTTATAACAAAAGAACCTGATGGTCATGCGTGTCTTGGATTCTTCTCCTAGGAAGTGCCCTTTGAGCTGAGATTAGCAAGATAAATAGAAATTAGATTGATAAATTAATTAGATGAGGTGGGGATAGGGTTGGGTAAGAGTGTCAGGGATAAGAGTGCCTGGGTGGCCCAGTTGGTTAAGTGGTCAACTCTTGATTTTGGCTCAGGGAATGATCTCAGGGACCTGGGATCAAGCCCCATGTTGGGCTTCACACTCGGTGTGGAGTCTGCTTGGGATTCCCACTCTCCCTCCAAACCTCCCTCCCTCTAAAATAAATAAATAAATATTTTTAATAAATAGAGTGTCCAGGGATAAACAAACAAAAAGAGTGTCCAAGGCTGTTGGCCCCTCCTAAGAGTAGAAAAAGATTGATATGTGAGAAGGCCCTTTTTTTTTTTTTTTTTTTTTTTTTTTGTGAGAAGGCCCTTGTATACACTGTTGAAAAGGACCATGCAAAGCAAATTTAGAAATTTTAAATAGGCAGGAGCCCCACTTGTGAGACTAGGTTAAGGATTTAGCTTTCTGTCCTAAGAACAAAGAGAAGACATATAGAAGTTCCATGTCTGGAGCAGCAGGGTAAAGGACAGGATCAGATACGACTTTAAAATTTTTCTTTGGCTGCTGTGGACAATGGATTTGGTGGACAGTGAGTGAATGTGGAAAATTCACTGGGAGATTATTGCAGAGACCAAATAGGAGATCACACAACTTGGACTGGGGTAGTAAGACCTAAAAAGAAGTCAACAGATTTGAGAGATAAACTTTATACTTGGGATAAAATCAAAAGGATTAGATGTTGGTGGATTAGGTACGGAGTGACTGAAGAGTCATTGTAAGAGAAGACGCCATAGTGCTTTGTTCTTGTCTTACGTAATAGTTATGTTTGCACTTTATTTGTGAACTCCTTATTCTCCTTGCCCATAAGAATGTAAGATCTTTGAAGCCCTGGTACACTCAATATTTATCTTTTTTATGTGCTGAGGCATATTGCATACAGGAGACACTCTATACATATTTGATGATATACTGGGTTGAATTAGAAACAAAAAGAAAGTCTTCAAAAAAACTTTGAAAAACATTATTCTCTACCACCAATAAGTTAGTTGTTTCTAGGAGATATTATTATAGGTCTGAGTAGTACTAAACAATTATTTATCTTACTTGTTAGGCAGCTACTGAGGCCAGCAATTGGATGTGGAGAATATACATAATTTATTGGCCCTTGTTCAAAGATACAGTGAACTGCCCAGAATACATTAACTACATTTAGCCTTATTGCTTGCTCCCTGGAGAAACATTTTGTTATTGATTGTATATTTCAGATTGCCAAAAATTAATTTCATTGATACTGAACCTATTTTATGATATCAGTGTAAATTTAGAATATATGAGTATTAATTCAGCATATGCATCTAAACAGATGTTTCATATAATACAAATGAACATTAAAGACGAGTCACTGTGCCCATTTGGAGTGGTCAAATAGGTTAAGTAATTATGAGAGAAATAAAAGCTCAATCTACAGCAAACATTAAATTGCAAAAAGATAAACTCTGTTGACAGATTATTAGTGCTGACAACCTCCTATCTTCCTATTTCAACATATAATTATACAAGTTCTTCACTATTTTTTAAAGGAAGGTGAAAGCTTTAGATGCCAATAATATATTGTGAATTTTTTTTAAATTAGGGGATTGCCCATTTTTTTTTCTTTTACAAAATATCCATTTGTGTGTTCTTCTACAATACAGATGTCTTTAGAAAGAAAGCAAATTTATAGTCAAAAAGCACTTCCGTGGGATCCCTGGGTGGCGCAGCGGTTTGGCGCCTGCCTTTGGCCCAGGGCGCGATCCTGGAGACCCGGGATCGAATCCCACATCGGGCTCCCGGTGCATGGAGCCTGCTTCTCCCTCCGCCTGTGTCTCTGCCTCTCTCTCTCTCTCTCTCTCTGTGACTATCATAAATAAATGAAAAATTAAAAAAAAAAATTAAAAAAGCACTTCCGTGTCTCATAGTTTGTGCCACTAGAATAACTTTTAAGGCTGTTTCAGATCTTTGCATCTATGACAATTCTATGATAATCAGATTTTCTAGTTTCATATCTAGATATGTGAACACTTCAATTATTTGCTTCTTTTCAGGGTAAGTTTCCCTTTTAATTAAAAAAGGGAAAAAATACTAGAAATGCCTATTGCTGCTTTAGACTACTACTACATCTATCAGTAAAGCATTAAAGCAACATTTTATTTTGTCTTTTTGGAAAAGTAAAATAAAACTTTGTTTTTTAAAGTCCTTGTTCATTAAGTTCCTCTTCCTTTGAAGAATATATGTACAGTAATTAGACTGGGAACCTTTAAAAGTGGCATAGAACATCTTATCTATTACTTTGTGAAGCTGTTTTTGTCAAGAATTGTATAGGAAAATGTCAAGGGACAACATTATTATAATTTTTTTTTTATTGGAGTTCAATTTGCCAACATATAGCATAACACCCAGTGCTCATCCCGCCAAGTGCCTCCCTCAGTGCCCATCACCTAGTCACCCCCAACCCACTGCCCACTACCCCTTGTTCGTTTCCCAGAGTTAGGAGTCTCTCATGTGCTGTCACCCTCACTGATATTTCCCACTCATTTTCTCTCCTTTCCTTTTATTCCCTTTCATTAATTTTTATATTCCCCAAATGAATGTGACCACATAATGTTTTTCCTTCTCTGATTGATTTATTTCACTCAGCATAATACCCTCCAGTTCCATCCATGTCGAAGCAAATGGTGGGTATTTGTCGTATTTATTTATTTATTTATTTATTTATTTATTTATTTATTTATGATAGTCACAGAGAGAGAGAGAGAGGCAGAGACACAGGCAGAGGGAGAAGCAGGCTCCATGCACCGGGAGCCTGACGCGGACCCGATCCCGAATCTCCAGGATCGCGCCCCGGGCCAAAGGCAGGCGCCAAACCGCTGCGCCACCCAGGGATCCCACAGCATCTGAATCTTTGGGGTAAATCCCCAGCAGTGCAATTGCTGGGTCGTAGGGCAGGTCTATTTTTAACTCTTTGAGGAACCTCCACACAGTTTTCCAGAGTGGCTGCACCAGTTCACATTCCCACCAACAGTGGAAGAGGGTTCCCTTTTCTCCGCATCCTCTCCAACATTTGTTATTTCCTGTCTTGTTAATTTTCCCCATTCTCACTGGTGTGAGGTGGGATCTCATTGTGGTTTTGATTTGTATTTCCCTGATGGCAAGTGATGCAGAGCATTTTCTCATGTGCATGTTGGCCATGTCTATGTCTTCCTCTGTGAGATTTCTGTTCATATCTTTTGCCCATTTCATGATTGGATTCTTTGTTTCCTTGCTGTTGAGTTTGATAAGTTCTTTATAGATCTTGGAAACTAGCCCTTTATCTGATAGGTCATTTGCAAATATCTTCTTCCATTCTGTAGGTTGTCTTTAATTTTGTTGACTGTTTCTTTTGCCGTGTAGAAGCTTTTTATCTTGATGAAGTCCCAATAATTCATTTTTGCTTTGGTTCTCTTGCCTTCATGGATGTATCTTTCAAGAAGTTGCTGTGGCCAAGTTCAAACAGGGTGTTGCCTGTGTTCTCCTCTAGGATTTTGATGGAATCTTGTCTCACATTTAGATCTTTCATCCAATTTGAATTTATCTCTGTGTCTGGTGTAAGAGAATGGTCTAGTTTCATTCCTCTGCATGTGGATGAAGGGACAACATTATTAAGATATACTTAGAATTAAGCCAATTAATACTTTAATTATTACAGTATTTTCCTACTTCCTCTAGAATCTATCTAGCTGCTTACCGTGTTGGCACTTTGATATATCTTTGTTATATATAATCAGATGGTATTTTGGACACAGGGAATGCTTATGAAATTGGAGACGCTAAGTGATTCAAGCAGCTGAGAGATGAGGAAGGGCAAGATAAAAAAAAAGGCTGAATTTGGGACAACTGAAAATTGAGACTGGGAGAAATGATTCAGGATATAGCTGCGATGTTAAGAAAATCAGGGACAGAGAGAAAAGGATTCTCAAGATACTTGCTATGCATTAAAATGCATTTATCTGTGAGAGATTGAGTAAAGAATTGGATTATTTTAATTAATTTTTTCTTGCATGAACTGTGATTCTTTGAATTTAACTCTTCACTGAACTTGGGCCACTTGGGGCCCTTGGATTTATTCAGTTTGCACAAACACACACAATCACACACAGGCACATTCACATTCATATGCACACACACACTCACATACACATGGGCTTATATGCCTACCTAGTTCTTGATAAATACCAAAATTAAAAAAATATTGTGGTTAGGGATATATTTCTTAGCACATAGCAGCTAGATTATGAAAATGGATTTCATCAGGGTCTACTTTCCAAGATACACAAGCATAGACCAGATCTACGGAGATGGCCTCATTTATTATGCCAGTGGCATCCACGATTTCATGAGTCCAAATAAAGGCCAGTTCCCTCAGGAACATGCCATGAGATTTTTACAGAACAATATATAGAAAACTTTGTGGGCCAAGACTAGATTTTGTGTTTCTCAGACCCTCCCTGGGCATACCAACTTTATAATGGATTTTAGCGATGTCTTTTGTGTACATATACTTCTGGTAGATAAAATATCTTTCATTCCTTAGCTTTCAGTGTGAATCGGTTAGCTATGAGAAGCTGCTATAATGAAGACTGGCTGGGTTTTCTTTGGTTCTCTCTTCCTTTTCCTTCTAACTCAGTATGAGAGCTTTCACAGCATCTATCCACAGGAAAACAGATATGGAAATGAGTTGTATTCAGTTCTACTAAGAACTCTGTGGAGAACTCTTAAATAGTAAGAAGTATGCATTGAGTTCTATTGTAACTCTTCCCTTTTGTTACATGGGGGTCCTCAAACCAAAGACTGATTGCTTTCTAGATTGTGTATTTGGGCAAGTAAAGTTAAATAGCTTTATAGTCTTGTATCTTACAATAAAACTAATAGATAAGATCTTAGAATGGGACCTCCCTACACTGCTAATAGAATGATAAATAGGTACAACCCTCCTTGCAGGCCATAATTCAAAGCTTTCTAAATAGTATTTACCTTTTGTCCCAATAATTCCACTTTTAGAAATTTATTTCAAGGTAAAAATCAAAACTATACATAATGATATATAAATAAGATGCTAACCAGAGGGCTATTTATAATGGTAAAAAAGAAAAAGGAAACACCTAAGTCTCCAGCACTGATTAAATAGATCCTAATAAACTATAGTATGTCTATGCAGATAAGCCAGGTGACCATTAAAGCTGATGCATAACAGTTGTATTGATCATGAAAAAATGTTCAGGATAAAGTAATGGAAAAGAAGGGTATAAAATAGTATGTTATAGATATTTCTATTATGTAATTGGCCTGTGTTTTTAAAATTGTTTAAAGGATTTATTTATTTATTTATTTATTTGAGACCCAGAGAGAGAAACAAAGACATAGGCAGATGGAGAAGCAGGCTCCATGCAGAGAGCCCAATGTGGGACTCGATTCCATGACCCTGGAATTACAACCTAAGCCAAAGGCAGATGCTCAACCACTGAGCCACCCAGTTGCCCTAAAATTTTTTTATTACAAATAATAGAAGCCAACTCTAGTTAAACAGAAGAGAACTTATTAGAGCTGGCTTGGGATTGGTCTGAAACCAAGAATTGGGAGGTGCCTGGGAAATAGGAACCATAGTAGCAGGAACAGTCTTAATTAGGGCAGTATAACCACTCCTGCCTTTGCTGCTATAATAAATGAACACTGTACTTCATTTCATCCTTTTGGATCACTTAAGATCCAAAGCCCCTGGATCATGGGTATTATTAGTCTAATTAAGCCATTTCCCAGTCCCTGCCAGTTTAATAAAAGTAAGAAATCTGAGACTTTTCCACTTTCCACTTTGTAGTGGGATAAATGGCTGGGAAATAATTTCCCAAGAAAAAATAAGAGTGCCAGTAGATACTGACTTGCCCCAAATAGCATATGCCCTTTACAATATTTTATCTTGAAAATAAAAGTTATAACCCCAACAAGAAAAAAAAGTACAACTTATTAGACATCTGTGGTATGTCAAGTGCTGTTAGTTGCTCAAGAAATCAAAAAGAAGAATTATATCACATTTATCTTCCAAAAAGAAACATCAGTTTAAAAGTCTACCATAATAAAAGATAGAAATTATTTCCTCTTAGAGAGGAAAACAGGATATTCATTATAACATCTTTTATCAGTATCTGTCTATTTATTTCAGGAGATCCACTGCTTCCTCTTCTGTAATTCATCTTTGAATTTGGAATATAAATTCTCAGTATGTCATTGTTGATAATGATATCTCAGAAGAGCCCTGCTAAGCTCCATCAATTGTAACTCTTGATTTGGAAGGAAAATCATATTTATGGAAGCCATATAAGACAATTGATAGAAATGTAGTTTCACTAACGTATTTCAAAGTAACGCTAAAATATTTTCGCCATCTGCTATGATACAGAGACCATGAGGTATTCTCCAAGAAAATCCTGTAAATTTGACCCTGAGAACCCTGGTACATTTGTTTTGAATTAAAACTGAACTGGTTAGTACCTGGGTACTTGGTTCAGAGCCATTATTTCTCTAAGATGCAGCTGAAAGATTGATGTGATTTGAAGTGGCTTTTTCACTGAGTGTGATGCAGTATAAAATTAAGAATGTAATTGCCAGTAGATTGAAAGTGAGAGTTTGAGTATGAAATTAATCTCCACATTTTTGTCTTCTGTCCTCTTAACTATAACATAATTATGAAATTTGTGTAGCTAAATAAAACCTCTTACCAATTAGTATGTATTTGTTCTGAGCATTGAATGAAATGACTCTGAAAGAAGGTTTTTTTTCCTTTTGAAAAAAATTATTGAGGTGTAATTGACATGCAACATTGTATTAGTTTCAGATATATAACCTAATGACTTGATATTTGTATATATTGAGAAATGATTACCAAAATACATGTAGTTAACATCTGTCACCATAGTCACAAATTCTTTTTCTTTTGATGAGGATTTCTAAGATCTATTTTCTTAGCAACTTTAAAGTAAGCAATACAGTATTATTAATCCTAATCATCATGTTGTACATTACATCATCATAATGAATTTATTTTACAACTGAAAGTTTGTACATTTGCCTCCCTTTACCCTCCACCTCTGGCAACTACCAATCTTTTCTGTGCCTATGAGTTTGTTTATTTTAGATTCCATATGTAAGTGAGATCATATTTGTCTTTGTCTGACTTATTTCACTTAGCATAATGCAGAAGGTTTATTTTTAAGTGTCATATTATTTGAGTCTCTAAAACTGTCCAGATAGTTACATTTTCAAAAATAGAAACCATCTAACAATTTATATGACTTCATTTTTAATTTATCCCCTTATGTTTTAGAAATAGTTGTTTTTCCCTGAAACTCTTTTATTAGAACGTATGGAAGCAAAATTTCAGTTGTATAATTTTGTTCTCTGTTATCACGTTACTTTTCTAACTCAGAGAAATCTGATATGACTCCAACTCTCAGAGTTCTATGGCAGACCCTGTTGCCTGCCCTAATTTGTTCATGTAATGGTCTGAGATCTTTTGTTCTCATGATTTCTTTAAGCCCTCATGGTGATTCCATTCCTCTTTTTAAGTGATAAATCTTGTAATGCACATGTGATCTGGTTTTGGTCAATGATACACAATGAGAAGTCTTCCTGGCAGCTTCTAAAAGAGACACCTTTACTGGATAAAAAGACAGAAGCTCCAGAGGGAAGGTCCTCTTTCTTCTGCCATTTCATTCCTTCCATGATAATGGTTGTGGGAGAACTTGATATCTGAAGCTAATGGAATCATCTTATAACCATAAGGTAAAAATATACAGGAAAAAAGTAAGAATAAGGAACATAGAGATAGATCTTGAATTCTTAATGATTGATATGCTTGAACCACTATTACAAACCCTGGAAATGCCAATCTCCAGAGTTCTTGTTATATGAGATGATCAAACCACAGAGAGTTGAGTTTTTTTGTGTGTGTGTTTGGGTTTGTCCTAATAAATATGGGTCCTAAATATCAATTGAAGCATAATACAAGTGGTTTTCAAATTTCATGTTTGACTTTCCTATCTGAATGTTTGACTTTCTGATAATGCATTTCATAAAACCCTTATATTGGTTTTCACATACTTAAGTCAACTTTTCATACTTTAGTTGATAAATATTTCTAATGACTATATCATAGTGTTTCCTTTAAGCTAATAATTTAAGCAATGCAAGTATCTTTACACATATATACTTATATAATTATATGAATATTTTATTATGTTTTTCCTCATTTTAGAAAAGTGAATAGAAAGCAGAAAAATGAAAGCATGAGGAATAATTTGCTAATGTGAATGTTGATTGTAATGAGGTAAACATGAAATAATTAGGTGTACCAAAATATATGTACCTTTTACCTTAGTCTGATGTCTATTGGACTAAATCCAGCTTACTATATATCCAGTTATGAAGTACAATTCAACAGAAGGTAATATGTATTATGAAGCATTGGCTTCTTCAAATGGAGTGTTTAAAGTTAAAGAGTAGGTACTTTGTATTTAGCTGCCTGAAATTGGAACTCTCCATTTGATCATTTCAACAAAAAGCTGTTGGACATTCATTATATGCTAAGATGATGGAGATCTAGGAAGAAACAAGATAAAACATGATCTCTCTATTCCTGGAACTTATAACTTAATGGGGCACATAAACTGAATGTAGAATAGTTTATGTATATGGAATTCTCTATCTGAATGTTATGAAGAATTGTGCATTACTGTCATTGTTGTAGGAACAGACCTTGACTGGTTTGTGGGAATCTGTGAAAATGTTTCTGAAGAAGTGGTATTTAAACTGAGTTAAAAAAGATGAAAAAGAATAAGACCAGAAGGGAGTTAAGAGGAGAAAGTCTATTCCAGAAAGAAAGAAGTGAAATCTCTAAGGCAGCTAAGGGACCTGGAGGAAATCTGATTTGGCCAAAGAATCAGAAAAGAAAGGAGAGAGTGGTACCAGATAGGGTTGAGGGGCAGACAGAGTCAGGAGCAAGCTGGTCTTCATATGTCTAAACACAAACAGGAACATGGGAGGGTTTTAAGGAGAGCAGTGTTGTAATTTTATTTTTATAATATTCTACAGTATTGTGTGAAATCAATTGGAAAATAACAAGAGTAGAAGTATACCAGACAAGGAGATTCTTGCAGAAGTCCTCATGAAAGATGGGGGTGTAAAGAGAATGCAGGTTCAAGAGGTATTTAGGAAGTGATGTTAAGAGACTTGATCTTTAAGGGCATGAGTATATAATTTATCACCTGTAACAATTTTAATAATAAAAATTAATAATCAATTTTCACCATGTTAACCATTAATTAACATGGACAGTCCTGGGCAAAGCAGGTACATGGTCACTCTAGGCATAAGAGTTAGTGGAGAACAAAGAAAGACCAAATCCGCTGCCAAACCTCCTTATAACATGCAAATTTCTGACAATAATTAGCTTTGGCCCTGGCCAATTTCAGGAGCCACTTATATTCTTGTGTTAACTGTTAATTTATGGAATTGAAGACATTAGACTCCATTAGCTCATTTTCCTGGTACTTTGGCATTTCCTTCTTAGACTTGGCCCCAAGGATTTAATTCTTCAAGACACATGCATGGTGCTTATAAGATTTTAGATGGTGTAAACAAGCTGCCCTCCACCCCCACTTTTTTGTAGAGCTTGTCTCTTAGCCCCTGTTTTGTGTGTCTCTTTGTGTGACAGAGAAGGAGTCTGTGTCAAATACATTACTGATTCTTCTTCCTAGGTGTGACTGTCATTTAGGGGTCAAATTAAAGACCATTCAACTGGAGCAGTGACAACTATAGAACCTAGCCTTTAGCCAGTCTTCTCTCTAGAGATTTACAGGGCAGCTGCTGAGAGTTTCACTTAATTACATAGTTTTACAAAGAATTCTTGCTTTTGCATGCTGTTAGAGATTAAATGTGGTTGGCCTGTCAAGCAAAAACTTCACTGCTATGCCAGATATTTCTTTTGGCTTACGTCTGTCTGGTCTCTTATACATAATTTCACTCTGTTAATTGCATTCAAAACCGCTTCTGTTCTTATTCTCTCTTCTATTTTCAGGTAGCTAATTTACTTTTAGAACAAGTAGTTTTTCTATGTTTGGATTTTTTTCAATAAATAATCTCTTCTAGCAATATCCTCTGATTGTTGATTTGGGTTTTCTATGATTTAAATTTCTTATACCTTAACTGTATAATAGTCTCTGCCAACAGAACTTAGAAAGGCAAACCCACTTTAAAAAACAATGAATATTGAAAAACATATGAGAAACAATTTAAAATAATTTGAAGGGTAATTGAGTTTTGTGAAGATGGGAGGGGGCGTGCAGGTAACAGTCTTCAATCTGCAAAGGAAGGTACTAAATCTGGTACACTGTAAAAAACAAACAAACAAAAACAAAACAAAACAAAACAAAAAAACCCCTCCAGGTAAATAGATGATTCACTGCCTTGATTACTTTGGAAGAGTCATATTTTCCTAGGTATGTATAGAAAAGCTTGGCCTTTCTGTTATTAGATATGGAAGTACTTGTAATTAAACCCTACTATAATAAAATTAATATTAAATCCATTAAACTGAAAGATCTTGATATCTGTTTTAAATCATCAAGAAAAATAATTGATTGATTGATTGATTCAATATATATTGTTTGAGTACCTTTCATGTGTCAGTTACCATGTTAAACATTAGAGAAACAAAGATGGGTAAGCTAGTCTTCCTGCCCCTTAGTACTTACAATCTAGTTTACTATAAGCCCAATAGGTACAATTAAGTTGTATATGTTCTAGTAAAGTCAATGAAAAGTACAAAGGAAAAGGAACATTAATAGCTGTATTGGTCGGAAAACAGCTGTATAAGGAAGTGATATATGGTAAGATTTATGATAAACAGTTATTTCCACAAAAAGAAGGGGCCAAAGTTAGTAGATTTCTATTGGGTATTGGTTGAGCTGCTAAAACAAAAATATCCCCAAATACAATGGCCCCCAAAGATGGTTTATTTTTCCCCCACAACATAATACAGAAATAGGAATATAGTCTAGTGTATAGGCAGCTCTGTTGCATAATCTCTTTGGGGATCAGATTCCATCTGTTTCCTGGTTACACCAGTAATGTTTTGTGGACCACATGTGCTGCAGATTCATATTCCTATCCAATGAAAATGGAGCAAAGGGAAAGCAGAAAGCAAGCACATTTTTCAAATATATGATGTACAAGTTGAACACATCACTTCTGTTGTATGCATTTGTCTAGAACTTAATAAAGTAGCCATGTCTAGCTGCCACCAAAGTCTTGGAATTATAATCCCTAGCTCAGTGACCAGGGACCCTGCTGAAATTCAATTGCAAGTAGAGAGATTCTGTTGCTAATAGGAACAAGGAGTGAATGGATCATGGGGAAAATTAGTTTCTGACACAACTGGAAAGAATGCCTCTAACCAGAGCAAAAATCAAGAGTATATACTTCCATGCTAATGCTTCCAGTTATTCATGTGTAATATATGGAAGCTTTTAAAACATTGAACACATGTGGAGTAATTCTTTATGATTTGAACTTAAATTAGTATATGGGCATTTAAGCAAAACACTCTTTCCTCTGCTCAAAAGATAATGTGTTCAGCATTCTGGGATCTTGTTCAGGCATTTGGCTAAAACCAGTTCTCTGGTCTCATGCAAATCATTGTGCTTTGAGCCTTAGATTTACCCTCCCCAAACCGACAGGTGTGACAACCACATGATCTTTTGATTTTTTTTTTTACCCTGTACTAAAAGTCCTGGGACTCAATATTTAACACCGTGTCCTACGTTGTTATATTAAAGTGAGGAATGTATGAACGATGAATCTACCACTAGGTTGTCCCTATAGTGAGATAGGATTGCTTAGAAGCATTCTTTGCTGTACAAAGAGAGCATTCTATTGAATACATTCCTGTATTGTATCACCTATGGCACTCATACTTTTGCTGGCGGGGCTTAACAACAGCTAATTTCTCATTAGAAGTGTTAAGACTGGCCTTGTTGAGCCTAAATGCAAAAGATGTTTTCAATACCTTTGCTTAAACACATATTTAGGAGGTTTGATGTAATCTTTTGTTCAGAACTTCATCCAAAAATTAAGATGTAGAGAATTCTCTTAGCCAAGGGTTATGTTACAAGTAACTAGTGGCTCAGTAATAATTTTAGTGCTTACTCTTTATTAGTTTGACTTCATTTTAAAATAGATCTAGATTGTTTATAGACATGGTTCCAATTGTGTTGGCTTTTATTTTTTTTTATTTGAGAAGCAGAAGAAAATGAAGATAGATTAGTGCGGAGAGCTATCTAACACTGATAAATAGATATCGTGATATTCTAAAGGAATTTCAGGTATTTGATTTCAGTGATGAATGACAGAAAAGACACTAGCTTTTTTGGCTTGTTTATCTGTTAGAGATAAATACATAAAACCATCGCTTCTCCTCCTCTCTAGTTGCTTCTTCACATTCTCTGATACTCTTACCCCCTAGTGAAGGGACTTAACTGGCTGACTTAGTGGTGGGAAATTTTTGCATGGAGGAGAAGAATCCTAGGGTCAATGTGAAGGTTCATAATGAATACCAGAGTGATTTACACTGGGTAAAGCAATTCCTATTACATAAAAAAAATCACGTATTTTCCTAAACTAACTGGAAAAAGATATACAAGTTTGATAACACAGTATATATTCTTTAAAAAAAAACTATATTGTAGCTGCAGTACAATTTTGATTTACCTGGCAATAATATGGGGTAACTGGAATCCAAAGGAATCATAAACCCAGTCACACATTTGTTAGAAAAACAATTTATGGAAGAGCAGGTTATGATAACTAAGTAGATACACCATACTGTTTTACTGGGCCAATTGTACATAAAAATGAGTAAAATTAAGCCAGGTCAAGATGAGCTTTCTCAGTATACTCTATTGCTGTTTTTACAAATTAGTTTTAAATTTTAGGTTCAGGATTTGTAGCATGATCCAGCTTAAGCATTTTGCTCGGAATTTTTCAGGCAGCATAAGAAAAGCATACTTAAGCATTAGGCCTTATAAAACAAGTCAAGAAAATAGTTGAATCCTAATTGACCTTCACCATATTGTTTCTTCCTTTTAGGAAAGGGAAAGTATACAGGTAGTATACTCCTTTTTATTAAGTTAGGTATTAGCCTCATCAAAAAGTCAGAATAGATGCCTTTTTACTGCACTCATTGTTCATCCAAACCTTGTCAGAAAATAGATGAGGAAAAATAAGAAAAACAAAGAAGGAAGGATTATTAGAGAGAAACTGGAATTTCCTGGCTGCAGTAGTGGTGTTCAGGTATAGCTGTTTTTTTTTTTTAAATTTACATCATAGACTTATGAACAGATTACTTCTTTAATTAATAGATGATTTTTAGAGCAGTTCTAGGTTTCAGAAAAATTGAACAGAAAGAACAGAGTTTTCATCTTTTGCATTTTCAAAAGAAGAGTTAGTGTCAGCATTTCCATTCAATGAAAACAAACTACCTCAGGCATAATGTTTTAGGCACTCACTGCAAGAACCACATTTTTTCCAACTCAGCTATAAAGAGTCTGTGATGTATTTATTGTTTCTTCTTATGTTCCAAGAACAAAAATGGCACTGTGTGGACGTAGAGTATAGGGTGATACAGTTGTGATCAACTGTGAGCCTATAATGTGGGCTGTACAGTTGTAACTAATCATGGGCCAAAGATATGGATTGATAGAATAATAATCAATCATGGATCTATAGAATGTGCTGTGCATCTATAATTAATTGTGGACCAATAGTATCAATAGTTTTGAAAGAAGAAGCCAGGAAGAAGGGTCTAATATGTTTTTAGACACTTGGTGTGTGCTTGGAAATGGCTGGTGGACTTCACCTACTGTGTCACTTAATTCTTACAGAAATACTGTGAAGTAGATGTCATGATTCCCATGATGAGAACATGGAAGCTAAGGAAGATTAAGTAATTTACCCCAAAACCCTATATGTATAAGATGTGGAACAGGTATTTCAACTGCACCTCTACTCTACTCATGCACAACACCTCTACTCTTTTCATACCACCATCCCTTCTACCTGTGACTTTATTGTGGAATTGCAGACCAGTGGCAGACCTTCCTAATTGATCCTAGACCACTTTTCTGTCCCTAGCTTGGCTCTGCAGTTCTTTTCTTCACTGTTAGCTAGATAGCCATTATCAATCAACTATGATTGACATACAAGGTAGGACCTATTTGTTATCCTTAATCTTAGTCTCATTGCATAACATTCCACTTCTTTAAATAATCCCTTGCCTTCATCATACCTTACTTTTTCCCTTTTCTTCAATGTTACCTCCAACAAACATCAGTGCTGGTTTGAGCAGGTCCTTCTCTGGGTCTGTGAACCTCTGATATTTGTTGGTCTGTGCTCTCCTAAATGCTAAAAGACTTATAACTGCAGTGTGCCTTCCAATACCCCACTAACGTTTCTTCTTAACTTGTGTGACAAATAATTTCCTCTTCTCAGTCTTTTTTGAGATTGAGTATGACAGGGGAATGTCGTACAATGAAGGGCTCTTTTAACTGCAATTGTTATTTAATTTAAGCTCCTGTTGTAAGAAAGAGACTTTCAAGTTATTTCATGTAAGGGGATTTATTGTACTCATGTAGAAACCTGGGGATAGCTAAGTCATCCAGCTCAATCAGGCAGGCAACAGTAAATTCATGCCTCAGGAAAGGCAGGGACAGGGGTTAACTCAGGCAAAAAGATGTTCATTCTTGTGCTTCACCATTACTTGGAGTCAGTTACTTTCTTGACCTTTACTTTCTATTTAAAGTAGTGACATCACAATCTACTCTATTTTTAACTGACTCCTGACTTCTTTCTCTTAATTTCTGCTTTCTCATGACTTGGACCTAGATGTGGCCTATTGCAGTCTCCAGAATTTTCTGCACAATTTTTTTCTTTCAGTATCTGTGGTCAATCCCTCATGTATCTATATTTTTCTGAGAGTAAGAACCTAATTGATCTAATATGCAAATATTAAAAAGAAAATGGGAGTGACTCAATTGGGTAAGTTTCCAGGTCTTGGATTCAGTTCAGGTCATGAACTCAGGGTTGTAAGATTGAGCTTGAGATTCTTTCCCTCTCCCTCCCACTCTGCCCCTCTCCCCACTAGCACTCTCTCTCTCTAAAGTAAATAAATAAATGAAGTCTTCAAAAAGAAAATAAAAAGCATCCATAACCCACATATTTAAAAATAACTGCCATTATCATAATTACACAAATTTTTTCAGTCTATTTAAAAACAAATGTGCATACAAAAGATAATTATATATAATTGGGCCCTCATTGTATATGGTTTTCCATTCTCATTTCACATTTAACCTTATGTCATTAGCATTTTCCAGTGACATTAAATATCACTTAAAAATATGTCTTTTAATGGCTGTACCTTGAAAACCTTAACTTCAATCTTGTTATGAAGATTTTCTGTGCTTTCTTACACTTAGCAACAGATATTTTGGTTTCATAGGGTGCCGCCATTAATTTCACAGCAGGATAGAGAAAGGCCGTTGATTTCTTCTCTTTGGTTCATCACGTTTCTTCTTAATGTCATCTTCTGCCGATGATGAAGCTTCTGCAACCACTGTCCGGGTCCCAGCAACATTTCAGACATTTCTGCATTAGATGCACAACATAGGATTGGCCTGTGCCATATATGAAATATTGATGATTCCCAATAAATTCACCAGGGAGCACAGGTAGGCATATTAATTTTTAATTTAAAATCAGAGAGTGCAGAGTGAAAAACACGCTGCTTTGGCAGAAGAGATCAATTATATTCTTTATACTAAGATCAGTGGCTTTTCTTTCAAGAGCATAAAGTTATGAAAACAATATCTCCCTCTACATTTTATTAATGGAATTTTGTTGGAAGATAAAAGCATCTCACAAATTTAAATACAAGCCATTTTGATTGTCATACATCACAGGTATGACATAAATAGTCTAATAATTAAAGCATTTGAAGAACACAGAAATTTGAGTAACTTTATCTTATGGTCAACTTGAGTTTAAAACAATAACCACTAAACTCGATTCAGGTATCATTTATTAGGCACCATCTCCAGACACTGTTGGATGTGTTGTATTTATCAGAATATCTTTCTCCCTGACTTCTCACAGCAGTTGAACTGGGTGTTAATATTACTAACATTTTATAAATAAGTACACGATGACTGAGAAGGTATTTGTGCACACAACTATAAATGATAGAATTTAAATTTTATTCTATGCTTTCGTGTTCTGGCTCCCTTCATTCACTCAAGCGTATTTGCTGAGCATGTGTGATATGCTAGAGATAACACTGGACTCTGGGAATACAATTATGGACAAAGTCTTTTCCTATGGGGATTATATAGCCCATGAGGGAAACATATCAAAATCATAAAAACAAAAATTGTGGAGAAAGACAAATACTGTAGGATATCAATTACATGTAGAATCTAAAAAAGCCAAATTTGTAGAGACAGAGGGTAGAATGGTGGCTACCAGGGAGTGGGGAGTGAGAGAATTGGAAGATCTGCTTAAAGGACTCAGATTTGGAGTAGAAGGTGAATATGTTCTGGGGATCCAATGTACTGCATTGTGATTATGTTGAGAACATTATATTATATTCTTGAAGGTGGCCAATAGTCTAGATCTTAAATGTTCTCACCACAAAAAAGAAATGATCATTATATGCTGTGATGCAGATATTAGTTAATGTTGGTGATAATCATTTTGCAGCATGAAAGTATACCAAATCAACACTTTGCACACCTTAAATGTGTACAATGTTACATGTCCATTATAGCTCAATAAAAAAATTGTACATGGGGATGTAATGCACAGCATAGGGAATATAGTCAATAATGTTTTGTTAACTTTGTAAGGTGACAGAAAGTAAGTAGATTTATCATGGTGATCATTTCAGAGTATATGCAAATGTTAAATTACTAGGTTGTATACCTAAAATGAATATAATATTGTATGTCAATTATGCATCAACACTTTTTCAAATTGTGCTACAAAAGAAGACTACAAGATTCTGTGTAATTATTGGCTGTGAGAACTGACCAAAATGTTCTGTTTGTTTCAGTTTTTTGCTATCTTATAGCTACCACCCATTCTTTTACTCTTTATTGCTCCTATTGATTGGGTACTTACTCTCTTGCAGGCACCATGTTAAGTTTTATGTGATTGATTTAATTCAAGCCTCTGAGACCTAAGAACTAAATGCTATGATTATTCTCTACCCATAAGGACACTGAGGATTAGAAAAGTAATTTATCAAGGAGTATGATTCTTGGGAGCTGAGACTTGAACTCGTCAGATCTGTCTGACTTCAAGACAGATGGTCTGTCTTGTTTTGTGGTCTATTATATGATATTTAATTAGTGTTTCATGTTTATTTTCCTAAGATTATACATTTATGACTTTAATATTTTTCCTTTTCTCCCCTTCCATTATTCATCTTATGCTCTCCTCATTCATTTACTAACTGTTCCTTTCAGGAAAAGGTTGCTCATCTCTGCTTTAGTGCTATCCCTCATAAACACTAAAATATAGTGCATTTTATTTGATATAATGTGTAATATGGGGAAAATTAGAAGTGATAACATATATGCAGATTAGAGGGTAAAAGAGTTTCCCACCAAACTGTGATGATCCACCTTTGATGATTTCTTAAATGTTAGGTTGGTACTTGCCTCACTCTTACCACCTGTGCTTGCCCTACTGTATGATGCTCTTCTGCTTTCCCAGAACCTACACTTCTCTACATCTATTTTCTGATATCATTATGTTCTTCATATCTTTAATGTTTTCCATTAAGTGTATTTGTTATCCTGGCATAAGTGATTCATGTTTAAAGTAACTCTACTGCATGCTTCATTAATAAGATAGTGTTTTTTTCTCATATAGTATACAAAAACTTGAAATAATGGCTGTGCTTATATAATCTATAACATAATCTCTGAGTTTAAATTGTGTGCCACTCCATTTTTCCCAGTCCTCTGCCTATTATTCTCTTAGTTTCTTCCCCATTCTTCTCCCTCCTCCTACTTTCTCTGCTTTTATCATTTCTGTTTTTCTCAAAAGTAAGCATTATATGCAAGATAAGCTAACATTTTGAAAAATAGGTTTTCACCCTTGTTTATATTTGATTCACATCTATGCGATTTTAAAAAGAGGAATAGAGCCCTTTTATAAGCAGGGACAATTTGTATAGTTACAGTCAGGTGCCCACTTTTGAATTAGCAAACAACACAGAGTAAGTGGAGATCCTATCTCCCATCTTCTTTCCCTACCATCCCTGCAGCAGTGACTATCATATTTTAACATGCTCTTCAGGTTTCAGTGCATTATAATTGAAGTTTTCCCCCAGACTTACACTGTAAATACCCACGAGACCAGGTAAAAAGATGTGCATTAATCTCAGGTATACAAGGAGTTGAGAATGTGCACAGCATTAATACAAACTTATGTTACACCTGCTTATTCCCTGAAATACACTAAGACTGAGACAATATTAAGTTAAAGTTAGAAGAGGTAATATTAGAAGGGGGTCTGAGAGAAATTAATAAGACACAAATGTAGGTGCACTTGTAAACTGAGACAGCTTAAGGGATAGCATTAGGTTGCTAAAAACTTTTAAATATTCTTCTCTTTTGAGAATATCACAGGTTTTCATAACTGAAAAAAATTGACATACCAACATGGCAGTTTAAGAAACTGTTGATATCCTGTTGATATTCAATCTGTATATTGTTCTACCATTTTTATTTTTATTTTTATTTTATTTTTCCATTTTTATTTTTAAAACAGCAAAAGAAGTTTGCTAAACTTAGGTTTCCACAATACAAATTGTGAAGCATTTTTGGATATATTTCAGGGTATTTTAGAGATGTTGGTCAGTGTCTTAAAATTACTAAGATTCCTGCTGATTATCTAACTCATATAACATTTCCAAATTTCTGTTTCCAAAAGTTGGACCATATCATTATTAAGGGCCCTTGAAGCCTTAAAATTCTATGATTTTGTCTATATAAAATCCAGATAATCTTCTGTCCTTATACTGGGCACAGTGTCAAGAAGCAACAATTTAAAATATGTTCTGTGAGTATGAAAAAAACTAATGTATTAAGGACAGCACCCACGTAAGATTATAAAACAACATGAGCAACAAAAACAAAAACAACAATGGCACTACCCCAGGAAAACCTCTTCAGATTTCTGAAATGGTGTTATCTCTTTTACATATTGCCTATAGTTCTACTTCTTAGGAAGGAAAACATATAGAAAAAAACAATGTTCAGGAATATGTGCAGAAGGAAAACAATTTGTCCATGAAATTTAGTCCTGTGGGAAAACATGGGGTTGAAAGGAGTTGCATATTATGCTTTTTGTGTATGCATAATTTTGTCTGTGAAATATTTTAATAAACACTCATAAATAGGATGGCATGTTATTCTTCAGAATAATTACCTATAGTATGACTCCTTGGTAATATCTAGTTTTTAACTTAGCTGCCACTGCCAAGGTCATATATAATTAAGCTGAGATTGTTAAACAATGGCCTTCACTTTTCTCATCTACCCAATTAAAAGGAGGCAATTGTTAAACACTGGAAGTAGAGCCTCTGAGGAACTTTTTATCTCTATGATATTCTGTAAGTATTGAACTGAATATCTGAATGGATTCTAACAGGCAGGGATGATTATAATATAGGATAGTCAAAGATGATTTTGACCTTGAAGGGACACTTTTTAAGAAACGCTTTTTCAATTATGACCATCTTGAATTTCCTAAATTAAGATTGAGATCCTTTCAGAGATTTGGAGGTAATAGTGGCCTATACACTGATTTCTTACAATGCATCTGTACATAAAATTCTTAAGAAATCATTGTGAAAGAATTCTATCATTCAATCAAGAGATTTTGGATGTGTATTCTTTAAGATTTACTGTATGAGGTTAACATCCTGGGGCTCCTTTTTCTCTACTACACTTTACCTCTTTTTTTTTTTTTTTTTGGCTATGCGTCAGCCTCAGCCATCATTCCTCTCACTTGTTAGTCTTTCTAAACACTGATTCAGTATAGCTGGTTAGCTAGATGGATCGTGATCATGTCACTTACACTAATTGGCAGCCACACCAGAATGTCAGGACCAAGTTGGTTAAGTGTACAGAGATAAATAATCTTATAACCATAAGAAAACAGAGTTGTATACAATTGACATGGAATACTAGGAAAACAAAAACTCAGGAAAATAAAAAACAAGCTCTAAGTCCATAGTTGCATTGAATGTTCTGGAAAATTTTCTGAATTTTTTTAAATTTGGGCATACATAGTTGTAAACAACCGGCTGTTATCTGACTGTATTATTATTACGTATGTAATCAATCTGGTTGGAATATTTTATGCAATAAGTGAGTACTCTAGAGTTAATCACAAGAAGAGAGTGTTCTAGAGATAAATTTGCTGTTCTTGTCACATTCCTGCATTTTTGTTAATATATGTTATCTGACAGGCTTAATACAATGCCTTGCATGAGCAAGTACTTAACATAAAATGTCTGTTGAGGTAATTCATAGATGTTTGGGCACCACTGTTTAGATGCAGAATACTAAACTCTTAAGGAATCTTATTCATGCATTCAACAAATATTTACTGTATTTACAGCATAGTTCTTGGCACCTGTGCTACATCAGTAAAGAGTAAGAAACCAAAACCAAACAAAACTACGCTTTTGCAAAGTTTATGTTTCAGCGAACCTAAACTAAACCTCTTTGCCATCTTTTGGCTCTGAAGTAGCTCAGATAAATGGTATTCTAGGTTTAGAGGACAGCAGACACAATAGTTGGAGACAGGAAAATACAGTAGAACAGTATATGGTTAAGTTTCGTTGTAGCTTAAGAATAAGGCAGAGGAGCAATGCACGTGTAGAACTGAAAGTGCATATTGAGACCAAAAAATGGAGGGTCCAAAGAAGGGATGCCAGGCAGAGTCAGAACTAACTCTAACCAAAAAATGGGGAGCTACTTTTGGCTCTTGAGTTGTCAAAGACATAATCTTTTTTTTTTAAGACATAATCTTTTTGAAGAAAATGAATGTTAATAGAAATAGATAGAAGCATGGGTGGAATAGAGTGGAGAGACATTGTAAGTAAAAGTACCTATTTAGGACAGTATTAAAGTGGCCCAAGTGAGAGGTATCAAAGCCAGGATTCATATGTTTATATATAAATCTTGACCCTTGAATAAAGTGGAGGTTAGCCATGCTGATCCCCCTATAGTTGGAAATCCATGTATAATTTTTGATTCTCCAAAATCTTAAGTATTTAATAGCCTACTATTGACCAGAAGCCTTACTGATAACATAAACAATTGATTAACAGGGGGGCCTGGGTGGCACAGTTAGTTAATCATCTGACTGTTGGCTTTGGCTCAGGTCAGAATCTCAGATTCATGGGATCCAGCCCTGTGTCAGGCTCTGTGCTCAGTGTGGAGACTGCTTAAGACTCTCTCCCTCTCCCTTGCCCCTCCCCTATTCCTCTCTCCCCCTCCCTATCTCTCTCTAAAATAAATAAAGAAAATATATTTTTAAAAAAGCATATATTTTGTATGTTATAGGTATTATATACTCTATTTTTAGAATAATATCTAATTTTTTCTCATCCACACTTTCCATGAGATTGAGAAAATGCCAATTATGCATTGATGTTCTTGAACCAGGCACCAGTCGTGTGATATATTTTCATTATGGCCTTTAAAGTCATAAGAAGTGATTAGTACTGGGTTTTCAGCTTTAAAATGTACATATACACTAATTGGTAAAAGATAGAGCAATTGTAGTCCATTTAAATGATCTTATATTTTCAAATTTAATTCATTTTCATATTGTACAGAATAAGTCCTAAGTGTTGTCAGGGTCACAAATGAGTGACTTGCTCAAGTTGGCCTGGGCAGTAAGATTCAGTGCGGAGGCCAGTAATAAGGGAGCTAAGAGTCAATGAGAGAAAGAGCCCACTTCTTGTGAAGAGTGGGAATGCTATCGAAAGGGACCAGCTTCATGGGTGTGTTACAAATGACCCCATGTTCAAAATGTCCCTTGTGCTTGTCTTAATATTCTGCTATTGCTGTCTTGAAATTTTAACAATACTGGACACTTTTTCATTTTGCACAGATCCTGCAAGTTATGTAGCCAGTCCTGACCATCTGTGTATCACTTGAGCTTTTAGTCATATGCCATGCTTTTGTCTTAGCTCTGTTGTCTCTGCTTCTTTTCTATTTCTACTTGTATCTTTGGTTGCCTTTCCTCTCTGCATTCTGGTTTGCACTTAGCATGGCCCTGCTCACTTTTCTCTGTTTGTCTTATGTACTTTCCCACAGTTTTTGCTCTTTTTATGTTTTATCTCATTCCCACTTCCCAAGAGAGAGTGTGGGATTGGGACTATTTGACATTATATCCAAAAAAGGACAGTTGCATCTATTTGCGATGGTTAGAACAAATCCTATAGTTTATGAGTTTTCCAAAGGCCTATTAAAAATCTTTGAGGCCAGAAAAAAAAGTGATATTGGCTCAAAAATAGAAAGAAAAAGCTATAATATCAAAATTACTGCACGTTTAAAAAATATATTTAAAACTCACCAATGGTTAAATTTGCTGTTCATAAGAAGCTCATGATATTTGAAAATAATTATGTTGGATGTTTCTAAGTTCTGAAGAATTCCAAAGGAGATATATTTATGACAGAAAACAACCAGTTGAAAAAATACAAGAAAGAATAAGAGAATAAAAATATGGCCAATTGTAAATTAAGTGATTTACTCATAGAAAAATAAACATTTTTTAAAAATCTCTGCATGCATACATTTTTATATAGTTTATATGACATGAGGTACCCAGATGAGTAGTGTGCAGAGCTTAAGTAGAAATTAAAATGGTCGGGTATTCCATACAACAAGCTATTCTTAGACAGTATTCTTATGATAAGCCATATGATAGAGCTTGAACTTTTCTTGGATCCAGGTAATTGATGACTATATTTTGATTAGGCTCTCATCCTTGGTGTAGTCATCTGTGGGTAAGGTTTCTGTATGATAAAAACATGGTCTGATCATAACATTGAAAGCTCCACAAATTGACCAGTATATACTTCTCATTTACAAATTAATTCTAAACTTTTATTTGTTGTTTCAAAATAACAAAGTAAGTGTACTATTAAATACTCAATGATAACTGCCTTTTAGATTGTTAGGGGTAGAGAGTTTTGCCATGTTTTTCTGGATTATTTTAAATATACTTTATAGAAGATGTTTGCAAGAAGTCATTTTAGGTATTCTTAACTATGTTCCTGCTGCAGAACAGTGAAAACTGATGGATAAGTTATCTTTAAAAATAGTTTCACATTCTGTACTTAGCTGTGAACTGGCAAAATAACAATAATGAAAAGAAACAAAATTTTTAAAGGTGTCAGTGTCCTTCAGCTAAAGGGCACTAGGAACACATCTAGAGTTAAATAGGTTGGGATTTATTACTCATTGCATGGAGATAGAACACTCATCATGAGGAATCATAGCTCTCAGTAGATGCTAGAAATAGCCTACTATCTGGGCTTTGGTTAGGTGATTTGGGAAAGGGTCTAATGAAAGAGGGTTTTCCTCTGGGTTGAATGCAGTAAAAAAGTAAGGGCAGTTCCATGGTTGGGTATCTCAATATACCTTAGGTAGAGGGAATAGACTAGGAAGGATAGAGTGGTAATAAGTCATTTACATATTTGAACTACAAGAAGGTGATGTTTTGTATTTTGTGGGTGGTATATTGAACTTGTTTTTTTCAGTGTCTAGAAAAAATTATGAGGTAGTTTTGTTATGTCTCCCTTTATCATGGTTTCAGAGTAACAGCATCTGAAGTGGATATTCCATGAAATTATATTCAATAGGAGAATAACAGGGGTTAGCTATGAGTGCCATGCTAGGTGCTAGTTTTTCATTGCTTTTTCAAAACTAAAACTGAAATGAAAACAAAAATCCAGAGTTAAGCAAACATGGAAATTGGCTTTTATCCAGAAGATTTCCACCAACATTTCACCAAGTGGTAGCTGAACTTCCATTTTGATTGTCAGGTAGAGTAAAAAACATGACAGAAAAAAAAGATTAGGACCTTCTCAAGAATTTATATCTGATCTGAGATGTATAATGTGTCATCAAAGGGGCAACATGCTTCATGATACGGTCCCACAACCCTTGACAGGAGATAACCAGGAAACCTATTTGTCTCAGTAGTGACACTGGGTAAAGGAGAGAGAAGAACTCATTCAGAATTTGTACACCCAACCCAGTCCTCAATGTTTGTTTGTGGCCCTAGTTCACACTGCTTGTGTCACCGCAAGAACAGCAGTAACAACAAACCCCAAGCTGCAACTTTAGTTTGAAGTGGTTTTAGGTTGGCAGTGTTTGCAAGGCTCCCAACAAAAGCAAGTTTAAATCACTCTTGAGGTGATTTAACTGCAACTAAAATAAAGCTTTGAAAGTTCCAAACTTCATGTGAAAAATAAAATGCTTGGGGAAATAAGGATCCATGGGTGAGAGCCAGCACCAACCAGTGTAAATCAGTTATTGAAAATTTACAGATCTATATTAGTTAAACCAATCAAAGGATTTAGGGCCCAGGTCACAATAAACCATCAGAGTACATAGCACAGGGTCTCCTTCATGTTCTAACCTCTGTATCACTTTTAAGCTTTATTTCTTTTCTGTAGGTATAAACAGTTCTTGGTGTTCCCCAAATATTTTCTCATTGACTTTTCTCTACATACTACATATCACATTTGTCATATTATTTTGTAAATCTGATTACATGTCTTTTTTCCTTGTTGAACTGTGAGCTCTAATGGCAAGGGAAATAAAAAGTCTTATTAGTTATTCTTTATTTCCTATCATTTCTGATTAGTACTTAATGTAATGCATAATTTGTATTAAAACCCTAAAGTTGTCAAAATAAACTGAATTCTCCAACTTGTATTTTACTCACATTTTTAATCATGCCATGTTTTCTCTGTCCTTCATTTTTCTCTTTGAGTGAGAAATATGAAAAATTATGAGAGTAGTAACTTCCCTATGGATTGAACATCTTGTTTTTATGGACTTTAAAAGCGTGAGCCTCCTGAAGTTAGAAACGTTTGCCTGCCCAGAAATCATAGGAACGGAACATATTATTCCTGTTTTATGCAACTGTTTGTGTTTTGCGAAATGTTTATTTTGTTTTGGTAATCTACATTTCCTGACAATACTAATTAGAAAAGCATAAAGATATAAGAAAATTCCAAGACAGCTCTTAAACTTAAATGAATTCAGTTAGCATAACAGTACCAAAGCCTATACTAATATTATAGTTTGAAGTTAAAACTTAAGACTTTTATTCAGTGCCAATTTATCTGAAATAATTATACATTTACTCAATATTTATGTCTAGATATTTAGTGTGGCAAGTTCAAAGCTACAGCACACTAAAAAGCACCTTTAAACTTACAGTGAGATTTTCAGTAAGAAGGGGATGTCATTTATTTTTCTGACTTAAAACATGCAGAAATTAAAAGTCAAATACTATGTGAAAGGATGGGGTAACTGGGTGATCGACATTAAGAAGGGCACCTGACATGATGAGCACTGGGTGTTATATGCAACTAATGAATCACTAAATTCAACCTATAATAATACACTATATGTTAATTAAATTTAAAATTAAGAGAGAGACTATGGACACAACAATACTCAATGTCAGAATGTTTTAGCATTTTTTCTAAAGGTGTGTGTGAATGTGTGTGTGTGTGTAATGTTTCAGTGTCATTCTTGTATCAATTGCTTCAGTGCCTAGTCAGCGAAAAATAATTTTTTTATTTGTTGGCTTTGCCTATTTTATGTATCTGTTGTTCTGCTCTTTTACCATTCTGATCAGTGTTACTAGTAGAATTATTAGAGGAAACTCTGGATAGTTGGTTTTTATAGGTTAACCCACAAGCAATTGATGAAATGACAAAGAAAGGGATAAGGATGCAGCCTTCAGCCTATTAAGATGCATTACAATAACACACATATTCTACAATTTAAAATAAAGGACATACCAAGCAAAGACTCAAGCCCATGCTTTGACAGTATTTCACCTTCACGCTTGGGTAACTCTCCTAATAGGCCATCATGATGGGAGACTTATATTTCATAGTTCAAACTATAGTGGAGAGGAGTTTAATGTTTACTGAGTTCTAAAAATCTACTTCTGCTGTTTTCGATAGCACACACAATCATAATCCTTCCTCACTATATGCAGAATAAACAAATGTCTAAAACGTGAAAATAGTTTAAGATATTATTTAAGTAGTGAATTTTATTAAAGACTCATAATACAGGGAATGTGTGGGATACAAATAACTAATTGTGATACTAGAAAATATTATACAATGTATATATATAATATATATATACAATGTATAATATATAATTCTAAACCTAGTCAAATGGTATATGTAAATCTTATTTTTGCTTGCATATTTATTTCACAGAACTGTGTACTTTTATCAGTGTTTATAAATGTAACACAGGGCTTTTCCTAATTTCTTTATTTCACGAAACACAGATATGCATAATTGTATGCATATTACACACTCACACATATTTGTTTGTGTATAAGCACTTTCACAATTTGTTAGTCTAATATGGTTTATTGTCTTTACATCGAAGTAACATCGGGTCAATGCATAAGGAGCTAAGTTGTATTATTATATAATTCTAATTTGTTATAAAGGTCAGAATTTGCTTTTATATAAATATGTATCATTTTTCTTCCTTGCTTTCTTTAATTTGATGAAGAATAATTTAACACATTATCCACATTGTGTCCTAATTTACACTGTTTTATGGTAAAATGAGTACATGTCTTTCAAGTTTCAATGGTTTGATTGATGTAACCTAAAATATATTAGTAGTTAAATAGCAACTAACAGCGTGTCTTGCTGGCTAATACAGTAACTGT
Source organism: Vulpes lagopus (assembly GCF_018345385.1). Lineage (NCBI taxonomy): Eukaryota > Metazoa > Chordata > Mammalia > Carnivora > Canidae > Vulpes > Vulpes lagopus. Next base: position 18,901,753 of record NC_054834.1, on the reverse strand, counting down.
CGTAACAGAAGCTTGATATCGTCTTATAAACTCATTACTAAAATAGTCTCATTATGTTTTCACTCCTGTTCCCAAATGGGAGAATGTAAGCATAACCTCACTTTTTTCTATCTTTTTAAAATACATTCATTCAAAATGATCACTTGATAACACTGTACATTGTCATTTTATTTAAGAAGGAAATGAAATGACTTTTTTCTTCTAGACTCTAGACAGAAGGCCTCAGCTGTCATATCATGAAACACAACTGTATATTATGAAACATGCTGAATCTACTAAGTACTTTTTTTAGTGAGGTGCTGTATTTCTTCCTTAGAGTATTAACTTTTAGAAAATACTGGGTTCTAACTTTGGATGACCAGAATTATACAGTGCCTTTATTTTTCTCCCACATGCTTTAAAATAAATATTGATTTATAAGATTTTGGTACCTGTTTCATGCAATAGAAAGAGCTAGCTGGGCAGAGTGGATTTCTTGTCTCAATTTTAAATCTCACTACCTTTCTACCTTGAAAAAGCTTTGCAAACTCTCCAAGGTTTAGTTTCCTTCTGTGTAAAATGAGAATCATAATACTTATCCTTAGAATGTTTCCAGACTTTCTTAGGTTCTAAATATTCTTACTTTTGAAAAATACTAGTTGTTACAGCTGCCATAACAAAGTACCACAAACTTGGAGGCTAGAAGCCCAAGATCAATGTCAGCAAGGTTATTGTCTTTCTAAGGCTGTTCTCCTTGGCCTGTAGATGGCTGTCTTTTTCCAGTGTTCCCATGGTCTTCGCTCTGTGCGTCTGTGTCCCAGTTTCCTCTTCGAATAAAGAAAGACAGTAGTCATATTACGCTTGAGCCCACCCAATGGCCTCATTTAAGTTCTAAAACTCTTTAAAGGTCTTATTTCCAAATACACATTCTGAAGTACTGGGGGTTAAGACTTCAATATATGAATGGGGCAGTGGTGGGGCAGTCACAATTCATCCCATAACACTACTCTATATCAAATCAAACGTATTAATTATTTTGAAATATATTTGAATTGATTATAAATCCATAGGAAGTTGCAAAGATAGTACTGAGAGATCCTGTGTATTTGTGTACTTTTTGCCTAATTTCCCTCAAGTTAGATCTTGCATAATTTATAGCAATTATAGCACCAAAACCAGCAATTTGACATTGGTAAAAAGCATATGTATTGTTTTATGTTATTTTATTATTACTTATGTAGATTTATATAAGCATCATAATCAAAATACAGAGTGTTTCATCATCACAGGCTTCTCCTATGTGCTACTTTTTCATACTCACACCCATTTCCTTCTCACTGCCCCCAACTACTCCTAACCCCTAGCAACCAGTAATCTGTTTTCTATCTCTATAACAACTTGGATAGATCTTAAGATATTATGCTTTAAAAACGAAAATGAGTGGGCACCTGGATGTCTCAGTGGTTGAACATCTGCCCTTGCCTCATGTCGTAATCCCAGGGTTCTGGGATCGAGTCCCACATCAGGCTCCCTGCAGGGAGCCAGCCTGCTTCTCCCTCTGCCTATGCACCCTCTTCTCTCTGTGTGTCTCTTGTGAATAGATAAATAAAAATATTTTTTTAAAAATGAAAATCAATGAAAAAAGTAAATCTCAAATGGTCACGTATTATGTGATTCCATTTATAGAACATTTATGAAATGACAAAATTATATATATTACAAATAAATATTTTAAGTTAATTTTGAGGTATAATATACAAATAATAAAATGTACCCATTTTATTTTGGCAAACTTCAATGAGTTGAGATATATGTGTATATCTCTATATATGTAACCATCACTCTAATTAACATGTAGAACATTCCAATCACCTCCAGTTCTTTTGTATTCTTTTACAGGCAAACTTCACCCCCATCCCAGGAAACTACTAATTTGCTTTCCATTAGTATAGATTACATTTACTTTTATATAAATGATATAGTATAACAAAGATCCTTTGTGAATAGCTTCGTTTGTGCAGTATAATGCTTTTGAAATTCACCCATGAGTTGCTGAGAAGTCTTCATTGTGTAAATGCAAAAAAATCATGCACCTAATATTCTACTGACACATATTTGGGTTTTTCCAATTCTACTGACACATATTTGGATTTTTCCAATTTGGGGATATTGTGAATAAAAATTCTATTAACATTCAACTATAAGTCTTTTATGAACACTTATTTTCTTTTATTTTCCTTGGGTAAATAAGGAGTGGTAAATATATGTATATATTTATAAGAAACTATCAAACTATTTTTTAAAGTGGCTGCAACCATTTTGCTCTGTAGTAGTAACATGAAAATCCCAGTTGCTCTATATCCTTGCCAACATTTCATGTTTTAAGTTTTTGTTGTTGTTTTAAATTGTAGCCATTCTGAAGGATATGTAGTAGTAATTCACTGTAGTTTGAACTTGCATTTCCCTAATGGCTAATGATTTGTAACATCTTTTCAAGTGCTTAATGACCATTTATTTTCATTTATATTTTTTGGTGAAGTTCCTGTTAAGATATTTTGCTAAATTTTGAGACCTAATTGTATATTTTATTAAGCTGTAAACATTCTTTATGTATTCTAGATATAGGCTTCTTCTCAGATTTCAATTTTGTGAATATTTTATCCCAGTCTGTACCTTGCTTTTTTTTCAGTTTCAGTAACATCTTTTGAAGAACAAAAGCTTTTAATAATGTGGAAATCTATTTATCAATTTTTTTCATTTATGCTTAGTGTTTTTAGGGTCCTGACAAAGAACTTTTGTTTACCAAGATTGTGAGGCTTTTCTCCTGTGTTTTTTCTATAAGTTTTATGATTATAACTTCTACATGTAGTTTTCAGATCCATTTCAAATTAATATTTGTCCATGGTAAGATATAGGAACCGTGGCTTTTGTTTTTGTTTTGCATACAGATAATTATTCCAGCAATATTTATTGAAAAAAAATCATATTTTCTCTGTTGAATTAACTTGGCAATGTATCAAAAAACAATTGAATATATGTGTCAGTCTATTTCTAGAATTTGTTATGTCCCATTTATCTACTTGCCTTTTGTTATATCTAGATACAGACATGCCCTCATGTTAAAAAAAATATTTTTAGGTTCATGAGATGACCTCAAAATTAGATATTATTTATATTAATGTGGTAATAATTGTACAATTCCTGAGATACCACAAACTGCTATAATTACTCAAGTATAAATGTATTTTAATGTAGTCATATTTATTCATGTTATGTATTAATTTTGATCTAGCTGATGCCTATGATAAATATGAACAAAATTAGGGATCCCTGGGTGGCTCAGCGGTTTAGCGCCTGCCTTCAGCCCAGGGCGTGATCCTGGAGTCCTGGGATCAAGTCCCGCATCATGCTCCTGCAGGGAGCCTCCTTCTCCCTCTGCTTGTGTCTCTGCCTCTCATGATTAATTAATTAATTAATTAATTAATTAAAAAATAACAATTAATATGGACAAAATTAGAAATTGAAATTAGTAAATACAAAGTAATTGAAATTTGAGATGAAATAGAGTTTTTATATTCTCCATGTTTTGATAGTAATTTGACATATTCCTATCAAGGTCTCAGTAGCATAGAGATGTGCTTTAAGAAACAGGCTCATAACTATAGAAAACAAACTGTTAGTTGCCAGAGGGGAGGGACATAGGGAGATAGACAAAATATGTAAAGGAGATTAAGAGGTAAAAATTTCCAGTAATTTTTCCCACTGATTTTCCCTCGTTTCCCTTATAATCCCTTTCACTATTTCTTATATTCCACGTATGAGTGAAACCATATGATGATTGGGAAAAATTAGAGAGGGCGACAACCATGAGAAACTCGTAATTCTGGGAAACAAACAAAGGGTTGTGGAAGGGGAGGTGCTTGGGGGCATAGGGTGACTGGATGACAGGCACTGAGGAGGGCACTTGATGGGATGAGCACTGGGTGTTATACTGTATGTTGGCAAATTGAGTTTAAATTATTTTTTTTAATTTCAGTAATAAATACAGTGTTGAAAAATACAGCATAGGGGATGCAGTCAATAATATTGTAATAATTTTGTATGTGACAGATGTTAGCTATATTGAGATGAGCATTTCATAATGTATATAATTGTCAGATCACTATGTTGTACACCTAAAACTAATGTTATATTTCAACTATAAGTAAAAATTAAAAACATAAGTAAAAATAAATAAAAAGACACAACCAGTAAAAAAATTAATAATAATAAAGATATAGCTTGGAAAAATCTCCAAAATCAGAATTATTTAATGCAAAAATAAATTTTAAAATAAATACATAGTGCATGTAAGAAGACTGCTACCAAATTCCAGATTAGAAATAGATTGTTTACCTCTAAGAAATAGTGTTTAAAAAAAAAAAAGGAAAGAAAAGAAATGAAAGCAATAAGTAGTGTTAATCAAAGAAAGGAAAATGAGCCCTTAACTACATTTCTGGGGAAAGTAATAACTTTTCAAGAAGAAATGATCAACTTATGTTTTTATTTAAAAAAGGGATTACAAGATATTGAAATAGAATTTATTTAATTGTGAGAACTATCCATTTAGGAGTGAAATAAAATGTTTACATCTTTGCAAATGAAAATCTTTAATGAATTGAAATAAAATGTTTACATCTTTGCAAATGAAAATCTTTAATGAATTCTGTCTCTTTACATCCTTGATTTCTTTAATCGAGGAATTTGTAAGCTGGCTCGTCACTTTCTCTTTTGGATTTCTAAGTGCAAGTGCATTGCATGTATCTACATGGATCACAACTCCATGGTCTCCCACCATATATATTTTTAGAAACAATTGGAAATTATTCCATTTTCTCCTATAACACAAAAAAAATATTTAGCAAAGCTTTTGAATCAAATTTTTCTCAAAACCAAAATTCAAGCATATTTTTATATATAAATTATAGGATTGAAACTATAAACCATTAAACCATTAAACTATAAACCATTAAACCATATAAACCATTATATGAATGGAGTTTCAATTACAGTATCTTATTATATATGTTTTTATATTTAGAAAAATAAGTAACTGGGGGAGGGGCTAGGTGACTTACTCAGTTGAGCATCTGACTCTTGATTCGGGCTCAGGTCATGATTTCAGAGTCAAGAGATCAAGCCCCACACTGGGTTTTGCACTCAGCTGGGAGTCTGCTTAAGATCTTCTCCCTCTGCCCTTCCCTCTTTCACAGGTGCACTTTCTGTCTTTCTCTAAAATAAGTAAAAATACATTATAAAAAGAAAAAGAAGTAACTAGATCTAGATGGAATCAGAAATTTTACATTATTTGGACAGAAATGTCTTATTTTTAAAAATCTATTTTATTAATTAAAATCATGAAAAACTTTGTTTTATAACCAGGTATGTATCCTGCTTTATATATTTTTGAATATCTTAACCATCTTTGAGCTAAATTCCTATGCACCTTATGATGTTGATTGAAACAATTCTCTTTTGGAATTTACATAATTATGTCTTTATTTTTAGAAAGACAACATAAAAAGTGATTCATGAGCTTTTTTTATATTTTAATTTACTAACATGAGAATGTTGCAAGTTAAAAAGGTTTATTTGGCAGCTATTTTACTAATGCCAAGTAGATAAACCTCTAATTTTTCAGGTAGTTTAAGGACCAGCTCCACAACCATATAATATGAATCATATTAGACTGCTAATAGATTTCTGCTGCTTTTCCTTCCAAATGTATCATGAAACAAAAATTCAGTTTATGGTAGAGCAGTAATAACCCATCTGAAATGCCAGGGCAATATCACTTTTTTTTCTTTCCATTTTTAATTCTAGAAATATAGTGATTCAAAAATGGCCATGTGTTTGGAGAGTAGAAATTCCAAAACAAATACTTTATAAAAAGAATTACATGCTTCTCAATTTACTATGTGTCAAGAAACATCTGTAGAGGTGATTATTTCCCTTGTAATAAGCCTAGTAGGGGCAATTGCAGAACTTTAAATATCTAAGTGGTAATCATTAAGGTTTACATGTAGGATATGACTCAAATTGCCAGTCTGCTCTAGACAGCTACTGAGAGCCCTAATTCCTTATTAGGAAATTCATCTTTCTTGAGTTAATATAAGATGAGATAGTTAAATCTGGGAAAGCTGCCAGTTGTTATTGCCATATTATTATTTTTTGTATTTGAAAGTACTACTGAAGCAGACTTTTGCCGTCACCAAGGCTGAGGATGAGTGGGTTTTTATTAGGTGCTTATGGTCAGTATTGAATCGTTCACATTTACCTGCTGCCATTTTAGTCATGCTTTGGCTAATTGACAAGTGAGACAGCTGGGATTGAATATTTAGTTATAACTCCCTGGAGAAAGCATTGTGCATGTTTTATAACTTCAGTTATACGTCTGCTCTGCCACAAAAATTGTGCATGATTATACTTGCCTGCCTAATAAGAAGGCTCTACCTCTAAGCATTTGAGAAAAACAAAACAAAACAAAAATCACCCAGAAATTGCATGGGCTTCAAAATGGGAGATCGGGGGAAAAGGCTGATTGAACTGAGAACATGGCAAAATGACCTGAGCCAACTGGAATATTAGCAACTAGGAAATTCTTGGGGTAAATATTAGAATTTGTATAGAGGACAATGCAGGCTATAAGTCTTCTCAACACAGCTTGGATACCAGGAGGGTTGTTATATTAAAATGTAATTTGAAACATCATTAAATTACATTTGAAACGAAAGGTCAATTTTAAGCAAACATATCAACATTTATTATCAAGCAGGTAAAAAAGAAAAAAAAAGAAAGAAACCGAACAGTTGCACAACATCCTCAGCTTTTAGTCACTGTGAAAGCTTTATGCATATAAGTTAGCATGTGGACATAAGGCTAACAAGGAACTAGGATAGTGTCTCAGTGTATCATTTATTTTGTAAACTCTCGCAAACCAATAGGTTTGTAATATACAAAAAAGAATAAATTATAAGAAAAAAATTTAAAATACAAGTCCTTGATGGCTTTTGTTGGTATCTTTGTTTTGCTATTAGATTTGAAGATTAAAGATGAGGGACACCGAGGTGGCTCAGTGGTTGAACATCTGCCTTTGGCCCAGGTTGTGATCTCGGGGTCCTGGGATAGAGTCCTGCATCGGGCTCCCTGCAGGCAGCCTGCTTCTCCCTCTGCCTGTGTCTCTGCTATCTCTCTCTGTGTCTCCCATGAATAAATAAATAAAATCTTTTAAAAAGTAAAGCCTAAAGATGAAATTATCCTGAAAAATCTCTACTTTCAATTTCTGAACAGTATCAAATGTTCACCCAACCCACCACTGTATTAAACTTTATGTAGAACTGATCTAGAAGATCTAGAGCCTTGTTTCAAGTGTAGTTAGGCTATTAGGCCAAATTATTATGCTCTGTTCATGTAATAAGAGAGACACTACGATTTTTCTAACCATCTATTATCCTGAGCGCTCTTTATTTTGCCAAAAAATGTATTTAATAGTTCCTATGCTAGAGTACTCCACTGTAAGTTTGAAAACAATATTTGAAATCCCCAAGTAATCTCTTCTAGAGAGTTGAGTCTTGATTAATGTACTTTAACACTAACTGTTCCTAAGTATAATTTAAAGTTTACTTACACATCTTACACACACACACATACACACAACAATGTTTATTCTAAAGTATTTCAACAAAAATTCCAAAATGTATTTTTAAGAACAATAACAACAACAAAAGGTCAAAACCAAAATAATTACTTGAGTCGAGTTTAAAGAAAGACTTCCTTCACTTAGGTGATCAAATGATATAAAATCTCTAGGAAACATAAGACTATATACCTCCCTTGCATTAAATAAAGTTGTATCTCGAAGCACATTTGCCTTTGTCCATCATCTTCTGCACATTTCCAGCGTAGATACTACATGGGAAAGTTCTGTGTCCAAGATTGTTTTACCAATACAGAAACAAATACTGGAGCAGATGCAAAAGAAGAGATCCATAGATGGAACAGGTCTAAGAGTACCTTTCAACCAGACCTTCTAAACCTGGACTTGTTGTTCAAATGTCTCCTGGCTTCTAGTCTTCTAGTATTTTTCATAAAACCATTTTTTTCCCTGAGAATTCATGTACTCGATGGATTTTTGTCTTCCCTTATAGTCATTTCTCACCACTGGGAAATAACTTCTTGCAGTAAACAAAATAACTACACCCAGCTGTAGCCTATTCTACTCAAAAGTTCTTTAGAACTCTAGAAATGTTACATTGATTCCATATTTTAGAAAACTAAAAAAAATACTCTTTTGGCTGGCTACAGGTAATGACAAATTAAATTCCTACATTCTTGACCATATGCTTACTATTTTGAGTATTAAATATTTTCTTCAGAAACTTTTTCCTTTGACAAATGTCCTTTACTGCAGGCTTAATTTTAATAATAGATCCTCTAAAAGCTACAGATAGACTGTTTTTACTTCAGGAGTTTTATATATTTTAAAAATTTAACACTTGATACTAAATTGATGGTTAAGAAATAAATTTAAGTTCAAAATTGATGTTCCACTTGCAGAATGGGTAATGTGCCCTATAATCTTAGGTTGATTGAAATCAAGAGAATGATAGAGAATATTTGCTTGGCAAATACTGTTTTAAAGCATGAAAAGTTACATACTAAAAATAAATGCATTTGGCATCCACTTTTCTTCATGATGATTCATTAAATCAAAAGCTTTCATTTTTACTAATATAAATTTCAGCTGTGTTAAAGTTATGTATTAGAGTTGGTGCCACCATTTTCTTGAACTTTCTTGTAACATCACAATACGGTTGCTTATTAGTTAATATTCTGTACAGTTTCATACCTTGTGTGACTACATTGCACATAGTAAAGATTATTTTAACTTTATATTTGATGATTCTCTTCTGTGTGTTATTGCTAAAGAAATTTGTGATGATCTAAATCAATTTTAATAGAACATTTACATGATAACTCATGACATCATCATATACTTTAACTTCAAACAAACTTTTTGCCATAACAGTGTGACGTAGAGCATTTTTTATTATTAATAGAATAAGCTGAGTATGCATTTTACATAAAGAAGCCAAAGCAGTAAATATATTTTTATAAAGACATCTTTAATCAAGACATAAAACTTGACCTCAAGATGCCACCAATTATCCATTGTGACTGAATGTAATGAGTTAGCATAATTTATAAAATCTGCTAATTGCCCTTCATGGTCATGGATATTAATTTAACTTTTAATATAAATAAGTCATGGAGCCTGTTAAACATTTAATGTGGAAAAATTAGGCATTTTTGAGACATAATGAGATCTTATTATTGTGTTATGCTATTGCTAGCTTATAGTGTCTCCGGAAGTGCTTTTCATCTGCATCTGTTTTGTTTTCAATGAGCAAATACCTATTGAATACCTACGAGGTGTCGGACTCTGCTCTCTCATGGAGCTTACATGCTAACAACTTAAACAGTAAACAAACAGGTAAATACATAACCTACTTTAGGTAGTGGTAACTGCTGGGCAAACAAGTAGAGAAGGAGAACAATAAATGTTGACAGTGGGGTTGTGGGACATAACAAGTTTACACAGGGTGAGAAGTAGTATTTGATCAGAGATACGAACCAAGTAGAACAGGGAAGAGGAAGGTAATTCTAAACATGATCATTTAAGAATGAGAGAGAGATTTGTTGCAGCTCTTTGGTGATTTGTATCATGCTTATAAAGAACATGATTGCTATCTCTAACTCTTAGCATGCTGATAAGGTGATAGTTGTTTAGAAAGAATGGTAGTGATTTATTGAGATTCCGTTTCTGAGAGCTACTTGTGAAGGTAATCAGTGATAAGTTCCATATCAGTATTCCAGGCTTTTGCAATTTTATCATGGACTGTGACAAGATATTTGCATAGAAATTATCCTGCAGTGTTGTATATAAATAATCCAAGTCATATCAATTGAAAAAGCATCATCCTAAAAGAGATTTTGGAGAACTTTATTTTCAAGGAGAATTCTGGGATTTCTGTCTTAATGTCCTCACTATCGATTGATTTTAAGTAGAACATAAGATCAGTTGTTTGAGAAGGGTATGTCATAATACCACTCATATCAGTAGATTCTATCTCCTTTTACCTCCTCTTTGTTCATTCATCCAACATGTAATGGATTTCACGTGGTCTGCCAAATTGCCACACCCTTACAAACAAAATAAAATACCTCCTTTCCCCAACAATCCAATCTCTGTCAGTGTTGCTATAATTTTCTCAATCACTCAGCTGGAAATCTTGGTGAAGTCTTCTGTTCTTCCATGGCCAAATCCAAATCTAGTTCAGTCACCAACTCCTGTCCACTCATGTTTTGTTTTCTCAAGGATTAAGTTCAGGCACACCTGGGTGGCTTAGTTGGTTGGGTGTCCAGCTCTTAATTCCACTCAGGTCATGGTCTCAGGGTCCTGGGATGGAGTCCTAAATGGGCTCTATGCTCAGCAGGGAGTCTGCTTGAGATTCTTTCCTTCTGCCCCTCGCCCCACTCGTGCTTGTGTTTTCTCTCTCTTTCAAATAAATAAATCTTTAAAAAAAAAAAAAGAATATGGGCACCTGGGTAGCTCAATTGGTTAAGGGTCTGCTTTGGCTTAGATCATGAACTCGGGGTTCTGGACTCAAGCCCTACGTTGGGCTCCCTGCTCAGTGGGGAGTCCCGCCCACCCCGCCCCTTTCTCACCCACCATCCCTCCTGCTTTCTCTCACACTCTGTCGAATAAATAAATAATAAATAAAATCTTTTTTAAAAAATTAAGTTCAGGCTAGAGTCTGAACTTAAAGCAGATATTCAAAGCTTTTTTGGGGCCCGGTACCATAGAGGATGTTACACACTCCTCTCAGCAGTAGTGGCTTATACTCAGAGATGGTGAGCCATAGATATTATATGTAAAATAACCAGGTAACCAAATCTCCTTTGGGGGCACGCTCTCTTGTGTGTATACTCTTCTCCCTTCTAGCTGCTTATTACTAGCATGGCAGAGATATTACTTGGCACAGAATGAAGAAATCTAAGTAGATGTTGCAGCTCTGTTGTATGTTTATCCAAGTCAATTAATCTCTGAAATGCTTTAATCATTTATAGATTGAAACACTACTCTATTTATCATTTACAGTTCTTCTGTTAGACAGATGCAGTGACAAATACTAAAAATATTTAAAATAAATAATATTCTACACACAGAAAGGGTAATAGTATTATTGTAGTTAATTAACACTGAGTAAATGAAACTTTAAATAATCTAATTTAATGCTCCAGACCTCACGTTCTGTATTTTACACTAAAGAATTTGAATTAAAAATTAGTTCTCAAATGATATCCTCTCTCGCCACAAAACAGAATTGCCTGACTTGAAGTTGGAATAAAAAAATATAAGTATTTCAAGTCAAATATAATGATAGCTACAAAATCAAGAAACATTGCAGATTGGAGAGGGTCTTTATTTAACATGGTGTTTTCTGTCGAATATAAACCCCATCTTTAGCAAATCACCTCTAAAATCAGTCTTCTTTAATGAATTGTTTCAAATATCTTTAATATTAACAAAATTAATAACTGCCATGTTGATATCATTAAAACAAGGTAATTTTCAGGTCAATGGATACTTTATTTTCTTTTTTTTTAATAATAAATTATTTTTTATTGGTGTTCAATTTGCCAACATACAGAATAACACCCAGTGCTCATCCTGTCAAGTACCCCCCTCAGTGCCCATCACCCATTCACCCCCACCCCCCTGCCCTCCTCCCCTTCCATCACCCCTAGTTCATTTCCCAGAGTTAAGAGTCTTTATGTTCTGTCTCCCTTTCTGATATTTCCCACACATTTCTTCTCCCTTCCCTTATATTCCCTTTCACTATTATTTATATTCCCCAAATGAATGAGAACATACAATGTTTGTCCTTCTCCGATTGACTTACTGCACTCAGCATAATACCCTCCAGTTCCATCCACGTTGAAGCAAATGGTGGGTATTTGTCGTTTCTAATGGCTGAGGAATATTCCATTATATACATAAACCACATCTTCTTTTTCCATTCATCTTTTGATGGACACCGAGGCTCCTTCCACAGTTTGGCTATTGTGGACATTGCTGCTAGAAACATCGGGGTGCAGGTGTCCTGGCGTTTCATTGCATCTGAATCTTTGGGGTAAATCCCCAACAGTGCAATTGCTGGGTTGTAGGGCAGGTTTATTTTTAACTCTTTGAGGAACCTCCACACAGTTTTCCAGAGTGGCTGCACCAGTTCACATTCCCACCAACAGTGTAAGAGGGTTCCCTCTTCTCCGCATCCTCTCCAACATTTGTGGTTTCCTGCCTTGTTAATTTTCCCCATTCTCACTGGTGTGAGGTGGGATCTCATTGTGGTTTTTATTTGTATTTCCCTGATGGCAAGTGATGCAGAGCATTTTTTCATGTGCATGTTGGCCATGTCCATGTCTTCCTCTGTGAGATTTCTCTTCATGTCTTTTGCCCAATTCATGATTGGATTGTTTGTTTCTTTGGTGTTGAGTTTAATAAGTTCTTTATAGATCTTGGAAACTAGCCCTTTATCTGATATGTCATTTGCAAATATCTTCTCCCATTCTGTAGGTTGTCTTTTATTTTCAAAGTAATGAAAATTTTAGACATTCCTCCTGATTTTCCAAGAGTTAGCTATTAGATATTACCTTTAAAAGTGTTACTCATCACGAGTGCCTGGGTGTCACAGTTGGTTAAGGATCTGACTCTTAATTTCAGCTCAAGTCATGATCTCAGGGGCCTGAGATCCAGACCCGTCAGGCTCCATGCTCAGTGGGGAGTCTGCTTGGATTCTTTTCCTCTGCCTCTATCCACCTACCCCTTGCACAATGTGCCCTTTCTCTTTCTCTCTCTTTTTCTCAAATAAATAAATATTTTTTTAAAAAAGTGTTACTTATCCAAGACTAGAAATCATTGTACTGTTTTGTAAAAATTATTATGCAGAAAGAAGATGTAAAATAATTCTCTTTCTTTGCTGCAGTATGATTTCAATTAGTATATAATAAGAGTACATGGCTGAGCATAAATGTTAATATTATCCCAGTTAATATTAAGATTCTCAGTTGCATATTTCCTAAAACATAAAATAAACATACTACAAAATATATTTATTTTTTATACTTACCTTCAAAAACAAAATCATTTCTCTTAGATTATAGAGGTGATTATTGGACAAAAGAAAGTTAGCTTTCATTCAGATGAGATATTTATACCACAGGGTTAACTAAGTAAGATCCACTTTCCTGACATAGCAAATAACTCATAGTATCAGTCCAAAAAAGGAATATATTATAATGATTGACCCTCTTTTATGACAGGAAGCATTTTTGAACTTTTATAAATTTCAGAATTATATATTTGCAATATATTTGCAATATCTTTTAATACTATTTGCAATATATTTGCAATATTTATTAATACTAAGAAAATCATTTAAGTCATCAATTAAGCAGGAATGTAATTCAACTAATATTTATTGAATGCAAATCAATTATAAGGCATTGTGCTAGGCTTTAAAGAATAAAATTTGCCTTAGGTAGGAAAATGGAGTTTGTCACAAATGAAGAATAACATTTATCCCTACTATATGCTGATTTCCTAATATAATGGTGATGCTGTGATAAATCTTAATGGGCAACATAAAAATATTTTCTATTTCTTGGACCTGTCTACAGAAAGTACTTACCTTCAGCTCCTTTTAATACAACCCCCCTTAACAACACCCTAAAATGTGAAATCATGTACCATATGCATGTGTGTGCTTCCCCCCTTATCAGATTTGATTTTTTATTTTCCTCTGCTGTCATTTCTTTCCTAAAGCAATAAAAACTAATTTCCTATGAGGTTTGTAGCCTCTATATTTTACTTGACTTCAAAATACATTATTAGGTAAAGAGTCACATAACATTTTCATAAAAAATTGTCAAGAATAAATAATAATAGTTTAGTAAAAATGGAAGTTTACTTCAAATAAATATTTTCAGCAGGTTTTTATTGCAAGTAATTCTAGGGATAAGTTGGATTTGCTTAAGATGGTAACCTCTAAATATCCTTTTATCAGCCCAAAAGTCATGCACAATTTCATATGTAATTAGGGAATGGAAGGCAATCAAGAATACCTTTGGTTAATTGTGTGGGGTTTTTTTTCTTTCCTATTGCTGGCTTAGTCTTCCCTATAATTCTACAGGCAATACAGCCCCAGATGTCTAAAAATGAATTTTTAGGAAATTTTAATTGATAGCCTTCAGGTATGGATAATTGAATTTACTAATCTATAGCACCATGCCTGGCAAGTGTATAAATAGCCCCTAAAACTCTAATTGGAGGAAGTAATTTTATAATTCAGTTAAAGTCCATTATAATACAACTTACTTTCCAAGTCTTTGACTATACTTCTTTCTTGATTCATACTTCTCTTTCGAGCCACTTGGAGGCACAGCAGTGTTGGGCAGTTGGCAGCAGGCATGTTTTTCTTCTGCTCAAGAGGCTTTTTTTTTTTTTCTCTCCCACTTCCCTTTCCCCTGCAATCTCAGATATTGTTTGAGTTCAGTCTCTCAAAACCAGCTCCTGCTTCTCATTTCTTTTTTTTTTAATTTTTTTTAAATTTTTATTTATTTATGATAGTCACAGAGAGACAGAGAGAGAGAGGCAGAGACATAGGCAGAGGGAGAAACAGGCTCCATGCACCGGGAGCCTGACGTGGGATTCGATCCCGGGTCTCCAGGATCGCGCCCTGGGCCAAAGGCAAGCGCCAAACCACTGCGCCACCCAGGGATCCCCTGCTTCTCATTTCTCTCCTGAGTTGGATCAGGGCCTTGGCTTTCAGGGGTAGAAGTAGTAGCAACCTAGAGACACAAGAATGATAATAAAACCTTCTATGTCCTTCCTTACTCTATTTCCATTCTCATAGCCCCCAGTGGCTTACTTCTTATTTTCCACCCATTTCTGCTTCCCTAACACACACATCTATGCACACACACAAACACACATCATATTCCTCGAATGACATATTTAACTGGGTTGGGTGAGCTTAGAGTTCTTCTGCAATCTGAAAATATCTTCCAGGCTTTGTAACCCTCAATTTTCCACTATTACCCACTGACCTTGTCTTTCCTACAGGGTCTATACTATGTTTATAATGTATACTGTGTATAAGATATTAGGGGTGGTGGAAGGGGAGGTGGGCGGGGGGTGGGGGTGACTGGGTGACAGGCACTGAGGTGGGTACTTGACGGGATGAACACTGGGTGTTATTTTATATGTTGGCAAATTGAACACCAATAAAAAATAAATTTATTTTAAAAATGAAGAAAATTATAAGGCAACCTCCTCACACTAATGAAACAGAAAAAAACTGAAAAGTAGAAATCTATAATAAATTTTGTTCATTTGATCAAAAAAAAGATATTTATGTATTGCACAGGGTAGAGGGATGGGTAGATAAAATGGCTAGGGACTTACAAATTTTTTATGGGAAAAGAATTTCAGATATTTTTTCATGATTTTATGAGTAATAAATGTTTTTTTAGAGGGACGGGAGGGGCAGAGGGAGAGAAAGAATCTTAGGAGATGGAGAGAATCTCCACGCCAAGCTTGGAGCCTGGTAGAGGCTCAGTCTCACAACCTTGAGATTATGACCCGAGCCAAAATGACTCTTGAGTCAGTTGTTTAACCGACTGAGCCACGCAGGCACCCCAGTAATAAAGTATTTTTAAGAAAGCCCAGGAAAGGGCAGCCCGGGTGGCTCAGCAGTTTAGCGCCGCCTTCAACCCAGGGCCTAACCCTGGAGACTCGGGATCGAGTCCCACATCAGGCTCCCTGCAGGGAGCCTGCTTCTTCCTCTGCCTGTGTCTCTGCCTCTCTCTCTCTCTCTCTTTCTCTGTGTCTCTCATAAATAAATAAATAAAATCATTTAAAAATAAAAAAATTAAAAAAGGATGCCCAAGAAATCTAAAAGTGATTCTGTATTTGTTTGTAAAATAGGAATTAAAGAAAGAGATTATAGCCCATTTTATAGTGAAATCACATCAAATGGATGATGGCAACACAAACTGAGGCCGGCAGCCCCTCAGAATAAACTGTGAGCTGAGCAAGTGCAAAGAAAAAGAGTTTGGCCTGAGCAGGTCTAAGAGGAAGGAGCCTCGGTGTCCATCGAAAGATGATTGGATAAAGAAGATGTGGTTTATGTATACAATGGAATATTACTCAGCAATTAGAAACGACAAATACCCACCATTTGTTTCAACGTGGATGGAACTGGAGGGTATTATGCTGAGTGAAATAAGTCAATCGGAGAGGGACACACAGTGTATGTTCTCATTCATTTGAGGAATATGAATAATGGTGAAAGGGAATATAAAGGAAGGGAGAAGAAATGTTGGGAAATATCAGGAAGGGAGACAGAACATAAAGACTCCTAACTCGGGGAAACGAACTAGGGGTGGTGGAAGGGGAGGAGGGCGGGTGTTGGAGGGGAAGGGGTGACGGGCACTGAGGTGGACACTTGATGGGATGAGCACTGGGTGTTTTTCTGTATGTTGGTAAATTGAACACCAATAAAAATTAATTAAAAAAAAATAAAAAAAAAATAAAAAATAAAAAAAAAAAAAAAAAGAAGAAATACATCAGCAGGATGCTCATGCTCCCATCAGCATATACACAGGGACATACGGAATTGCCCTCCAGTAGGCTGCCCGCCCCCCATTCCTCACTCATCCTTGCCCTGAGGAATCTGTATGGATATCAGCAAGAATCCCCACCAGCGTCTTGGAGCTGAAAGTGTTCCATTCGAATGCTCCTTTAAAGAAGTGTTTTGAATTTTCAGGGCCCGTAAACCTAACTTGGAAGTGTAACTGTTATTAGCCTGCCCCCACCTCCCAGGAAGCATTGTTATACATGGCACCTATAACAATTATATGTTTTTTCAACATACTCTGAATAATGTATTTCAGGTGCCTAATTAATTTAAAAGACTTATAGATGGGCCAAATACATAATTATAATAGGCTACATTATTTCTATGGAAAAAAAATTCTGCATGCCAGATAAACTTTTGGAACACATTCTTCATTATTCGAAGTCAGCCTGTAGCAATTCAAATCATGTGCCTAGAATTCTTATAACTTCATTTGTCCTGGTCCATCAAGACACAGCCTATGGAAGATATATTAGTCTGTTCTTTGGAACCAATTTTGTCAGGGAATTTCTATGTATTGTCATTGTAGAATGGACTTAAAAGTAATGCTCTGGCTTTTTAAGTCAGTTTGGGCAATGTGGCCTATGTCATGATACTTTTCAGCATGAAGACATTTGGAGTGGACCATCTATTGCACCAGGTCATCTGGTAGTTTTAAGCTGCACTAGGTTAGCAAAAAATTAAATGACGAGGACTGACCTTGTTTTATAGTTCTCAAAACATGAAACAATGTTGTATGTTTACAAATCTATTCCTGATAATACTCATCAATTTTACTCGCAATAAGTATCACCTCTTCAAAAATAAAATTTTTCGGGTGACTTGAGGATAATAGCCTGCTAATATAAAATGAAGTAGGCTTAGGTATTCATTGTTTAAATACCATTCACATGTTCACTTTTAATATGTGAATGTGTTTCAGGCATACCTAGTGTGAGCAATTTGTTTTATGCTTTTAGAAATTAATAAGGGTAAATGCTTGGATTCAAGCATTGGAATTGTGGTACTATTAGCACTGCATTTTTACAAATTTACACCTGAACTTGATAAAATAGTTTAAAACAAAATAAACCAAAACCCAAGTGAAAAAAATTTCCGAGAGAATTATGTAGATATTTTGGACAGTAGTTTCTTTCTTTGACCTTAGTAATTTTAGCTAGAAACCTTAAAGTATTACAGTTGGTAAATCTTTAATTAAAGATTTCAAATCCATTTATAACTATTTGAATAGATTGGGGTTTTTTCCCCCTTAAACTTATAGTGGTATAATCTCTGATTTAAACAAAAAAAAATATACGTTGAAAAAAAATACGTTGAATTCAGGTCAGATTATGTTTTAGCCATAAATCTTTCTTTCTTATGTTATGTCAAATTTGTTGTGACATCCTGCTTTTTATAAAGAACATCTAATGTTTAAGAGTTAGGTGAACCAAAGAAATTAACAAAAAAATACCCTATTCCTGCACTAAATTAGCCATCTTGAAATATTATAGAAAATTTATATACACTTGAGTTTGTTTTCAACCCTGTGTCCATCTTTTACATTTCTTGATTGGAAAATTTAGGGTGATGCTTATATAGCACATAGCACAATGTCAGACATGTACCAAGTATTCACTTCTTCTTCTCTAAGAGAACCTATAATCATAACTATAAGAACAACTCTAACATTTACTTTGAGACCAAGACTAACAATGAAAAATGAAACTCAATAATAATATCCCATCTGTGCAGTAGTAGGTGGAAGGAAATGATAAAAAGCCATTTTCAATAGAGCTGGAGAATATTATAAACCACTTACATTTATCTCTGTCATTTTCTCTGAGACAGCAATTATTCTCTCTAGTTTTGAATCTTCTAATGATCTGCAACTGCTTAATATATTTTGTTGACTCTTTTATTATTGCATTTCTTATACAAAATATGTGATACAACTAAAAGTTTGAAGAAAACACACAAAGATATTAAAGTGTGATAAAAAAGATTGACTATACTCTCTAATATTATGAGTAAAATATGGAAGGGATACAGATTTTCATATACCTCAATGTTTCCAGCTATGGAAAAGCAATTAGCCAGATTAATTCATCTACAGTGAGTTACCATGGGTCTTATATGTGTGCTCCTATTTAAAATAGGCAAAGGAGAATTATTGGGGGAGGAACAGTTTTACTTGCTCACAATTTATATAATAGCCAGTATAGATCAAATGCATCCAGTGATTTGGTGCAGTACTCTAGCTGCCTGAAAATGAGATGGCCTCTAGATCATCAGAAACCAAAGGTACAATTTTGCACCTAAAAAGGGGATGGAGCCTGCTCTGGTAGACTGGATTAGATATGTCTGTCACCTATTTTGTGGCTGTGGATCTTAACAGAATCAATCAACTTTCCTGTGATTTATTTCTCTATTTTTGAGGTAAGCCAGGCAGAAACTATTTTTTAAAAAGGAACATAGCCACATAGCCTTATAATCATTTTCTACTGTCTATTCCTTGACTTCCCCACCACCCAATAAATTAAGATAAAGTAAATTTGCAATTACTTGTGGGCATATGTTAGATATGGATAGGTCTTTTTCTTCTTCCAGTTTCTTATAGACTGCTTAGCTTAGTTATTTTACTACTTAATTAACAAAGAAAATGTATGAAATCCATTGTCTCTTGATGTACTTATCTTCCTGGACAATTCAGAAAAAAAAAAAAAAACAGTATCCTAGGGAGATTACCCGTTGCTTTATTTCTTATGGACTAGGGATAACTTGTGGTTTGTAATTATAAATTCTTAATTAAATTAATTCAATTATCTGATTACAAAAAAAGAAAAAATCCACCAACTCTAAAGTACACTTAGTAAACACTTTATATGGAAGTGTAGAATTGAAATCTAGCGGAGACCTTATTTGGTTCTACAAATAAGACCTTATTTGGATCTACACATACTATTATGGACTGAATGTTTGCCTCCTCCAAAAATCATATGTTGAAATCCCTTTTTTTAAGATTTAAAAAAAAAATTATTTATTTATTCATGAGAGACACAGAGAGAGAGAGAGAGAGGCAGAGACATAGGCAGAGAGAGAAGCAGGCTCCATGAAGGAAGCCTGACATGGGACTCGATCCCGGATCCCTAGGATCAGGCCCTGGGCCTGAAGGTGGCGCGTAAACCGCTGAGCCACCTGGGCTGCCCACTGAGCAAGCCTGGTGCTGCCCTCATATGTTGAAATCCTAACCTCCAATATGATGGTGTTAGAAACTGGGCAACCTTTGAGAAGTAGTTAGGTAGTTCTTGTTATAGGTAAAGCTCTCATATAAGTAAGTTACTTATAAAATTTCCACTATTACCCACTGACCTTGTCTTTCCTACAGGGTCTATACTATGTTTATAATGTATACTGTGTATAAGATATTAGGGGTGGTGGAAGGGGAGGTGGGCGGGGGGTGGGGGTGACTGGGTGACAGGCACTGAGGTGGGTACTTGACGGGATGAACACTGGGTGTTATTTTATATGTTGGCAAATTGAACACCAATAAAAAATAAATTTATTTTAAAAATGAAGAAAATTATAAGGCAACCTCCTCACACTAATGAAACAGAAAAAAACTGAAAAGTAGAAATCTATAATAAATTTTGTTCATTTGATCAAAAAAAAGATATTTATGTATTGCACAGGGTAGAGGGATGGGTAGATAAAATGGCTAGGGACTTACAAATTTTTTATGGGAAAAGAATTTCAGATATTTTTTCATGATTTTATGAGTAATAAATGTTTTTTTAGAGGGACGGGAGGGGCAGAGGGAGAGAAAGAATCTTAGGAGATGGAGAGAATCTCCACGCCAAGCTTGGAGCCTGGTAGAGGCTCAGTCTCACAACCTTGAGATTATGACCCGAGCCAAAATGACTCTTGAGTCAGTTGTTTAACCGACTGAGCCACGCAGGCACCCCAGTAATAAAGTATTTTTAAGAAAGCCCAGGAAAGGGCAGCCCGGGTGGCTCAGCAGTTTAGCGCCGCCTTCAACCCAGGGCCTAACCCTGGAGACTCGGGATCGAGTCCCACATCAGGCTCCCTGCAGGGAGCCTGCTTCTTCCTCTGCCTGTGTCTCTGCCTCTCTCTCTCTCTCTCTTTCTCTGTGTCTCTCATAAATAAATAAATAAAATCATTTAAAAATAAAAAAATTAAAAAAGGATGCCCAAGAAATCTAAAAGTGATTCTGTATTTGTTTGTAAAATAGGAATTAAAGAAAGAGATTATAGCCCATTTTATAGTGAAATCACATCAAATGGATGATGGCAACACAAACTGAGGCCGGCAGCCCCTCAGAATAAACTGTGAGCTGAGCAAGTGCAAAGAAAAAGAGTTTGGCCTGAGCAGGTCTAAGAGGAAGGAGCCTCGGTGTCCATCGAAAGATGATTGGATAAAGAAGATGTGGTTTATGTATACAATGGAATATTACTCAGCAATTAGAAACGACAAATACCCACCATTTGTTTCAACGTGGATGGAACTGGAGGGTATTATGCTGAGTGAAATAAGTCAATCGGAGAGGGACACACAGTGTATGTTCTCATTCATTTGAGGAATATGAATAATGGTGAAAGGGAATATAAAGGAAGGGAGAAGAAATGTTGGGAAATATCAGGAAGGGAGACAGAACATAAAGACTCCTAACTCGGGGAAACGAACTAGGGGTGGTGGAAGGGGAGGAGGGCGGGTGTTGGAGGGGAAGGGGTGACGGGCACTGAGGTGGACACTTGATGGGATGAGCACTGGGTGTTTTTCTGTATGTTGGTAAATTGAACACCAATAAAAATTAATTAAAAAAAAATAAAAAAAAAAATAAAAAATAAAAAAAAAAAAAAAAAGAAGAAATACATCAGCAGGATGCTCATGCTCCCATCAGCATATACACAGGGACATACGGAATTGCCCTCCAGTAGGCTGCCCGCCCCCCATTCCTCACTCATCCTTGCCCTGAGGAATCTGTATGGATATCAGCAAGAATCCCCACCAGCGTCTTGGAGCTGAAAGTGTTCCATTCGAATGCTCCTTTAAAGAAGTGTTTTGAATTTTCAGGGCCCGTAAACCTAACTTGGAAGTGTAACTGTTATTAGCCTGCCCCCACCTCCCAGGAAGCATTGTTATACATGGCACCTATAACAATTATATGTTTTTTCAACATACTCTGAATAATGTATTTCAGGTGCCTAATTAATTTAAAAGACTTATAGATGGGCCAAATACATAATTATAATAGGCTACATTATTTCTATGGAAAAAAAATTCTGCATGCCAGATAAACTTTTGGAACACATTCTTCATTATTCGAAGTCAGCCTGTAGCAATTCAAATCATGTGCCTAGAATTCTTATAACTTCATTTGTCCTGGTCCATCAAGACACAGCCTATGGAAGATATATTAGTCTGTTCTTTGGAACCAATTTTGTCAGGGAATTTCTATGTATTGTCATTGTAGAATGGACTTAAAAGTAATGCTCTGGCTTTTTAAGTCAGTTTGGGCAATGTGGCCTATGTCATGATACTTTTCAGCATGAAGACATTTGGAGTGGACCATCTATTGCACCAGGTCATCTGGTAGTTTTAAGCTGCACTAGGTTAGCAAAAAATTAAATGACGAGGACTGACCTTGTTTTATAGTTCTCAAAACATGAAACAATGTTGTATGTTTACAAATCTATTCCTGATAATACTCATCAATTTTACTCGCAATAAGTATCACCTCTTCAAAAATAAAATTTTTCGGGTGACTTGAGGATAATAGCCTGCTAATATAAAATGAAGTAGGCTTAGGTATTCATTGTTTAAATACCATTCACATGTTCACTTTTAATATGTGAATGTGTTTCAGGCATACCTAGTGTGAGCAATTTGTTTTATGCTTTTAGAAATTAATAAGGGTAAATGCTTGGATTCAAGCATTGGAATTGTGGTACTATTAGCACTGCATTTTTACAAATTTACACCTGAACTTGATAAAATAGTTTAAAACAAAATAAACCAAAACCCAAGTGAAAAAAATTTCCGAGAGAATTATGTAGATATTTTGGACAGTAGTTTCTTTCTTTGACCTTAGTAATTTTAGCTAGAAACCTTAAAGTATTACAGTTGGTAAATCTTTAATTAAAGATTTCAAATCCATTTATAACTATTTGAATAGATTGGGGTTTTTTCCCCCTTAAACTTATAGTGGTATAATCTCTGATTTAAACAAAAAAAAATATACGTTGAAAAAAAATACGTTGAATTCAGGTCAGATTATGTTTTAGCCATAAATCTTTCTTTCTTATGTTATGTCAAATTTGTTGTGACATCCTGCTTTTTATAAAGAACATCTAATGTTTAAGAGTTAGGTGAACCAAAGAAATTAACAAAAAAATACCCTATTCCTGCACTAAATTAGCCATCTTGAAATATTATAGAAAATTTATATACACTTGAGTTTGTTTTCAACCCTGTGTCCATCTTTTACATTTCTTGATTGGAAAATTTAGGGTGATGCTTATATAGCACATAGCACAATGTCAGACATGTACCAAGTATTCACTTCTTCTTCTCTAAGAGAACCTATAATCATAACTATAAGAACAACTCTAACATTTACTTTGAGACCAAGACTAACAATGAAAAATGAAACTCAATAATAATATCCCATCTGTGCAGTAGTAGGTGGAAGGAAATGATAAAAAGCCATTTTCAATAGAGCTGGAGAATATTATAAACCACTTACATTTATCTCTGTCATTTTCTCTGAGACAGCAATTATTCTCTCTAGTTTTGAATCTTCTAATGATCTGCAACTGCTTAATATATTTTGTTGACTCTTTTATTATTGCATTTCTTATACAAAATATGTGATACAACTAAAAGTTTGAAGAAAACACACAAAGATATTAAAGTGTGATAAAAAAGATTGACTATACTCTCTAATATTATGAGTAAAATATGGAAGGGATACAGATTTTCATATACCTCAATGTTTCCAGCTATGGAAAAGCAATTAGCCAGATTAATTCATCTACAGTGAGTTACCATGGGTCTTATATGTGTGCTCCTATTTAAAATAGGCAAAGGAGAATTATTGGGGGAGGAACAGTTTTACTTGCTCACAATTTATATAATAGCCAGTATAGATCAAATGCATCCAGTGATTTGGTGCAGTACTCTAGCTGCCTGAAAATGAGATGGCCTCTAGATCATCAGAAACCAAAGGTACAATTTTGCACCTAAAAAGGGGATGGAGCCTGCTCTGGTAGACTGGATTAGATATGTCTGTCACCTATTTTGTGGCTGTGGATCTTAACAGAATCAATCAACTTTCCTGTGATTTATTTCTCTATTTTTGAGGTAAGCCAGGCAGAAACTATTTTTTAAAAAGGAACATAGCCACATAGCCTTATAATCATTTTCTACTGTCTATTCCTTGACTTCCCCACCACCCAATAAATTAAGATAAAGTAAATTTGCAATTACTTGTGGGCATATGTTAGATATGGATAGGTCTTTTTCTTCTTCCAGTTTCTTATAGACTGCTTAGCTTAGTTATTTTACTACTTAATTAACAAAGAAAATGTATGAAATCCATTGTCTCTTGATGTACTTATCTTCCTGGACAATTCAGAAAAAAAAAAAAAAACAGTATCCTAGGGAGATTACCCGTTGCTTTATTTCTTATGGACTAGGGATAACTTGTGGTTTGTAATTATAAATTCTTAATTAAATTAATTCAATTATCTGATTACAAAAAAAGAAAAAATCCACCAACTCTAAAGTACACTTAGTAAACACTTTATATGGAAGTGTAGAATTGAAATCTAGCGGAGACCTTATTTGGTTCTACAAATAAGACCTTATTTGGATCTACACATACTATTATGGACTGAATGTTTGCCTCCTCCAAAAATCATATGTTGAAATCCCTTTTTTTAAGATTTAAAAAAAAAATTATTTATTTATTCATGAGAGACACAGAGAGAGAGAGAGAGAGGCAGAGACATAGGCAGAGAGAGAAGCAGGCTCCATGAAGGAAGCCTGACATGGGACTCGATCCCGGATCCCTAGGATCAGGCCCTGGGCTGAAGGTGGCGCTAAACCGCTGAGCCACCTGGGCTGCCCACTGAGCAACCTGGGCTGCCCTCATATGTTGAAATCCTAACCTCCAATATGATGGTGTTAGAAACTGGGCAACCTTTGAGAAGTAGTTAGGTTATAAGGGTAAAGCTCTCATTAATAAGTTAAGTAACTTTATAAAAAAAACATTAGAGAGATGATTTCTCTCTCAGCCATGTGAAGATACAAGGAGAAGGTGTCCACTTCCCCAGATACCCAATCTGCCAGCTTCTTGATCTTGGACTTAGTATTCAGTCCCCATCCCATCTTTGCTCTGAACCCAGTGTTGGATAATTTGTGAGAGCTTTGCTTTCTTCATTTGCAATATAAAGACTTTGAATCAAGCTCTGTCTAAAGAATTTTTCTTAAGTTGTCCCTTGATGTCAGGCTGAAAAGTTTGCTTGGGGTCATGTTGAGAAAAGACGTGACTGCTTTGGACTAAGAAATTTGGTCTTCAGGCTATAGATTATGAAAGTGTTCTTTAGTAACAGAATCATTAGTTTCAAATTCTTTCCAGATCTCTTATTGCCAAATATGTGATTTGAGAAGGTATTATATCTTTCAACTTAATTGTTTTATTTTGTAAAAATAAATGGATAGCTTTTCACAGTTAAATAAAGTAACTCAGAGTTTTTTAAATATAATAGTAAGCAAGAACCACTGAGTTTTTTGAAGAGAAGAGTACAGTGGCTAAGGCATTGGCAGTAGCAGTGCTCTGCTTGACGGAATGACTGGTGGAGATATAAGGCAGCAAATGCAGGTATCACTAACAAGTGACGAAACAAAAAATCCACAGACCAGAAATAACAACACAATCAAAAACTTTAACTATGGCATATAACATAGCAGATTTATTCAGTTATTTTAATAGTAGATAGCATTTACTGAATACTTTATCATGGGGAATTTAAAATGTTAACTTAAATACCTGAAATCAGGGACGCCTGGGTGGCCCAGCGGCTGTCTTTGGCTCAGTGTGATCCAGGATTCCTGGGATCGAGTCCCACATTGCATTCCTTGCATGGAGCCTCCTTGTCCTCCCTCTGCCTGTGTCTCTGCCTCTCTTTCGGTGTCTCTCATAAATAAATAAATAAATAAATAAATAAATAAATAAATAAATAAATAAAATCTGGAATAAATAAATAAATACTTGAAGTCAAGTAGTCTTGAGATCCAAGAGCTGTTTTTTAGCTCAGCCATTGCTCACTGCCTATTGCTTAATTCTTCTCTAATTTAAAGTGCTAATTAAGGAAAAATGAGCCTTTAAGTGTGTGGGTGTGTGTGTGTGTGTGTGTGTGTACTACATTCCTCTCTCTCTCTCTTTACATATGTATATATATAAAACAGTTCTATACATACATATTTAGCCATTGGGATCATGTAGAGTTGCAGATAACAGAAAACCACAATAGTTTTGGAAAATAAATATATGCTTTTTCTCATATAACAAGAAATCTAAAGGTATGTAGTTAGTGATGTTGTTTTAGCTGCTCATTGAAGCCATCAGGGACCCAGGTTGTTTCTAACTTCTCCAATCTCCTAAGCATGTTGGATTTTTCCCTTGTGCTTGTCACTTTGTGGTCAGGATATGGCTGCTCCATCTCAGATATCTAATTCAGTGAAGAAAGAAATACCCTCCTTCTCTGTGAGTTCTCAATGGCTGGAACACAGCTGCTGGAAGCTGAAAGGGCAGTTAGGAAAGTGAGGAACTAGATCATATGACTGTTTCAGACCACTGTGACCTATGTGAAGACCTATTTCAGACCATGTGACCTATCTGAAGCAGAGCATGTTTGGGTCTGAAACTAAGTCAGGGTTCTCAATTAAAAAAAAAAAAAAGAATAGGGGAAAGAATACTGGGAAGGCAAGTAGCAGAATTCTCCATAACAAGGATAAATAAAATTGCCTTACTTGAAAGATGCTATGATAAATTGTGAAGACTAATAAAGTATTTGTGACATATGAGGCAAGAGAAGTCCTTCCAAAGTAATTGTGATCATTTGTGTCTTTCATTTCAATTAGTGGAAGAAATATTTATTTATTTATTTACTTACTTACTTACTTATTTACTTATTTACTTTTTTTTTTTTCTGGAAGGGATTTTTAAATAGTTATCAGAAACTTCAGCAGGCTATTCCATGGGGGGAAAAACAGTCACTGAATGGACAGCCTTTATTTTTTTAAGATTTTATTTATTTATTCATGAGAGATACACACACACACACACACACAGAGGCAGAGATACAGGCAGAGGGAGAAGCAGGTTCCATGCAGGAAGCCTGATGTGGGACTCGATCCCGGGACTCCAGGATCAGGCCCTGGGCTGAAGGCGGAGCTAAATCGCTGAGCCACCCGGGGTGCCCCATAGACTGCCTTTTGTTGTTGTTTTCTTACATAGGCTAACTTTGGAGAGGCTAATGTATATTTGTAGTCAAAGAATAGTTTAAACTGATCATTTATTTTCAGGGGCAAAAATCATCCTGGACTACAAAATGTGAGCTTATCCATGTTGCATTAGGTGAGTGATTCTAGCTTACTTTAGTGGACAGACTACATCTGTTGTTCTATAGTTAGCATTTGCTCGAGCTGCCAGAAATCATCTCATCACTTGGCATGTCCCACATATTAGACAGAAAGAAAAAGAGAAGAAAGCTGGGGTGCAGTTGCTGAAGGACCTATACACTTACAACTCTGCAGAAATGACAGCTGAGAACACGCAGGCAGGATGCTTGCTCTGTGGCTGTAATGAATTAACAGCAAGGGTAGACATGATCTGTTGACCGGAAAAGACCAAGGGAGAAAGACAGAATTTCAGGATTTCTAATTATTAACTACTTCGGAGAGATGTCAGGAAGTCCAAGACACATGGAAATGGAGGACATTTGGAGGTATAAATAATAGGTAATTGTTGATAAGTGATGGTAGTTTTAAGTGAGTTTCCTATCAGACTGCTCTGCTTCTTTGACTAAGAAAATTGTTTTGAATTTGGAAAATTATATGTACAAGCATTCTGGATATAGTATTTATATGTGCTCAAAAAGCAGTATGTTTTCCTTTGATGTCATTTGTTTTCTGCTATCAAATGATATTGGGTGGAAGAAAGATAGATTGTGATTATTTAGTTAAATATATGAGAAACTATGTTTGGAAGAATTCTGATAGTTCAGTTAAAAGCATTATTTCTTATGGCATCTTACTGAGGCTCTTTGAGCAGGTTATGAGGCAACTGAAACAATGGATTCAGAAACTTCAGAAATGTTGCAATATGTAGTTTACAAATATATTAACTACATAAGAGGTGCTTATGCACACTCACAGAATGCTATTTTACATGGTCATAGTGGTACAAATACATTGATGAATTGTAATTTGGGGATTCAAAAGGACTTGAAGAAACTATGATTTATGTGACTATTATAGATTTCCTAATCTATCTTTAATTTTTTTGTCTTGCTTCAGTTACCTAATAGGTTTGAAAAGAAACATTTCAGGAATTCTTATTTATATTTTTATAGGTATTTTGATTTCTTTTAAGTATAAAAATAAGAAGGGCCTCAGATAAATCATTATTTAGCATCACTGGGGCACCTGAGTGGCTCAGTCAGTTAAGCATCCAACTCTTGGTTTCAGCTCACGTTTTGATCTCAGGGTCATGAGTTCGAGCCCTGCATGGGTTCCATGCTGGGCATGGAGTCTACTTAAATAAAAAATAAAATGAGATAATAATGTAGAATAATTGTTTTTTAAAATGAAATTAATCTTTGATAGATCCACAGAGTAAGTTTTCTTACCTATAGCCCAGTTTATTTTTCATTAGGTTATAATGGCAAATAGGCTTAAAATTATTTCTATAATAATAACAACAATAATAATTTTTAAAACTATAATAATAAAAGAAAAAATCTCAATTTTTCCAAAACTTGTCCCAAGTTAAAAATATCTGCACATAGAAATTTACTTTGATTTATTATATAAAGGGAGAAAGCATTAATATTTGTGTAGGCTTTTTTTTTTCTTTTAACTTTTCATATCACCCTACTTTATCTAAATCCATAGTGACTTTGAATAAGTTAAAAGTCTTCTCAAACCTTTAATACATATGGAATTAAATAAGCCAGTCACCAAAGGGCAAGTCTTATATGATTCCTCTTATATGATATGCCTAGAGTAGTCAAATTCATAGAGAAAGAAAGTAGAATGGTGTCCGCCAGAGGGTGGGAGGGAAAGGGACAATGGAGGTGAAGGGGAGTAGTCTTTTTTTAGCCATGCAATGAGATGTACTATGACGCATATCTTTTGCCATAATATAGACTTCATTGTAAATGAAAAATAATTTAAAGAATGCATTATAAAACACTGAGCACAGACCTGACAATTATCTCAGTAAATGTTATATTTTATTATTATAGAGGTAAGGTTTAAAGGGGTTCATGAGGGGCTCCTGTGTGGCGCAGTTGGTTGAGCACCCAACTCATGGTTTCAGCTCAGGTAGAGAGATCAAGCTCCCACTTGAGGCTCTGTGCTCAGTGTGGAGTCTGCTTAAGATTTTCTCTCCCTCCCCCCTGCCCTATGTTCTCTCTCTCTCTCTCAAGTAAATAAATAAATCTTTAAATGCGTTCATGACTATATTTAAGACAGCGTCAAATTACCTACTTAAAATATTTTCCAACATCCTTCATTAAGAAACTTTATCATTCTAGGAGGAATTGTTGATAAGGATCTTCGTCACTACCTCAACTTACGATTTCAGAAGGGTTCTGTGGACCACGAACTTCAGCAAATCATCCGTGACAACCTCTACCTCCGCACAGTGCCATGTGAGTACAATTGTTACTGTCTTTCTATGTTAACAGATAAATGTTCAACCATGTATTTATTATTTAAAAGAAAAGTTAAATTGCATTGATTTTTTTATGGTGGACTTTTGGGACAAATTGATTTGAGATATGGAATTTTCAAATGAAAAAGCTTGTAACTGCCATTGTGTGGTTTCTGATGACATTGGCCAGAAAAGACTTGTGATTTTCATGCTGCAAAACTTATCTTACTCCTTAAATTAGTATTGAGAAATGTTAATTCTAGTTCAGAATGTTGATTTAGAATGAATCATACGTGGGGTAGAACTCCATGCTGGGAGACAGGGGAATGCAAATTAAATCTATTAGCTGAAACAGCTATTTTGTAAATAGAATCTACACTGTAACTCCCAACCTCATCTCTGGTTTGCAGCAGGGGAGCCTCACGAGTGCAAAGAAACTTATGGATTGAAGAGTAAAGATAAGTGTTCTGTAAGTCTTAGAAAGAGGTAATATTGAGTGTTGGATACAAATTTCTTATATGCAACCTATAGAAGTCCACAAAACAACAATCCCTAATTATGAGATAATAATAATCCTTCAAAAGAGAGGATTTGGTCAAATGATAAAATTCATACATCAACCTTTTTAGTACCTGTTTCATTTTATTTAATAATCTTCTATTAACTTTAGGGCAACTTAAAGACTTCTCAAGTCAGGTCCTAGATCCTGAATAGATATCAAAATCTTTTTCCTTCAAGTTTTATGACCCCCAGAGACTCTACAGTCTTTCCAGAAACTCTGTGGGTGTTATGTGTATTCCTTTTGTTTTAGTGCTGCTCTGAATTTTAATAAACTCAAAGCTATGGGCTCTGAAAAGTCGCTATTAAAAAAATAAAAACTGGCTAGGATAAATAAAACAAACAAACCACACACACACACATACACATAATTGCAGGGAGAAGGTATTGAATTACCAGAACTATGTAAAAAGTAGAGATTATGGATGATTATACCAAAATGTTGAAAATACAGAGAGAAGTGAATTGGAAGGTCAGTACCGAGGCCTTTTCACCTGTGCACATCCTAGGAGGGGTAGACTTTCACCATTGTTAACACTGAATGTTCATCAAAATAAAAATGCCAGGGCACCACTATCACATATTCTTAAATGACAGTGCTTACTGATTGACATCTTGTCAGTCCAAATGTTACCTCTGTCAGTTTGTGTTAGTGAAGAGAATAGAATTTTGCGCTCTTGCTTTAAAACTAGAAGTTGAGAAAAGTGCATTCTTAAACTTGTAAGTTTGACATTAGAGTGATGGCCAGAAGAAGATGGATTAAAGTAAGTGACTGAACTATTTATAAGGTAACGGGTGGACGCATTTTTAAAGCTGTGATGTTGTCAGTGCAGCCATGTGCATTTATCTTTTGTGACATGAAAGAAAGGAGATCTGAAATACTGAATAAAGAATCCAGGCACTTTATTATGTTTAAAAGCTGAGGGAAATAGATAAGAGGCTGACATTCAGGAATACTTGTAGTCCTTGCTAAGGCGATGACATAAATAAGAAATCTTAATTAAATATGAAGATAATAGGAGTAAATTTTGCATTAGTTAATTAACTTCTTAAATAAGTCATCTCTCCTTAGAGTACCAAAGAAATGAAGGAAAAATAAATATAAGGGTAAAATAACTAGGCTTATGCGAGTAAACATAAAGAGTTTTGTGATACGGTTTCAGTACAAGGTCATAAATTCAATTAGAAGTCCTTGAATAGCTCCTATAAAGGAGATGATTAGAAATTCAATGAATCTGAATATTATAATCAATTATTCTTTGAATTTGTAACCACCACTCTTAATAGCCAATTCCAGTAATACTATTCACTGTAACTGCATAAAAGTGAAGAAAGATCTAAGATAAAAATGAGTCTGATTTATATTATCTATAATCACTTTTAAGCTGATGAATTGGACCTGGACAATCCACCATCTTCACTTAGTATATCTTTTAATAAAATGTTCAGACATATTCAGAGTGCATAACAAAAATGCGTCAGTTGTGTGAAAAATCCTGGCTTTTTTTAGAAACTTAGGTGTGTGTCCAGCATATCTATTGACCTTGAGTATGGAGTGACATTTGTTACATATTTTCTTGAGTCCAAAAGTTCTCATTGGTTTTCATGTCTCCAGCACTGTGAAAGGACAAGATATTAGTAAGGCGCATGTCACTGCTCTTACAAATGCATACATTAGTATATAGACCTCTTGTGTAATCTGTTAATGGCACCAGGAATAGGTTCTCAATGACTCCATGGAAAAAAAAGGAAGTCAACTTGTAAATATGTAAGGGTGGCTTAACTTTTTACAAGGAAAGACTGAACTGGGTAAGTCTGCTTGCTACCACCACAGTACTGCACCACCAATAACTACAACTGGGAGGAAAGGAGGAGTCTTGGAGCTAGATTTCCTTGGTGTCTAGTGAATAAGACACTAAGGGTTCTGGGTTGAGAGCTCCAGAGACACCATAACCTCTAGTCTAGTGAATAAGACACTAAGGGTTCTGGGTTGAGAGCTCCAGAGACACCATAACCTCACATACCCCTAGACACAGCCAATTTGAGTTGTGACCAACTCGGCTCCTGTATCCCTCTCTGAAGGAAATCTGGGTCCAACTGCTGGTTGATTTCCAAGCTAAGTGGGAGAGGGAGGTGGTCAGTCCAGGTCTTTACTGGGCCTTAAATACAGATAATATAAAATCCCATCAGTCTGTTCCCTGCCACATAAACAACAATTGACTGCATTTAGCCTTTTATTTTGCTTCCCCAGAACCACATCTCAGGGCCTAATTCTTCAAAAATATATTTTTTGAAGCCATATCCCTAAGTCATGGAAGGCAGGACCTGGTCACAGAAATAGGATTGTTGGACATGTAGTGAAAATGAGTGTACACTCTTCTGCATATGCACACAGAAGCTTCCATGATATCAGTTCTTCATTCTTTGAAACTGAATCAGGGAGAAAAGATCCTTATGAACTAACTCTTGGTATTTTCCTTAAAACATAAGCCAGTCACGTAATTTATATCCATTAAAGACCTCAATTTGTACCTAAATATGTGTCATTTAGTTGCTAGTTGCACAATTTATTGGAGGTAGGGAGTAAAAGAGGATCCCAGTGTTCTAAAATGAGAGTTATTTTAAACATAAATACTGTAAATGAAATTTCCTACTATTAGATTTCAGGCTGAATAGGATTTTTATGTAATGAAACATCAGGAGATATGAGTATATAATGATGAGACAAAACTGTTGTAATCTGCAGTGTGCTAAAGACTAGGAAAAAATACAGATAAAGGACTCAAAAGAGCTTAGAACATCCATGAAATGGAATTTCAGTTACCTTAATAGTACACAAAAGACTATTTCAGAAACACTAAGCTAGCAGCATCTATTTAGAGATTAGACAAGTTTGTTTCATTGTAACATGCTAAGTATACAAAGTTAAGGCAGCCTGTATTGTTCTTTGGGTAATATACATTCAAAAAAAGAAATATTAATAAAGGAATTTAATGGAATTTATACAGAAAAAAATGTTGGACTAATTTTAAAGTGTTTAAAAGTACAAATAGGGTATTTGGTTTTAATAATCTATTGAACATAATAAAGATTGCATATAGTTAACTCGAGTCTAATCAACCATGATTAAATTGACTATGCTTCTTAACTATGAGAAAAAGTAACTACTTTCATTTACTGATGAAATTTTGGTCTTTTCTATCCTTAATATTTATTAGAGGCACAAATTAGTTTTCAAGGCAGGTATGAGCACAGATATAAATTTTAGATGCCTTTTCCCATTACCACATGCCATGAAGAAGAACTTCAATGAACAATTTAGAAGTTTCAAAATGAAATGGAAGATAGTTAAAATTAAAGTTCTCTCCCAAGTTCATACTTTGTCATTTGGTGAGATGGTTTTATTGGGAAATATTTTAAATTTATTTGAAGCCAAAAGAAATACCAGCATATACCAAGTAAAAGACAAAAATCAATAAAACCAAAGGTCTAAAACTATTCCATAAAAAAGTGAAAATGAAAAACATAGATTTAAGATATGAAAAAAATTACTTTTATGGAAGAGCTGATTCAGGTGTAACTCATAATGATGTTTCTACATATTTAAGCACTTTAAGTTAGTATAAACTAAGCCATGTTATTTTTTTTTTTGCTTTTTTTTTTTAAAGCCATGTTAAAAAGAAGCACTATCAAGAACAAAAGTATAAAATTTTTAATATTTTGAATTTTCTGTTTTGTTAAATTTTTCATGGAGAAGCACATAGAAGCAGGCCTTAAAAGTCATGGGAACTGTTTCCTTCTAAGAAGAGCAGTTACCAACACTCCATAAGGTATAGCTATGCAAGAGATCAACATCCTGTTCTAATTAGATAGGGCTATGGTCAGAGAGGGCTATTGGAGAGAAGCTAATGAACACATATTTATTCAAAAGTCTGAAATTTTTTTGAAAAGTCTTAAATTAGAGCAAAACTTTCTAGTATAGTGCATGGGAATTAAATAATTAAATTGAAATTAAATAATTTTAATTCTTAAGCACACACCAGTACTTTTAAAGCCTATAAAAACATCTGTTAATATTAAACAAAGCAGTATGTTTTTGTGGGCATGAATGAATCTTTCTAATTACTTGTAATTTTCATCATTAAAGTATAGTAAGAAAAGAGTGACATCAACCTGTGGGTTATACTACCAAAAAATACATATATTCTTCCAATGACATGAAATTCTGTTGTTGAAAGTGATCAAGAACATTATTAAGTACTCCTAATACCTTTAAGCAAAATAGGCCCATGTGCTGGAACAGTAGGTTGAATCCTGCAGGCACAGAACTAGAGATATCAGATCCAACTGAATTTTAAAGCAACGTATAGCAACAGATGTATATTATATATGTGTTTCAACCTTAGCCATATTACTTCAAATAAGAATCATCAATTTAGAAGCTCTTTTTTAAAGTTGCTTTTAGAGTATGAATCATGTTCTTTTGCAATTATTTCTGAATCAAGTTGCCAGAGTTTTGTTCTTTGAAATGAATTTTATTTTTTTAAACAGCCTAATTATATTTGGTGCTAAATGTCGAGAATAGGGTTATTAGAGAATACATATGGTTATTGGCGTTATGGACCAAAGGAGGAGGAAATCTATAAACAAATGAAGCTAAATTTCTTGAGAGATTTATAAATGGCCCTGGAAAGCTAGCTCAAAAGAAAAATTTCAAATGTTTCTGAGCTGTAGCAAATACTTGAAAGAATTATTTCTATTCATTTACTCATTCAGATGTATGCCTGGGTGGTACATTTATTAAAAATGTGTTATTACTTTACAGAAAGCTGTGTTTACTCTCTGCCTGTTATCACTGAGAGTAGTAAGATCTAGTTTCATGTCATATACATGAAAGTACAGTACATTTTCCTTTTCTTTTTTTGCATTGAACAAAATGAATGCATCTTTCCTGTATAGTAGCATTCATGGGGTTGTTTGATAGAATATTCTACAGGAGAGAAAAGGCTTCAAAATGTCACTTAAATGGGAAATCAAGAAACATTAGAAGCGATTGTATCGATTTATCCATTTGAAGGCACAGGACAGAGTGTTTGAATAAAGGCATGCACCTGGCACAAAAAAAAGCAACAAACACCAACAGTGAACAACCTTACTGATCTTCCAAACCATAAAAAATTCCCTTTGCCCTCATTTGATCAACTTTTTGTGTATGTGGCTGTGACCCAATCTTTCCTCTTGATTTTTCTCTTCTGGTTTGTATTTCTTTCTTTCCTTTTTCCAAGAGGGTGGCTCCTCACAGGAAACCCGGGTTTGTGGACCACGGGTAAGTAGGCAGATGGTCCCAACACTCTGGGTTCCAGGGGCTCCAGCACCTGACCCAGGGAAGAATTGGAGAAGAGTGCTTGAAGCCTTTTTTTCCCCACCTCCAGAAAAGCCAGCAATCACAGTCAGTGGAAAACAGCTCATCTTCCATGGAGCCCAGAATCTTCTCCCTGCAGACTTCAAAACTATGACCCAGATGGATATAAGGAAGTCAACATATCGCATGCCACTGCAGTGTTTGAATAGAAAGAATGGAGATTCTGTCAGGTTCAGATCTTCTTAAGTTTCCAAAGTCCACTGACCAGCACATGGGCTGTTGGATGATTATGTAGCTGAAGGAAAGCAGTGGGCAGATGGCAAGGATACTGGTGTTCTTATGGGACGTTAAGGCTGTAAATTTGTAGTAGAACACTCAATTTCTGATTCAAATGCATCTGTCCAAATGAACGAGAAAGGAATACTAATTGTGGTCACTGATATTCTAATGCCTAGTGCACTAGTCAGAGTTATCCACACTCTGTAGTTTCACATTGTTAGAGCTTGGTGAGTAGCAATAACTCTTGGCTTTACTTATTTGGCAATATGGTACTGCAGAAAGAACACTCACCTAAGAATGAAGAGTGATTGCTTCTGGACTAGACTCTGCTACTAACTAAAGGACCTTGGAAAAAACCTTACCTTTTGGAGAAAGGGGAGAAGGAGTAGGGAATGAAAGAAATAACTCTAAGATGGTCCTTTCTATTCTAAAATGCTGTAGTTTTCTGATTCTACTGGCTTGTTTTTCTTTATATAATCATTATTCAAATCAGTTCATCAAATTGGCTTAAATTATTCTGAGTCTGGAATGCCCTTGATATTGAGCAGGTGTAAACAGCTTATGGAAACTGAAGATATATCAAATACAGCAGACACTTCAGGGAAAAATAAAGAGCTGGGTTTAAATTAAGTGCAGTTCTGGATAAAATCAGCCATGCGTGTACTTTCAGATTTTTCTATGAATGTCAAGTTAAGGATGCCATCATAAGTCTGATGTTCCTTGAAATCTGCCTTCACTATTCATGAAACTCTGAAATATGGTCCAGTTTTAGTAAGTGGATGGGAAAATAAACATAATGAGAAATACAAAGCTTTTAAAATTGCTCTCCTCCTTTGGAATATGTAATGAGTTGAGATGTGACATAAAGACTTCTGAAGCATGAGGTGTATTATTGTGAAAATGTGTAATTTTTATGATAAGATGTTTAACATGAAATATAGTGTCTTCTAATGTTAAACTTTAATAAATGTCACTTATGCAAGTGAATGGTGCTGGGTCGATGCCCAAATAGATCTAGCTAACAGGAGGCTAAATCAGTGCTCAGTGCATCCTTACAGCACAGTTGAGAAATTTAGGAGAGTCAGTAGAGTTTCTCACTCATGATAATTAGAAGATAAAAGTGAGGTAGGATTGATAATTGATTCGATTTAAAATGCCCATAAGAGGGACACCTGGGAGGCTCAGCGGTTGAGTGTCTACCTTCGGCTCAGGGTGTGATCTCAGAGTTCCAGGATCGAGTCCTACATTGGCTCCCTGTAGGGAACTGCTTCTCCCTTTGCCTCTGTCTGTGCCTCTGTCTCTGTCTCTGTCTCTCATAAATAAATAAATGATATCTTAAGAAAAAAAAAGCCCATAGAGCCTACCTTTGGTAGGGAAGTCAGATGTTTAGAATTGAATCAGTTTCCAGTTGGTTTCCCAGTTCCTGATCTGAGCTTTCTTACTTGAAAGCTGGGTTTCAGGAATATTGTTTTTTATGCACACAAATCCAGCAAGTATCTACACAAGCTTTGTCAGAATGAAGATAGAGTTTTACAACCCAGTTGTATACATAACTGATAACTCCTTAACTTGTCCTCCGACGAGAGGACTGAATTTGGTAGCTAATGCCATACTATATATCTGTGTCCTCTCTTATTTTAGGTAGAAATTCTGAATCATTTTCTCCTCCTCCTCCTCCTCATCTTCCTCCTCCTCCTCCTCCTCCTCCTCCTCTTCTTCTTCTTCTTCTTCTTCTTCTTCTTCTTCTTCTTCTTCTTCTTCTTCTTCTTCCTTTTTAGAAATTATTTATTTATTATTTGAGAGAATGAGAGTGAGAGAGCATAGGCAGGGGGAGCAGTAGAGGGAGTAGCGGAGGGAGTAGCAGAAGGAGAGACAGAAGCAGGCTCCTCGCTGAGCAGGGAGCCCCTTGCAGGACTCCATCCGGAATCAGGCCCAGAGCCCCAGAGCCAAAGGCAGATGCTTAACCAACTGAGTTACCCAGGTGCCCCCTTTTCTGTCCTTTTTGTCTGACACTGATGAAAAACTGTGCAGATCAGTAAAAGACCTAAATGTTTGTAGGAAAGCTGAGACTGCATGTCCTGAATCTCGTTCATCTTAGAATTCCCAATGAAGGAATGGTTGATAGGTGCCCAGGCGAGACAAGTCCTAGGTAATGGACTTCATGAACGTCAGCCAGAACAGGTCTTTAGATTGCAGCCATCATTTACAGAACACTTCCTATGTGCAAGAAATGTTTTTCATTCATTTTCATTTTTTTAAGATTTTATTTATTTATTCATGAGAGACACACAGAGAGAGGAAAAGACACAGGCAGAGAGAGAAGCAGGCTCCTTGCAGGGAGCCCTATGTGGGACTTGATCCTGGAACTCCAGGATCACATCTTGGGCCGAAGGCAGGTGCTAAACCGCTGAGCCACCCAGGCATCCCTCCTCTGCAGTTCTGAACAAATTTTGGGAGTCCCTAGAATGTAGAAGATGCTTAGATGTGTATCTATATTTTTTTACCTAATGTTTCCATAAAAGCAGAAAAAAATCAGGAAAATGCATAGTGAATTATATAAAACCTCTAAATCACACACTTATTCCCACAACTGCTATGTAGGAGCACCCCGTGGCATCAGTCCTACAAAGCCTTCAGAAAAACCCAGATCAGTAGCTGATTGATATTATTCAACGTTATTCAACAAAGGCATGCCCTCCTCTGTTCTTATCTGGAAGTAACCAAAACAGGAACAACTGTGTAATTTGCTTTAGAATTCATAACATTTTAATAATAAAAAAAAATGGCCCCTTCCTACTGAAAAGAAGCACTGCTTTGCCATCTCCGGATAGCTGGTGCTCTGCTGACTCAGCTGTCACTTGTAGCCCAGTACAGGGACAGATCTTCAGTACCCAAAGCCTCCGACTAGCTCTCTGAGCATAGTTCCATGATGAAACAAGTTGGCACAACTTGTTTGATCCCTTCACCAAGAACACATGGAATTGAGATATCCACATATGCTCACAGATCCTCTTTGGCTTCTGGGAAAATGCCCCAAATCTGACTAAAGTGATCCAGATTAATATGCACAGTAATATCTAGTATTCATAGAGCAACTTAAGTCATTAAGGAGACCATGAGTAGGCAGCCAGTGAGTGGGCAGCTTCTGTCAAACTTTCATCTCTTCTTATTGCTTTCTGTGTCGAAGAATTTGGTTGTTGTCTTTCTGTTCCATAAAGCAAACAGTATATAATGTGTAATTCAGGGTTTGGCAGGAAATAAAGCCATGCAAGGAAGAACCTATTTAGAAATTAGCTGTTTAGAAAATTGCTGTTAAAATTAGAGAAGAGCGTTGCAGGATAGATCCTCAGGAATAATACTCAAAATATATAGAACTTCCCTACCAGGGTAACTGCTACCTCTGAGGCCTGTTGCTATGATTCATGAAGCCAGAATTAAGAAATTACAACTGTGGCTGCAATCACTACTCCCTCTAACACTTAAGAATCTGGAAAATGGACATGGGGACCCTCCTACAGAAAACATTGTATCTCCAAAACCTTTGATGTGAAAGAAAAAAAAATTACCTTTAACCAACTTTCTTTTCCATGATAACCCAATAAACATATAGTATCAGTGTCTTAAATTTATTAAAGACCATTCTAAGTTTTAAATTCCTTTTTTGATGAATCTATAATCAAATACTAACAATATAAATAATTGTTATTAAATATTGATGAAAGATTTACAGTACATTTTTAAAGTAAGATGTTTACTTTTCTACTTACGCTCAAGCTCCTAATGACTGATTTATAGTATGCTAATCATAAAAAAGCTGCCAGGGAAATGTATTTGTTCTTTAGAAAACCAAGATACTGATGCATTATCAGTGTATTCTGGAATTGTTCTATCTACTTATAGCATGAGACATTAAAATGTGTGTAACAGTCTTTGTTCATTTTTTATTCACAACTTTATTATTAAAAAGTATGAATTTGACACTAACAAAATTTAGTTCATAATTATATTTCTCACATGAAAAAGCAATTGACAAAATTGCTTTCAGAGCATAATTTAAACTTGGAGCAAGAAAAGGGATCTTAATTAAAAGTGAGGAGTTGAATATATTATTTGAAGCACTACAGAAAATTAATTATATTTTGAAAGAAGATGCTTTCTGCACTAAGTGGCACAACATCTGTGATCGGACGTCAAAATTGGAAGCTTTTTGTAGGCCCCAACAACATTCTTTACCTCAGAGTTCATTAAGGAGTCTTTTGGTAGAATAAAATACATTTTAAAATGCACATACAAGGAAAACATAAGTACAATTTGGAGAACTTGAAGTTAAGCCAATATATTGACCTACCATGAGTTTTGGATAAAAGACATCTGGTTTCCTGATACAAACATAAAAAATTAATTTCAGTTATTCGGTAGGTTAAGTATTATTTTCATGCTGAATATGGTTATATTCATAAAAAGTTATTTCTAATTCATTAGTTGTAAAAAAGTATGATTGTTAATTTACAGTGTCATTAAGATAGATAATAACCTGTTAAATTTAAAGAGATTATAAGTTTATAAACTTTTATACACTGTAACTTATTTTAATTGAGTTTAACTGACATTGAGAGCTACTACTTACATATGGCCAGCTCAGTGCTGGAAATATAGAATGATGAAAACATGAGTCCTTTTTACTAGGAATATATCCTAACCACAAGTTCAAATACAGGTAAACAGATATTCTCATTTACAGATGAGTAAAGTGAATGTATACAAGTAACTAAGGTAAAATATTACCTTAGTAATTATAATATTGTATTATAATGGGAAATAATTATTTACAGAACCTAAGTTAATTCATCTTTAAATAGCAATAATGATGAGATTGCTGGACTTGGAGAAATAGACCAAGAAGGGCTGAACTCAACTGAACAATATGAACCCAATTTTGAGAACTCTGTTCTAATCTGCTCTTGTATATTCATACTTAAATTCGTAGTCATGATTTCTTGTGAAGGGGGAGAAGAAGAAGAAGAAGAAGAAAAGAAAGCAGGAATCAGAAGGAAAGAAAGAAAACCAAATATTATGGCAATCCCTGAAGAACTAAAGGTTTTTTTGGATTGCCCTGTGATGGTAAACTTAGTCACACTTACTAGTTAGAGGCATATATTTTTTACTGTGCAATATATCTAGATCCTTTAGAATCTGTGAACAAAGCCCTTAGATTGAGAAAAAAAGGATCCATTATTTCCTTAGTGGAAATCTGGTAGTAAATAGAGCTTGCGGTAGTTAGGGACTGATGTGATGGTCTCTTCCTGCCTGTGTTCCCAGGAAGCCTAGAGTTACATCAAGCATGTAGTCTATCAATCTGTGAGTGCTCCCTTCGTTACTAAGAAGAGAAATGAGGCTCATAAACTGAATAGCCCAAGATCATTTGGCTTATACATGGCAGATCCAAAGTGAAAACTTGGTTTTTCTCTTGATTGATATAGCTTTAGATATACACATATATATTTATTTATATCTACTATATAAAACACGACATATGTGCATGAGTATATACATATCTGTATCTCTATATAGTGATATATAGACCTCTCTCTCTCTATGTATATATATAGTCTCTTCCATCAGTAAAATAATAGGACATACACAACACCTGTGCAGGGGGGTGGGTATTATGTACATATTACAAATGGAAAATTGAAATTCAGTTCAAGATCACATATAGGTGATTAAAAAATACAATGTGTAGATTTTTAACCTGGTATGGGCTTATTTTCAAATATGCATATCCATTTTATCTATCTCATATTATTGTATAATTATTGCTATCTCTTATGTCTATCACATAATAGATGTTTAAAAGCCAACTTTTTTCTTCAAAATACTGTTTTATAAAAGTGAGGTTATTGTGAACTATAGCAGCCAGGGACAAAAGCCTTCAGGGAAAAGGCAAGCTTTATTAACCCAGCTTTGGAAACCAAGTGTAATTGAATAGGTAGCAGGAGCCAGAAGGGCATTCCAGATGAGGAGACTTTTGAAACTCTCCTAGCAATATGCAGGAGAAAAATAGAGGTGGAGTTTCTGTATTTCAAGGTATTGGGTGGTAAGTCAAGAGAAGTAAAGAAGGTGACAATTTAGAGTGCTATGAAGCAGATTAGAAAGTTTGAATTTTATTCTTTTTTACTGTTTGTATCATTTTAAAGCCTATCTAGACCAAACATCATCATTTAACATAACACAACGGGATCCCTGCGGGGAACCTGCTTTTCCCTCTGCCTACGTCTCTGCCTCTCTCTCTCTCTGTCTCTTATGAATAAAAAAATAAACAACATCTTTAAAACAAAAATAAATAAACTCAATTTATGTAGCTTAGTTAGTTCTGACTATGTCTGATCACAAATCAGTTTGTGTATGATATATTTTCTCATGGAGATTTGCTACCTGATTATATAAACTTCTTATGTATTTATTACAGAGATATGATATTTTAAACCATGTGAAAGTATTTTTTCGTTGTAAATTAGTAAATAAGCTTTCCATTTTGGTTATCATGCTTGTTATCAGTGTTTGATCTCCTTTAGTACAAACCAAAATGATTCTCTAGTTAGGGACTAGATTTTAGAACTTCGTGAATTAACTGAGAAAATTGCTTGCTGGAATTCAACCCAGTTTGGCCATCGTTAATTTAAGTGTTCAGTAAACATTTATTGGTTGGATGGATGGGTGGATGGATGGATGGATGAAAATAAAGAGAAAAATGTGTGATGTCAACTCAACTTTGAACGCATATAAAAATCTGTACAAATTACATGAATATAGGTAGATGATAGATAGATGATAGATAGATAGATGATAGATAGATAGATAGATAGATAGATAATAGATAGATAAACAAAAGATTGAGTGCAGAGTAGAGCAAGAAAGTCAACAGCAGATGAAATATTCTGTGGTTGCAATTTGGATCAGTGCAATCTGGGATGAGTGAGGAAACAGTGTATAGGCTGGAATAGTGGTATTGACAAGACTTCATGGGAGGCCCCAGCCAGTTGCTCAAGATCACACCACCAACACCACCCACCATCCTATGCAGAATAAGAGAATTTGGGGCATAAGTAAAAATAAATCTTAGAGTGAGATAAGTATGGAATCTAGGATGCAGGTGGAGGAGCACCTGTTGCTGAGAGCACATGGAAGGGTGAAAGGGTGCCTTCAGAATCAATTGCATACTAAGATCTTTATTCTTACTCTGGATACCAAGATGAATCTTAAATCTGTACTCTGTAACGTCTTTGAAAGGATTGCCTCTAGGATTTTCTTTTCTTCCTAACAACATTGCATGATCATGCCTTCCATCAACCCTGCAAAATAAAATGTTTCATGAACTTCATTCAGCAGCAACCAAGTAAATCAGAACACTTCCCTTGAGAACCTTGCACTTTTCCTACTAGTGTATGAAACATCACAGATAATTACAACCCAAAATATTTCTGTAATAAAAATATGACAGGTGGTTAATCCTTGACTAGCATAATGAAATTCGTCTAACAGTCAATTCTTTGGGGGAAAGGTAGTTTTTATTTACAGAAAGGATGAAAGTTGCAGCAAAACCGCTACTATTAAACAATATAATTAGCACTGATATAATTAATCTGGACATTTAGTCAACGAAATAAAATGTCCTGAGCTCTTTTTTTCCACTAGAACATTCTCTATTCAGATGTTCCTGCATTCTTAATACTGAACATAGTTGCAAATGAAAAAACAACAACAACAAAAAAAACCAAGCACCTATGCACATACACTACTGTAGAGTTATAGAACATTTTTTTTTCTCTGCTATTGATTTCCAATCTTGAAAGTAGGCTTCTGATTCACCTTGATCCAAATCAATTATTCTATGTCATCATCTATCTACTTAGGCCTTTTATCTTATTTTTTCTCCTAGTTTTAATCCATCCTTCTCCATATCTTGGCTTTAATGTGTACCTTGAGGCTGTGTCAAAATAGCTATCTTGAGAGAAAATGCCATGACCACTCTTAAGTGGTGATAGCACACTGGTCACTTCATTCGTAGCCATGGAGTGGTAGAGA
Source organism: Vulpes lagopus (assembly GCF_018345385.1). Lineage (NCBI taxonomy): Eukaryota > Metazoa > Chordata > Mammalia > Carnivora > Canidae > Vulpes > Vulpes lagopus. Next base: position 18,857,745 of record NC_054834.1, on the reverse strand, counting down.
TTCCATGATAAATAAAGTGTGCTTTCAGCAACTGCCACATGAAATATCAACAAGTTGTAAAACTTTGTTCAAGTCTATTGATCTTCCTCTCTCAATGCTTCTAGCCAAGCTGTTGGAGACCAATTAAGCATTGGAGAAAAGTAAAATAACACAGGACTTTAATTAATGGGTCTAATTGCAAGATTAAGAGAGAGAATGAGCATGTTTCCAGGTATTTTTTACTTTTGTTCAAAATGAACTTTATACCTTGTAATAGTTGCTTTTTTCCTAGGCTTCTGCAGATTTGACAGCTATATTGCTGGTTTTATGCTAATGGTTACAATTTAGATCACCTAAAATAAAAGCTATCCAGATTTAATTAAACCAACTTGTTTTGCTTGGTTTGGGTTTAATTTTTTGGAAATAATCAGATTTCCATTGTGACAGTTCAGTGCAGAGCTCAACAGATACCATGAGTTTCTCTATGTTTTGCTCTCTTCTTTGTAGTTGGGCAGGACCATATGACTAGTTCTGGACATTGAATGTGACTGATGAAGTGATGAGCTGGTGCTCTTCCTCCGTCTCTCTTTTCCTGCTGCTGTGAACTTAATGGCCATATATTTTAATTAGTGTACCCATCACAATAATAGATTGTCCTGAGCAACAATAGACTTACACAAGCCAGACTAAAACTTGCAGAACTGGAGATTATACTAAGGTTTGGAAGTTCATTTGTTATGTTGAAGCATATAATGGAATTATTCTGACTACACAAATCAAAATGCCCTTTATATGAAAGTGAATCCTAGGACAAAATGTGTTAATTCCTTCTTCTGTGCTTGAAAATAAGTAAGGTATGCAAATTCTGCCCCTTGGCCATGTGTGTATATATCAAAAGTAAAAGAAATGAGTCAATATAAAGTATATATTATTGCATTGTTCATCAGTGCTCCAACTTGGCATGCTGGTTGTTTCTTTTATTAAAAATAATGAAGAAATGAAACAGTTTTTAATAAAATTCATATTGCTATTCTACTTTCTATAGTAAAAGAAACTTTCAAACATGATTAATGGGAAAAAAGAGGAGGAAATAATGATTCTATAGTGTTCTATGAAATTGTTGTCTAGTTTGCACTTTGAACCTGATCACTTTAATCACTTAGATAAATCTGTGACTCGGAATGTTGGTTCAGTATGGATTAAGGAAAAGTACCTCATTGTCCTTTATTCTGTAGTTAATGATAAACCTTAAAAATAAGATAATCATTTTTCAATTAGGTTCCATGCAGAGACTAGAAAGCATAGTTATCAACATGTACAGAACATAATCAGCATTATGTTATCTTATTTTAGCTGCATTACTGCTGTTAAATTGACATAATAGTCATTTATAAGCGGATGCTCTTCCCTGAAATCAGTAATTGCCTGAAAGATTTTAGCAATTAAAGTTGTATTCATTAGCACACCTATATCTATACTTTTTTCCAACTCATTAATATCATTCTCACTTTCCACTGCCTAAACTTATGAAGCCATACGAAGTTATAAAATAAAATTTTACCTCTTTGCCTTATTAGAGGAGGTACCACATTATTCATCCTGTGTTGACCTTCCTTATGAAAATCAATGTCCTCAAAGGTTCTACTTTGAGTGTTCTTTCAGTTTAATAACAAATGCTCCAGACTTCGGGGCTGTTCCTTTATTCCTTGCTCCAGGACATGCTTGCCTATAATCTTCAACCCAGAAGAACTGACCCAGCTGTGCATGGTTTCACCCTTCTCTGGCTCCTTGCTAGTATGACTCCTATGAATATGTTCTTGATTATCTTGTGTTACAGAAGGAGAAAAGGCGTAGTGAGGTATTAACTGATAAAGGAGCAAGACACAAAATTAGAGGACATGCAAAGCAGTAAACATGCCTCCTTAGTATGCGATAGCCAGTCTTATGGCAGAAAAATGGAGATTTGTGTGCACCTGGGCTTTAGTGCTGATTCTGTGGCTTTGGCTAAATCACTTTAAACGTAGTGGCCTTAGTTTGTCCACCTCTTGAGCAAGGACATTTCACATGTATAATTTTTGTTTTGTTTTGTTTTGTTTTTTAGCTCTAGGGAACTAGATTGAAAAAGAATAATTGGTTGGAATGGGAAGGGGTCAGAACAAACAGAATGATGGGTTTCATGGAGAAAGAGTGGACCAGTCTCCGGTGCATGGTCTTTCAAACTGACCAAATCAGAGCTCAAAGGGTTTTTGTTGTTTGGCTGTTCTTGTGTTTATTTAAAGAGAACTCATATTTAAATAGGTATATAATAGAGTGAGAGGTAAATAGAACAGTGAAAATAACCTTGATTCTCTACTTCTATTTTTCTTATATCCAGAAAAAGCATCATAATTTTATTTATGTTCTTCATGGTACTTGTAGGATTAATTAGTATTCATGCAAAAGTAATTTGAAAATGAAAAATGTCATTTAAGTACTAAGTGGTGTCGCTTCAGCTTTGGTTTCTTAAAATGCCTAAGTCTTCATTAGTAAGTGTCCTTTGATGTGTGTCACAGAATTTATAAAACCGTTCAATAACTGAACATTTGTGACAAAGTACAATCTGGAGAGAGTGTTTACTGTCATCACTAAGACTGATTGAGTTGAATGGAAAAGCATTATATGGAATCTTCTATAGGGATACCTTCATATAAGTATGGAACTGAATTAACAAAGATGGCCTTGCTATGTACAATGATTAACTATTCTACAAATCAGAATTAAATTAAAAGCAAACACATATCCAGCAGGCTGTCATAGCCTTTCCTAATTATCCTGCCATGACTTAAAAGATGAATATTTTATTTGGGGCACCAGGATTAAATTTAGAATTACATAGGGTCTCCTAGTGCTGTAGGCAAAAACAATCAGGTATAAATCAGATGGGGATTAAAAGTTTAGATTTGTTTGTTTTTAAGTTTGTTTAAACTAAACTACTAGTGAGCCATGATAAATGGTAATAATAATAATAAAGAAAAAATGCTTACCAAATGAAAAGGGACTGTCTTAACGGCCTGTGTTATTAAAATAACCTTCCTCAAATGGTGAAAACCTACATGTCCCACAGTTGGGTGGTACTCTGTTGTTTGATTTAACTTTTTTTTTTTTTTTTGCCATTCATAGGACATTGATAAACTAACTCAAACACTGGAATTTGATATTATAAATATTTTCTTTTAGGAATTATCTGTAGGTCAAAAATAATTTTCTCAAAGTGAGAATTCTACTAAACAGTATAATTGGGTCTACTAAATTAAGAGCATTTGATACTTTCAGTAGCTAAACAAATTAATAAATGTAGAAAAATATACTGAAGTAATAATGAAACCAAGAATATGGCATTATAATTTCCAAACATACTGGGAATAATGATTGAGGTAATTGCTACCTTAAAATTCATTTCTGAGAGTACTGACTTTTATGCTTCTAAAGAATAAATATTTGCAAGAGTAGAAATATATTGTTTAGAAATGATTATAAAAAGGAAGTAATAATTGTGTCTCTCTATGAAAAGGTTTTAGAATTTTAAAACTTCAGGGGTGTTTATATTTGCTATTTGAAAATTAAAAAGTACATTATTTTACTGCAGAGGAATAACACTTTATGAGTCAACATCCTTAATAGTAGAGCTATTTCCTACTTCTAATGAGTATAAAAAATATATAAATATAAGAGCCCATAAAGCCTAAATGATATAATAAATATATTCATCTGTTCCTTTGCAAACTTGTAAATCTTATATAAAAATGTAACATTGAAGGAAAAATTACTTTAACCTACAAACAACATACAAATGCAAAAATTACTTTTAAATATTAATTTCTGACATACATGAATCTAATTAAATACTTGGGAAAATTTGAAGTAATCTATAAATATATATGAAGTATAGAGACAGCAATTAATTTTGTAATTTCCATTTAGTAATTGCTCAGTAACTTTAAATGCAGAATGAAGCAAATTCTCATTCAGAAATTACCTTCCTAACTGATATCATTTGAACAGTAATCAGCTTTTAAAAGTAAAATAATTAAAAGGTAAGGTATTTATTAGAGAATCAAATGGTCCTTCAGGGAATTTGCAATGCAGAACTGGGTTTTTAGCCAGAAGAAAGGAGAAGAAAAGTACATGAAGTAAAATTGAAAATTGATTAAAGTCAAGCATTGTCTTAGAAAACAGAGTAAATTATGGGAGCAAATTGTAGTAATGATGAGAGTAACTAGAATGATTTCCTGGAATGCCTAGGACATAAAAATTAGCTGGGGGAACAAGGATGAGGCTAAGCAGAGAGGTCTAAAATTTGTGAGTATATTGTTTTCCTATTGCTGCTGTTAGAAATTACCACCGACTTAATGGCTTGAACAACATAAGTTTATTATCCTACATTCCAGGGGTCAGAAGTGCAAAAGAGGTTTCACTGTATAGAAATCATTCTGTTGGCAGGGCTGCGCTCCCTCCAGAGATTCTAGAGGAGAATCCATTTCCTTCCTTCCTTGTCCAGATTTAGAGGCTGCCTTCATTCTTCAGCTTATGCCCCTCCCTTCATTTACACAGCCAGAAGCACAGAGCATCATCAAATCTCTCTGGCTCTGACTCTCCTAACTCTCTTATGAGACTCATGTGGTTATGATTGAGCCCATCCAAAAATATCTAGGATAATCTTCCCACTTCAAGAGCCTTAATTTATTTTTTAAAGATATTTTTATTTATTTATTCATGACAGACACACAGAGAGAGGCAGAGACATAGGCAGAGGGAGAAGCAGGTTCCCCAAGGAGAGTCTGATGTGGGACTCCATCCTAGCACCCTGGGATCACACCCAGAGCCAAAGCCAGATGCTCAACCACTGAACCATCCAAGTGCCCCTCAAGAGTCTTAATTTAGTCAATCACATATGCAAGTCCCTTTTGCAAATGAACTGACATAGTCATAGGTTCTGGAGATTAGGATGTGAACACTTTTGCAGAGGTAGCATCATTCAGCTGTAAGGGTATAAATTGAAGTTGTCACAAAAGCCAGACATCAAGATCAGCAGCAGAACCCAGGAGAATATACTCAGGGAATCACAGTGTCTGTGGTTTTTATTGTCTCTGGACTTGCAAGTGGCTATCTTAACTGAAAGAGTTGCTGAATCCCACCAAGGTTGTCTGTAGCTTATCTTCCTCCATTCTCAACAATCATTCAGTCCCCGAGGTAAAAACTTTCCTGAGAAGACAGCTGACTTTACCTCCTCAACAGCCCTTTTCCTGTATTTTATTTAATCCTCTTCCTCCTCATTACTGTTATCATCATCTCCTATTATATTAAATGTTGACCATTTTTATGATGCCATTATCAAAACAGCAGCAGCAACTCCACAATGCCTACCTACCAAGGAGCGTAGAGAAAATCTGGTTGGAAGATTTCAATATTTATCTTGAGAATCCTCCAACCAGATTTTCATTGATTTATACACTCAGGAAATATTTATCAATATTTATTGATTTATACACTCAGGAAATATTTATTGAATGCTCACTGTGTGCCTAGTGCTATTCTAGGCCCTGGGGGTAAAACAGTTAAAGAGATGAAATTCTTGCCCTTGGGAAGCTTATGCTTTATTGGGGCAAAATAGACAATAAACAAGAATATACAGAATTTGGCAACTGAGGATCGGCGCTATGAAGAAAAATAACGTCAGGGATGGCAGGTTGCGTGTGTATGTGTGTGTATGTGTGTGTGTACAAGGGATATACATGTGTTTGTTCTATGTTAGAAAGGCTTAAAGATATCATGTCAGAGCAGAGACTGGATGGAAGGAAGAGAGAATGAAGTCATAATAATATCTAAAGGAAGGACCATCTAGGCAGAAAGGACGAAGCCCCAAAGTAGGACCAGACCTTCCTGTGATAGGTGTGTGTCATCAAGGTGGAGAAGACTAGACTTGCCAGATTTGCTGGAATGCAATTAATGGAAGGCCCAGGGAGTGGTGGAAGATGATGCTGGAGAAGGAGGGAGAGAGACAATATAGGGTGATATAAGCTATGAAGACATCGGATTTATGTTAGATGAAATGTGAAGCTAATTGGATAGTTTTGAACACAGGAATAATGTTATCTGCCCATGTTTTATGGAATAATTCTGGCTGTGGATAGAGAACAGTGAATAAGAGTAAGAGTGGAAACAGGGAGACCAGTTAGGTTAGAAAGCTATTGCAATCAGAGAGGTTGGTGGTTTAGATCAAGCAGCAACAGTGGACATGGTAAGAGGCAGTCGAATTTTTGGATAAATTTTGAATAATAGGCTGATGGAGTGGATGTTGAGAAGAAAAAGTGAAGAGTTAAGGTAACACCAGTTGGTCTGAGCATCTGGACTACTGGAGTCCCTTTCTAAAGATATGCAAAAGATTGTAAGAGAAACAGGTTTGGAATGGGAAATCAGGACTTCATTTTGGCGCATGTTTGATTTGATGCCTATTGGACATCTAAGTGGAAATATTGAGCAAGCAGTAGAATGTGAGCCTGGATTCAGCTGAGAATCTGAGCAGGAGATTTGAATTTTGGAGACATCAGCATATAGGTAATATATAATTTGTGAAAATGGATAAGATTACCTAAAGACTGAGTGTAGACAAAAGGAAAGAGGTCCTAGGACTGAACTCTGGGTACTTTAAATGTTTGATGGAGAGATGTAAAGGGACTGGACAAAGAAAATTGAGAAGAAAATAATAAAAAGTATTTCTAAAAGAGGGATATGATAATCAATGATAAATACCAATTGATAAAAAAAGATGAATGAGAACAAATTATTAGAAGACAAATTTAAAAGTCAAATTATGTAGTAAAGACATTGCTTTTGCATAGAATGAAAAACTATTTAAGGTGGCTTTATTGGCGGGGATGAGGATTTTGTTACCCCATACTCAACAACCTACCCTTTGGCACTCTCCCAGAGTAATAGAAAAATTACTGTTGTAAAGTCCCCAAAGAGGACATTCTACTCAAATTTTAGAAAATATCCTTGATCTAAAAGGATAACATGGAGGAAGTTACCAATTACACTACTAAAAATATTACAAGAGTATTATTAGAACAGTGTTTTTCTTAATACCTAAGAAATTATAGTCCTTGTATAAGAACATTTATTTCCCTCTTGGCTGGAACCTCCATCTCCTAGTTCTGACTATTTTTACTTTTAAATTGAATTTATCCCCTAAATATAAAACAGTCTCCAATAAAATATAATGCAAGCCACGTATATACTTTTAAATGTTCTACTAATCACATTGAAAAAAATAAAAGAAACAGATAGGACATTGACTCAAGTCAAGGCATTTAATTTCTCTGGACTCTTTTATACTTTGGTAAAATGAAAAAAGAGTCTTAAAAATGTTACCTGGAAAATAATTCAGAGCCTAGAGTCATATTTGCTCTATTGGGGGCCTGTTCCCACACTTTCTGGCTGAGTTACTTTGAGCAACTTACTAAAACCATCAAAGAAACATTTCTGGTTTACTGACCCTTTTTTCATTTATTTGTTTTCTATTTAATAAATTACTCTTGAAACCTACCTCATATATTTTCTTTTACATTTGTTTTTTATCTCATTTTTTAATCTAAAGTTTGAATTGAAAATAATATTCATTAATTTTTAATCTTTTTTCTATTAAGTGCATATAAATTATACATTTTCTTCTAAATATTACTTGCATCACATAAATGTTAATATTCAATATTCATTTTTAGTTTGTTTTAAGTATTTTAGGGCATTCTTATCTGTTCTTTGGCAGACACATTAATCACGAAGTGTGTTCTTTAATTTCCAAAAAAAAATAGATATGGGGGAAATATTTTATTTTGCTAGAGTAGGAGTAAATGGTCTGTATGATTGATTGGCATTCATTGAGACATGCTTGGTGGCTAGCATTTTATCTGTTCTAATAATTCATATTTAATTATTGTTAAGATTCAACTATTATACTTATCTGAAAATCTTAGGCTGATTACCACTTCTGTTCTTCACCTGATAGAAACAAATACATTTTAACCCTAATCACATCCCTCCATTTTTGATGTTATAAATGCCTAGTGTTTAATTCTGTCTTACATTTAAAAATCCCCAAATTAGCATTGTTGTTGCTATTTACATTGAGTTTCTGCCTGGGTTTAACAATTTCTTAGTCCATCTTTTTCTTGCATCTCCGTACTTCCTGCAAACATTGTCTACTCTGAGAGCTCCAACTTTTTTCTTCTCTAGTATTATGATATTTACTATATGTCTTTTGCCTTTCCAAATACATTTTAGAAATATTTTCTTAATACCTTCAAGACAGCTTGCTGAAGTTTTGATTGTGATTACATTGAATCTATAGATTAAGTTGGGGATAACTGACATCTTAATAGACTGAGTCTTCTAATCCATAGACACAGAATATCTCCCCATTTATTCAAATCTTTGATTTATCAGTGTTTTGTAGTTTTCTGTATACAGATTCTGTATATATTTTGTCAGATTTATACTTAAGTATTTCATTTTTGTGCTATTGTGACTTTTTTTTAATTTCAAGTTTCAATTGTTCGTTGTTGTTATAGAAAAAAGCATTTGACTTGTATATGTTATCTTATATCCTACAACCTCTATACTTCATTATTGATTCTAGGTTTTTTTTGTATATTTTTTTTAGTTTCTACATGGACTAATGGACAATCATGCTACATGTTAATAAGTTTTATTTTATTTTATTTTATTATTTTATTTATTTTATTTTATTTTATTTTATTATTTTATTTTATTTTACTTTCCAATTTGTGTAGCTTTTCTTTTTCTTGTTCTGTTATGTTAGTCAGGACTTCCAATCTAATGTTAATGGAGTGGTGAGAGAGAACATTCTTGCCTTGTTACCAATATTGGGGGGAGGTGTCCAATATCTCACCAAAAGGTGTAATGTGTACTGTGGGTGTTTCGTAGATGTTCTTTATCAAGTTAAGGGAATTATCTTCTATTCCTACTTTGGTAAGAAGTATTAATTTTTTAATAGGTGTTGGATTTTGTCAAATGCTTTTTTTCTGTGACAACTAATACTTTGTCGTACTTTGTTGTTGTTGTTTTTTCTCTTTAGCCTACTGATATGGTGGTGGGTTTTATTAACTGATTGTCTAAAGTTGAGCCAGCCTTGAATACATGCAATAAATCACACTTGGCTGTGGCTTGTAACTCATCTTACACATTGTTGGATCCAATCTATTAAAATTGTGTTGATGTTAGCATCTATGTTTATGTGAGATTTTGATCTATAGGTCTTTTCTTCTTGTGATATCTTTATCTGGTTTTGGTATGCAGTATTGCTAACCTCATAGAAACAACTGGAACATATTTTGGGCCTGATGTCATTTTTGGAAAGTTATTGATTACTTCCCTAAGATTAAAATTCAGTAATTTAGATCTTATTTCTTTTCAAGTACATACATTTATTACAATAAATTTCCTTCTAAGCACTATTTTCATAGTATCCCACAATTTTTATAAGTTTTTTAAATTTTTATAATTTTTTTATAAAATTTTATAATTTTTATGAGCATTTTCATTTAGTTTAAACTATTTTAAAATTTATTTTGAGGGGTACCTGGTGGTACCTGGGTGGCTCAGTCAGTTAAGTCTCTGACTCTTGATTTTGACTCAGGTTGTGATCTCAGGGTTGTGAGATGGAACCCCACATTGGGCTCCATGTTTGGCCCATGGAGTCAGCTTGAGAATCATCCCCCTTCTCTCTCTCTCTCTTCCCCACTACTCCTCACCCTGCCCCCACTCTCTCTCTCCCTCTCTCTGATAGATAGATAGATGATAGATAGATAGATAGATAGATAGATAGATAGATAGATAGATGATAGATAGATAGAATTTTTAAAAATTATTTTGAGACTTCTTTGAAATATGTGTTGTTTAGCAGTGCATTGTTTAATGTCCAGATATTTGGGGATTTGCTGCCCATATTTTACTATTGAAATCTAGTTTGATTTCTCTGTATTCTGAGAACATACTGTGTATGTTTCTGTTATTTTGAATTTTTAAAAGATGTTTTATAGCCTGTAATTTAGTCTATCTTTGTGAATATTCCATGTGAGCTTGAGGAAAATGTGTATCCTAATGTCATTGGATGGAATATTCTATAAATGTCAATTAGGTCAAATTGATTGATGTTGCTATTTAAGTCAAGTATTTCTTTACTGATTTTCTGCTCGTTTGATTTCTCAGTTATTGGTAAAGGGATTTGTATTCTCCAACTCTAAGAGTGGATTGTCTGTTTCTCCTTCAGTTCAGTTATTATTTGCCTTATATATTTTGATGCTCTTTGGTTAAGTGCATACGTGTTTAGGATTATTGTGTTTTCTTGCAGAATTGATCCCTTTATCATTATTAAATGCCTTATTTATCCCAGATAGTCTTCCTCATTGTGAAGTCAACTTTACCTAAAATTAATATAGCTACTCCAATTCTCGATAAATGTTAACAACTTATTATTATTAGATATACGTGCGATGAGGTGGTAAGTAATGTGCTTGTCCATTTTATATTTTAAGCCCACATAGTGCTTGGACACTGTTGGGTACAAATATGCTCAATAGTAAAAGCTTTTTGACTGATTGAAAGGGATTAGATGTCTGTGAAGAGAGCATATTATTCATTTTATAAATAAAGAGACGAAATTCTAATAAATATTTCTGCATCGCCAAAAGACATACTCTATATTTTCCAGTGTACTGAAAATGAGTTGATATTTAAATTATCAAATTTTAAAAGGGCTATTTCATGACCTTTTAAAGTAATATAAATTTTATAGGTGTTCCTATAAAGGTTATAGGTTGTTAAAATACATGGAATTAAAAATAATGAAATTTTTTACTTTACTGTTTGGGATTGAATTGAATATGTTTCAACAGTGTAGACTCTCTGATTATTATATATAGTTTCATTGGCTAATAGATGTAGATCTTTTGGAGTCTAGCTAAGGTTCACAAAGTCAGACATTAGCACTAAAAGTCACCCAGAGTAAAGGGAAAATTATCCCAACTGGCCTTTCTCATTCCAGTTTTAATTTGTGCTCAAACAAAAAGCCTCCTTATTTAAATTATCCTAGTTCAAAGTAGAATGAAAGATTCAATAGCTTTCGTTTTTTCCTTTTTTTTAATTGGAGTCAATCCCACTCACCATTGCACCCAAAAGCATAAGATACCTAGGAATAAACCTAACCAAAGAGGTAAAGGATCTATACCCTAAAAACCATAGAACACTTCTGAAAGAAATTGAGGAAGACACAAAGAGATGGAAAAATATTCCATGCTCATGGATTGGCAGAATTAATACTGTGAAAATGTAGCAAAGAAACAAACAATCCAGTCATGAAATGGGCGGAAGACAAACAGAAATCTCACAGAGGAAAACATAGACATGGCCAACAAGCACATGAAAAAATGCTCCGCATCACTTGCCATCAGGGAAATACAAATCAAACCACAATGAGATACCACCTCACACCAGTGAGAATGGGGAAAATTAACAAGGCAGGAAACCACAAATGTTGGAGAGTATGTGGAGAAAAGGGAGCCCTCTTACACTGTTGGTGGGAATGTGAACTGGTGCAGCCACTCTGGAAAACTGTGTGGAGGTTCCTCAAAGAGTTAAAAATAGACCTGCCCTACGACCCAGCAATTGCACTGCTGGGGATTTACCCCAAAGATACAGATGCAATGAAACGCCGGGACACCTGCACCCCGATGTTTCTAGCAGCAATGTCCACAATAGCCAAACTGTGGAAGGAGCCTCGGTGTCCATCGAAAGATGATTGGATAAAGAAGCTGTGGTTTATGTATACAATGGAATATTACTCAGCAATTAGAAACGACAAATACCCACCATTTGCCTAACTTGGATGGAACTGGAGAGTATTATGCTGAGTGAAGTAAGTCAGTCAGAGCAGTACAAACATTATATGTTCTCATTCATTTGGGGAATATAAATAATATTGAAAGGGAATATAAGGGAAGGGAGAAGAAATGTGTGGGAAAAATCAGAAAGGGAGACAAAACGTAAAGACTCCTAACTCTGGGAAATGAACTAGGGGTGGTGGAAGGGAGAGGGCGGGGGGTGGGGGTGAATGGGTGACGGGCACTGAGGGGGACACTTGACGGGATGAGCACTGGATGTTATTCTGTATGTTGGCAAATTGAACACCAATAAAAAATAAATTTATTATTAAAAAAAAAAAAAGAAGTTGCTGTGGCCAAGTTCAAACAGGGTGTTGCCTGTGTTCTCCTCTAGGATTTTGATGGAATCTTGTCTCACATTTAGATCTTTCATCCATTCTGAGTTTATCTTTGTGTATGGTGTAAGAGAGTGGTCTAGTTTCATTCTTCTGCATGTGGATGTCCAATTTTCCCAGAACCATTTATTGAAGAGACTGTCTTTCTTCCAGTGGATAGTCTTTCCTCCTTTGTCGAATATTAGTTGACCATAAAGTTCAGGGTCCACTTCTGGGTTCTCTATTCTGTTCCATTGATCTATGTGTCTGTTTTTGTGCCAGTACCACACTGTCTTGATGACCACAGCTTTGTAGTACAACCTGAAATCTGGCATTGTGATGCCCCCAGCTATGGTTTTCTTTTTTAAAATTCCCCTGGCTATTCATGGTCTTTTCTGATTCCACACAAATCTTAAGATAATTTGTCCCAACTCTCTGAAGAAAGTCCATGGTATTTTGATAGGGATTGCATTAAACGTGTAAATTGCCCTGGGTAACACTGACATTTTCACAGTATTAATTCTGCCAATCCATGAGCATGGAATATTTTTCCATCTCTTTGTGTCTTCCTCAATTTCTTTCAGAAGTGTTCTATGGTTTTTAGGGTATAGATCCTTTACCTCTTTGGTTAGGTTTATTCCTAGGTATCTTATGCTTTTGGGTGCAATGGTAAGTGGGATTGACTCCTTAATTTCTCTTTCTTCAGTCTCATTGTTAGTGTATAGAAATGCCATTGATTTCTGGGCATTGATTTTGTATCCTGCCACGCTACCAAATTGCTGTATGAGTTTTAGCAATCTTGAGGTGGAGTCTTTTGGGTTTTCTACGTAGAGTATCATGTCATCTGCAAAGAGGGAGAGTTTGACTTCTCCTTTGCCAATTTGAATACGTTTTATTTCTTTGTGTTGCCTGATTGCTGAGGCCAGGACTTCTACTACTATGTTGAATAGCAGTGGTGAGAGTGGACATCACTGCCTTGTTCCTGATCTTAGGGGAAAGGCTCCCAGTGTTTCCCTACTGAGAATGGTATTTGCTTGGGCTTTTCGTAGATGGCTTTTAAGATGCTGAGGAATGTTCCCTCTATCCCTACACTCTGAAGAGTTTCGATCAGGAATGGATGCTATATTTTATCAAATGCTTTTTCTGCATCTATTGAGAGGATCATATGGTTCTTGTTTTTTCTCTTGCTGATATGATCAATCACATTGATTGTTTTACAAGTGTTGAACCAGCCTTGCATCCCAGGGATAAATCCCACTTGGTCATGATGAATAATCTTTTTAATGTATTGTCGTATCCTATTGGCTAGCATCTTGTTGAGAATTTTTGCATCCATGTTAATCAGGGATATTGTCTATAATTCTCCTTTTTGGTTGGGTCTTTGTCTGGTTTGGGAATTAAGGTGATGCTGGCCTCATAGAACGAGTTTGAAAGTATTCCATCTCTTTCTATCTTTCTGAACAGCTTTAGTACAATAGGTACGGATTCTTCTTTAAATGTTTGATAGAATTCTCCAGGGAAGCCATCTGGCCCTGGACTTCTGTGTCTTGGGAGGTTTTTGATGACTGCTTCAATTTCCTCCCTGGTTATTGGCCTGTTCAGGTTTTCTATTTCTTTCTGTTCCAGTTTTGGTAGTTTGTGGTTTTCCAGAAATGCGTCCATTTCTTCTAGATTGCCTAATTTATTGGTGTATAGCTGCTCATAATATGTTTTTAAAATCGTTTGTATTTCCTTGGTGTTGGTGGTGATTTCTCCTTTCTCATTCATGATTTTATTAATTTGAGTCTTTTCTCTCTTCTTTTTAATAAGGCTGGATAATGGTTTATCTATCTTATTAATTCTTTCAAAGAACCAACTCCTGGTTTTGTTGATCTGTTCCACAGTTCTTCTGGTCTCTATTGCATTGAGTTCTGCTCAAATATTTATTAACTCTCTTCTTCTGCTGGGTGTAGGATCTATTTGCTGTTTTTTCTCCAGCTCCTTTAGGTGCAAGGTTAGCTTTTCTATTTGAGTTCTTTCCAGTTTTTGGATGGATGCTTGTATTGCAATGTATTTCCCTCTCAGGACTGCTTTTGCTGTATCCCAAAGATTTTGAACAGTTGCATCTTTATCCTCATTAGTTTCCATGAATCTTTTTAATGGTTCTCTAATTTCCTGGTTGACCCTTTCATCTTTTAGCAGGATGGTCTTTAACCCCCATGTGTTTGAATTTCTTCTTGTGATTGAGTTCTAGTTTCAAGGCATTATGGTCTGAAAATATGCAGGGGATGATCCCAGTCTTTTGGTATTGGTTAAGACCTGATTTGTGACCCAGTATGTGGTCTATTCTGGAGAATGTTCCATGTGCACTTGAGAAGAATGTGTATTCAGTTGCATTTGGATGTAAAGTTCTGTAGATATCTGTGAAATCCATCTGGTCCAGTGTATCATTTAAAGCTCTCGTTTCTTTGGAGATGTTGTACTTAGAAGACCTGTCAATTGTAGAAAGTGCTACATTCAAGTCACCAAGTATAAGTGTATTTTTATCTAAGTATGTCTTAAATTTGGTTATTTATTGATTGATATACTTGGCAGCTCCCACATTCGGAGCATAAATATTGATGATTGTTAGGTCTTCTTGTTGGATAGATCCTTTAAGTATTATATAGTGTCCCTCTTCATCTCTCACTACAGTCTTCGGGATAAACTTTAGTTTATCTAATATAAGGATGGCTACCCCTGCTTTCTTTTGAGGACCATTTGAATGGTACATGGTTCTCCAACCTTTTATTTTCAGGCTGTAGGTGTCCTTAGATCTCAAATGAGTCTCTTGTAGACAGGTCCTGCTTTTTCATCCAGTCTGAAACCCTGTGTCTTTTGATGGGGTCATTGAGCCCATTCATGTTCAGAGTGTTTTGTTTTTTGTTGTTTCTTTTCCCCCTAGAGCATACAGCAAAGTACATTCTCAGTTGTCCTTAGAATGAACCTGTAATGAATTAATGGGTGGTGGGGGAGGTTCATAAATACATAGAATTCATTTTAAATTTAGAAAGAGATAGATGGTATGGAGCAGGTCAAAGAATTATATTTTTTGAGAAATTGAAGATGCTTCCTAAATTGAAAGGAAGAATTTTGTTAAGGACTTTGCTCATAACATTCCCTAGCACATCGCCAATGTATATTCAGTGTGATTACTGTGTACCAAATGCAGCAACACACTTTGAATCCACAGCTTAGATATGTAAAAGAAAGGAAGAAAACTGGTCCACAGAAATGAGAAGTGGCCAGAAGTAACCATGGTAATGGAATAAAATTAAGAAATCCCTTATATTCTGTGATCTCAAGCTTTAAGCCTACGGTAGGGTAACCTCAAAGATACATGTTCCATTATTCAGAACCTTGAGTATTCCTTGTTGTTATGCTATTATTTCTGGTACTTTTCTCTAAAGGCCTCACTTGCAGGGAAAAAGAAAAGACAGACAAACGGAAGAAAAAAGGAGGAAGAAAACCTTATCCAATTGAGAAAATTTACTCCTATCATAGGCTTTATGTTCAATGAAACAACTCTTAAAAAAAAACTCTCTAACAACAAATTCTCTAGAATCCATCATAGAAAATCTATAACTGCAACTTGAGAGGTAAGCTTGGACTCCTTGTACAGAGAACTGTAAATGTTGTCAATCTACCTTTTCATCAACCTGTGTAATGACATTGTAGAGAGGTCCCTTTGTGCTATTTGTTCATCATTTGGTTTCAACAAAAATAGACATAGAAGTTGTAAATACAGAAGTAGCAACACCCAATAAAAGCAAAAAAAAAAAAGTTTCAGTAAAACAGTGATTACACCTAGAAGGACATAGAGAATTGTGTACTCTCTCTCTGAAATTAGAAGGTAAAGTCATAAAAAACCTAATTGTGTGCTTTGAAAATGGAGAGGGAAATGTGCTTTTGCACAAATTATGTGTTAACATTGCTATAGAGTCAAAACACTTCAGAGAATATTGTATCCTGGGGAGGCCTTATGACAATCAGAACATCTGGCAATTCCTTGTCTAATTAGAATTATAAAAGAGAACAGTGACCATTTCAGTATATCAGATTTTACACCTGAAACTATGGAGAAAATGTTCAGTATACAGGCCAGATTCATTTAAAGGAAAATCTTACACATGCATATATATATATATATGTATATATATTAAATTAAAATATATATATATATATTATCAGCAATAACACAGAATCAGCTGTTCTATGTTTCAGATGATTTTAGCATTAAATAGCTCCTAAAGTAAGCATATGCTTATACTTTGGCAAACTCCAAAGAGATAATTTTTATGAGTTTAAGTTATTAGGAAAGATAACCAAATACTGTACATCCCTGTTTTTTTTTTTTTTTAAGATTTTATTTATTTATTGAGACACAGAGAGAGGCAGAGACACAGGCTGAGGGAGAAGCAGGCTCCATGCAGGGAACCTGAAGTGGGACTCGATCCCGGATCTCCAGGATCACTCCCCGGGCTGCAGGCTGCACTAAACCACCGGGGCTGCCCTGTACGTCCCTGTTGATTGCTGTAGGTATACAATCCTACTGCCTGAAAAAAGCAATAGAACTGATATATTTAATATTTTTTGTATAACAAAATGTGTGGATATAGTCAATTACTTCAAATGACTAAATATTTCTTGGATTATATATATATATATTAATAATTTATATTTAATCTACTTATCCATCATTCTATCGAAAAAGTAATTATTGTGAAATCTACTTCAATCACTATTTTAAAGTACTCAGAAATTCAGAGCATTATTGCCATTGGTAGGAGAGTAAGCTGAGAGAAAGTAATTTATGCTGTGGATTACAAAACCTAATATTTTATCCTCACAATTAAAATATACCAGAAAGTGCATGATTTATTTCTAAAAATGTATTGATATTTAAGAAACAAACTAAACTGGGATCCCTGGGTGGCGCAGCGGTTTGGTGCCTGCCTTTGGCCCAGGGCGCGATCCTGGAGACCCGGGATCGAATCCCACATTAGGCTCCCAGTGCATGGAGCCTGCTTCTCCCTCCGCCTGTGTCTCTGCCTCTCTCTCTCTCTCTGTGACTATCATAAATAAATAAAAAATTTTTAAAAAAAATTAAAAAAAAAAAGAAACAAACTAACTTTCTTTAGATATAATGTGATCACTATACATATTGAAGAGAATGTTGGAGAAGAATTTAATGAATTTGTTTGGTAAAGAAGAAAAATTTCCTGAAAAGTGATTTTCTTTGTTTCTCTTTTATTTAGGAAGTGTATTTCAGCAGGTAATAGGAATTTCTGCATTTTTTTAAAATCAGTTATCAGATATGTTTTGCTGATTAACTCTGCTCTTTTTACATTCACACTTGCAGATTGAAGTTATATGTTTTGGAAGTATAGATTTTGAAGTATCATGTTCACACTAAAATATTCAATTAAATGTAAGTAGTTCATGAAGTAGGCTCTGTTATGAGAGATTTGTGACTCTTTCATCTCTTATATTGTAGGTGATATAGGCAAGACAAGCACTTGCTAAACAAACAAAAATGGTAGTTAATATTTATATGGCTCTGAAAACATATAATGAACATAGTTCTACTTGACAAGCATGCACAGATAAAATCCAAATAACCATACTAAAGTAGAAATAGAATATTTCTATTTATAAGCAGAAATAGAAAAGTTAAGGTACTCACAAACCAGTTAACTTTCCATTTGGTACTTTCTGCTGAGTATCTTTACTCAGAGCATACTGTATGTTCTAAGTGTTTGCCATGTATTTTATCATTTATCTTCATAATACCTCCTATTTGTACAGGTAAGGAACTGAGGCCTAGGAAGAGAAAATCATTTGGACAAAGTCACATAGTAAATAGCAATGTCAGTATTAGACTCTAAACAGTTTGGCTTCAGAGTCCATGTTCTAATCATCACATTGTACTACCTCCAATGTATGACCTTAAAGTACAGTTGCTGCACATAGCAAATAAAAATATATGATTTCCAGGTAGAGCTGCTAGAAAAATATAAGATTAAATATTGTATGGAAAACACTGATACTACAATAAAATTTATTGTTTATTTGAAATTAGAATTTAACTGGATGTTCTGTTCTATATTTTATTTGGCAACCCTACTCTAAAAAGACATTTAAGTGAATGCGTATTTTCCTACTCTGTAATACTTGTGAGTAGATATTACTGTACCTAGCTAGCATGGACTATGTATATTTTAACACTTAAATTACTTTTTTTACATGATATTTATTAGATGCTAGTAGCCATTACTTAGATGGATATAATACTTTTACTCCCAGTTGTTTGCAAGTTTATTTCTACTTTGTTACGTGGGAGGACAGGGTTAAGAACGAGTGTATTATAGGTTTCCCCCTTCTCTCAATAGCCTGAAACCTTTTAATCTTGACCACACCTCCTTATAAACACTGACAGAATTTACTAGCTGCATCTTACAGGGTCTGCAATGTAAGGATTTTTCAATCTGAGATATCATTTTAGCAATCCTTCCTTGTTTGTCTGGATTGCTGTTTGTAATCAAACTACTCCTTTCTTATTTCTTAGACACAGACCCACTGGAGGATAAAAGTTAGTTAAGTAGTCCTTTTCATTAAGGAATTTCTAAGGCGTATAATATAAGATCCCCAAATTAATAGGCTTCCCTGGTCTATCTTGTATGTCATGAAGTTAGCATTTCTCTCTCTAAACCCAAAATGCATCACAATGTTGGGAAAGGATTTAGGAAGTTATGCCTGACCGATTTCTGGCCTTCTGAACATTGATGTGGTATTAGCTGAGACTTCTTTCTTATAAACTTCCATTTTCTGTGAGCTTGGTTGACAGTTCAGCCCTTTGTGATAGAGCAGATACACAGTCACAATATTTTTTGAGTTAGGAAGTAGTCATTTATTTGTATCTATCTCCTCAGATTGCCAGATTTATGAAACTATTTCTTTAATCGTTTTCCTTTGCTTATGTAAGGAAATTTTATAGCATCAAGTAAGGAAAGAAATGTAGTTTCTGTAATTGTTCAGCTATATTTTGTCTACTCTGATCAAGAGCCATATATAAATTTATTTCATAGGTTTATCTGTGAAATGATAGAGTCAGAGTATGGGGACCCAAATTACTTCAATTTGAAATATTATGAATGACTGTGATTCTGAAATGCTATGGTCATCATGAATAAAAGATTTATTAAGCAAAACCAGGCATAAGCAATGTGCTGAAATCTGAACAAATATCTATAAAATGGGATGGGATAATTATACTTCATGGTGTTGTAGTAGGACTCGGTGAGATAATGAGTAAATTGCTTAGCAAAGTATCTGTCTCACTGAAAAAAATTCATGGGGGGGTGCCTGGGTGGCCCAGCGGTTGGGCATCTTGCCTTCGGCTCAGGGCCTGATCCTGGAGTCCCGGGATCGAGCCCCACATTGGATTCCCTGATGGATCCTGCTTCTCCCTCTGCCTGTGTCTCTGCCTCTCTCTTCCTCTCCCTCTCCCTCTCTCTCTCTCGCTCTCTCTGTATCTCATGAATAAATAGATAAAATCTTAAAAAAAAAAAAGAAACTGCTACCTATGAAGATCAGATGAATGTAAAAAGTCTACATTTACATATTCATAATGTTTTCTATCTGCTAAGTATGATGTAGACAGATTCAGGCATACCTATGTCAGTGTGTTGGACAGATGCTGAAAGATGGTCAAGGAATTCCACTGGCATGTGGGGAAACTACCTTCTTCCTCATTCTCTGTGGATGGAACTTGGGATCTGTACCTCTGCCTACTTTCTATAGGGGCTTGGACAAGTCATTTTATTTCCCTAGACTTTAGTTTCTTCATTCATAAAATAAGGGTGAAGGATTAGACTGTCTCTACAAGCTATTCATTGATTTCACAAAATCCCAGCTGAATTAAAATGTCATGACCTAGAGAAAATGATCTCCAGGTGTGTAAACCCACGAGAACATTCAGAGTTATTTTAGAAGCTCAAGGCTGCTTATGGCAATAGTCAGGTTGAATCACAGCAGATAACTAATGCCCTACATGTGTAGTAATACATACTCAATACCTGAGCGCTGATCCCTATCATCACAGTTAAAAGGATGTCTTCAACTATTCTGAAAGGTATGGTTTCTGATATTCTGGTGAATTGAAAAAAGGCACAATGCTGAATTTGTAGATAAAATAATCTGATTTCCTAGAGGAATAGTTAAGTAAAAATGAAAAAAAAAACCCTCTAGGCTAACAAAATGTATAGACAGACTGAGATATTTATACTGATTATTCCCTCACTTAAAATAGCCCATCTTCTTTCCTACATTCTATTATTATTCTTCTTCCTACTCCACCTAAGACTAGCAAAGAGAACATAATTAAATGCCTCTAAGAAATGTGCTCCAACAATCTTCACAAAATTATTGAATCTTTTTGATATTTTAAGAACATTTTTTATTTCCTTGGACTTAATTTTTCAGTGTTAATCCTTTGTCTTAGAGCTCTATAAGCATAGCCCCATGTAGTTTCATTGTATTCAGTTAATTATATATTGTATCATGTATTACTACATACATGTATTATACATACTCATACAATTTAATAACACTAATTATATTTACATTAATATAAGTACTTATTTTATATAAATATATTTGATAATAAATTAGTATAAAAATATATATAAAATAGCAGTTTACATTCTTTAATATATTAACTCAAAAGAGACCTAAACAGTTTCTATAGAAAAGTGGTAATTTAACTATTTTGCATCTAGTCTATTTTCTTAATTATTTTAGTCATAAAGAATATCCTGATCTATCTGATTCTTCTTCTTAATTTACAGAAGTAAACTATTTTCCTCTAATCAAAGGATAGGCTGAAGATTTAAGGGAATGCATCACATTCTATTGTAAAAACAGAACATTATAAAAAAGTGATAACAATTATTTGGTATTGAGAATGTAAACTCGTCATAGCTTATAAAGAAACTGATTTTATTTCCACTTCCAAACCTGTAACTGCCACTTGTAAATCTTCTTTGTATATCTTGAGCTCCTTGCTACCAAGAGTGGCCAAGAGGATACTAATCATCGGTCCAGACATCCTCACATGTTGTTATCCTAAGTCTATCATTACATCACCTATAGGAAAGAGTTCAGATATTCATCTTCTTGTACACAATGCTCTCGTTTCTGAAAAAAATATCTCAAAGTAAATAATGTTAACTTTGAAAGAAGCTATTTATATAATATTTTCTATTGCATAACAAAAGAGGAGGAAACATAACTAGTTCAGCAAAGCAGTCAGTTATCAGTTGATTGATAAATAAAACATACCCATTAAAATCATCGTCATGAGATGTATAGTAATATAAAATGTGAAAAGCATATGTTAAGTTTTTAAAAACATGATATAAAATTATAAATGCTATATGATTAGAATTGCTTAAAATGCTTATAAAAATACAAGAAAAAATTTCCAAAATTCACATCTTAATGTTAAGATAATGGGGTTTATGTTTATTTTTTTCCTATTTGCCAAAGTAGGGATAGGTAATATATTATCTAATTATAGTGCAGGAAAAAAAGTTAATTAAAAAAGGCTAGATGTCCCAATTCTAGTTGTATTAGAAACAAATTAGGAAAGCTAGACCAAATGACTTACAAGATTAACTATTCATTTTTCTAATATTGTAATTTATTATTTTAGGGGTCTATGGATGCTTTGTTAAATAGAGATAATCTTGTTAAATCCCTTGAATGGTTTGAATTAAGGCAAAATAAAATTTTAAGCTTGTAAGAGACTATGAAATCACACAACCAGTGATTTTTAAACTTTTACTAGAAATAGACTTTTTCTCTTAAATAAAACATATGGAATTCCAGTAGTCATAAAAAAAAAATCAAGACTTTGGAAACTAAGCTACCTCTCTCCTCACTTTTTCACAGACTCTTAACTTCTGAGTTATGGAACACATACTGACCTCTGTGGAATAAAAGTGCAACAAACAAACAACACACACCAAACTGATTTTAAAAATCACTAAAGTGGAGCCCAGTGAGGGGATGAGCAAAATGGGTGAAGGGAAGTAGGAGATGCAGGCTTCCAGTTCTAGAATGAACAAATCATGGGAATAAAAGGCTCAGCATAGGGAATATAGTCAAGGTATTATAATAGCATGGTACGGTGACAGATGGTAGCTACAGTTGTGGTAAGCTTAGAAAAAAATACAGAGTTGTTGAATCACTATGTTGTACTCTGCTGTATGTATGTCTATAAATCTGACATAACTTCATGTACCAACTATACTCAAGTAAAAAATAAATTTAAAGAAGATGAAAGAGAAAGTGAGAATTTATTAACAGATGCTAAAGCCCTGATAATTTAAATGCTAGGGACAGATTCAAGTCCAGAAACTAAGTCTCTGAAGTTCTAACCCATTGTTTCGTCATCTGTATGTCTATTTCTTTGTAAGCCAGTGTGCATTTAAAAAAATATATGGGAATGAATGAAATATGGAGTGACTTGCATCAAGTCAGACTTTTCAGGATTTTTTTTTTTTAATCATTTGCTTGAAACCAGTAAAGCAATTGACTCAAATATTAAGATCTGGTTGGAGTTTGTCACTTCATGGACCAGGTTCTTCTTTTCATTCATTTACCTCCAGGGAGGTGCCACTTCTGACTCTCCTAGTTAGCATCGTTAGTACATAGACCTCCTAATGGTCAGATAATTTTTTTAAAATTCTGAAAGAAAAAAATGGTATCGAATATTGTTTTCCTCTCAGGTATCATTTGTTTTTATAAATAACTTTTGAGGACATTAATTTTAGCACATTAACACTGATGGCTGAGGAACATCCAGGGAGGATGGCAGAGTAAAGAACCCAATAATCACCTAGTCCCACCAATAAAATTAGAAACTCACATCAGTTTAAATAACTCAGAAAACCACTTGAAGATTAGCAGAATAAACTCTACAAGTAAATGTAGAGGAGAGACCACATCTAAGAGGATAGGAAGGGTGGAGATTTGGTAGGGAACTAAACCCTGTGGGCCTGGCCACCTGAGGGAGGGTGCTGAGGGCATGGAGAGGGTAAGAAACAGATAATCACACTGGGGAGCCTGCATGAGGAAGACAAATCCCCATAGCAGTTCATTCTGAAAATCAGAGGTCGAATTTAATGAGTTCCTACAACCAGCAGGACTGAAAGACTTGGCTCTGAGAAGGCCATAGGAAGCAGAGTCCCCTCCCTTAAAGAGACAGCACTACAAACAGCCGCAGAGATACAGCATTGAAGCAGCACTTTGTAAAACACCCCAGGCTTATGGGACTGGGTTATTTATTAATCTCATTGTCCCTGATGGACTTTTCCTAGAACAAAGCATCTGGCAGGCACCATTTCCCTACCCTGCCCCCCAGCATAAACACAGGCCACCTGTGAGGACCAGCATGACATCAGCATTGACCACCTAACTTGCTTACATCATCTCACCCCATCCTGACAAGCCAGTCCCCAAACTGCAGTCACCTCCCCAGAACACTGGTACAAATCTTGCCAACACTTAATCTCCTGACTGGGTATTTTAGGGAGCCTCAGCCCAGCAGCAGCAGGTCACTTCTTATGAAGGACATTTGTGCTTTGTGGAGTGGCCTGGTCAGCTTTGGTCTTGGTGGCCACTGTGCATCCCCTGTGGAAGAGGACCAGTGCACAGGACTTGCAGGCTTGGTAAAGTGGATCTGGAAGCCTGGTCTCAGCAGTAGTTTTGCATCCTCTGCAGATGAGACCAGCTCTACCATGTTAAAGTGCACTACACTCCCACTACTTTCAAGAACAAGAGACTTGGCTTAGTTTCCTAATACACAGAAACATACATAGAACATTAGACAAAATGAGGAAACAGAGGCATATGTCCCAAATGAAAGAACAGGACAAATAAAAGCAGGAGACCTAAGTGAAACAGAAAAAGTGATATGCCTGATAGGAAATTTAAGTTAATGATCATAAAGATACTGGACTTGAGAAAAGAGTAGAGGGCATCAGTAAGACCCTTAACACAGAGATAAAAAAGAATTAATCAGAGATGAAAAGCAAAAGAATTAAAATAAAAAATATATACTAGATGAAATTAATAGCAGGCTAGAAGAAGAATAGACTTAGGGAACTCACTGACTTCATCAGGTATAATAACTTTCATATTATAGGGATCCCAGTAAAAGAAAAGAGAGAAATGGAGCAGAGCATTTATTTGAAGAAAGAATAGCTGAAAACTTCCCAAGTTTGGGGAAGAATACAGAAATTCAGAAGCAGGAGACAGAGAGATCCTCCTAAAAATCAACCCAAGGAGATCCACACCTAGACACATAGTAATTAAAATGGCAAAAAGCAGTAATAAAGAATTTCAAAAGCAGCAGGAGAAAACAGTTGCATACAAGGGAAACCTCATGAGGCTATTAGTGTATTTTTCAATAGACACTTTGCAGGCCAAAAAGGAATAGCATGACATTCAAAATGCTAAAAGGAAAGAATCCGTAGCCAAGAATGTTCTATCCAGCAAGTCTACCATCCAGAATAGAAGGAGAGATAGATAGTATTCTAGACAAACAAAAGTTAAAGAGTTCATGATCACTTACCCAGCCCTACAAGAAAAGTTAAAGGAGACTCTGTCACTGAAAAGACCATAAGTAAGGTAAGAAAAGTAGAAAGCATAAAAGCAGAAAAAATAAGCCTATCTGTAAAAATCAGTCAAGGACTCACAAAATAAAGGGAAGTAAAGTATGACACTGTATACCTAAAACATGGAGGAGGATAGGAGTAAAGAATGGATGCAAATTTAAGTGACTATCAACATAATATTGACTGCTATATGCAGAAGATGTTATATACAAACCTTATGATAACCACATAGGAAGAACCGGCAATAGATATGCAAAAGATAAAGAGAAAAGAAGCCAATTTTATATCACTAAAAAAAACCCCAATTTATGGTAAGAGAAGAGAGCAAGGGAAGAAAGGAACAGAGAAGATCCACAAAAACAAACACAAACCAAATAACAAAATGACAATAAATATATACATATTAATAATTACTTTGAATGCAAGGGACTAAATGTTCCAATCAAAAGATGTAGGCATTTGGATTAAAAAAAAAAAAAACTAAACCATCTATATGCTGCCTATAAGAGATTCATGTCAGACCTGAAGGCACATCCAGATTGAAAGTGAGGGGTTAGAGAAGCATTTATCATGCAAATGACTGTGAAAAGAAAGCCTGGGTAGTAATCCTTATATCAGACAAAATTGACTTTAAAACAAAGGCTATAACAAGAGATGCGAAAGACACTATATAATCATTAAGGGAACAATCCAACAAGAAGACATAACAGTTGTAAATCTTTATGTACTCAACATGGGAACACCCAAATACATAAAGCAGTTAATAACAAATATAAAGAAACTAATCAAGAGTAATACAATAATAGAAGGGGACTTTAACACCACACTGACATCAGGACAGATCAACTAAACAGAAAATCAACAAAGAAACAGTAGCTTTAAATGACACACTGGACCTAATGGATTTAATAGAACTATTCAGAACATTCCATCATACGACAGCAAAGTACACATTCTTTTTAAGTGCCCATGGAACATTCTCCAGAATAGATCACATATTAGATCACAAAACAAGTCTCAACAATTTCACAAAGATGGAAGTTATACCATGCATCTTTGCTGACCATAGCACAATGCAAGTAGAAATCAACCACAAGAAAAAAATCTGAAAAAAAAGCAAAAATACATGGAGGTTAAATAACATGCTATAACAGTGATTTAATCAATTGGGAAATCAAAGAGGAAATAAAAAAATACATGGAGACAAATGAAAACACAACAGTCCAAATCTTTGTGATGCAGCAAAAGTGGTACTAAAAGGGAAGTTTATAGCAATACAGGCCTACCTCAAGAAGTAAGAAATATCTCAATCTAACATTACACCTAAAGGGGCTAGAGAAAGAACAACAAACGAAACCCAAGTCCAGCAGAAGGAAGAAATGATAAAGATTAAAGCAGAAACAAATGATATAGAATCTTAAAAAAAAAAAAAAACAAATAGAAGAGATTAATGAAACCAGGCAAGGGTTTTTTGAAAAGGTCAACAAAATTGATAACCTCTAGCCACACTAATTAAGACAAAAAAAGGGGGGGTGGGCAGCCCGGGTGGCTCAGCGGTTTAGTGCCACCTTCAGTCCAGGGTGTGATCCTGGAGACCCGGGATTGAGTCCCACGTAGGGCTTCCTGCATGGAGCCTGCTTCTCCCTCTGCCTGTGTTTCTGCCTGTCTCTCTCTCTGTCTCTCAATAATAATTAAAAAAAGACAAAAAAAAATTAGATAGAGGACTCAAATAAACAGAATCAAAGACGAAAAAGGAGAAATAACAACCAACACCACAGAAATACAAAAGATTTTAAAAGAACATTATGAAAAATATATGCCAACAAACAAGACAACCTAGAAAAATTGGACAAATTCTTAGACACATATTACCTACCAAACTAAAATGGGAAGAAATAGAAAATTTGAACACACCAATTAGCAGCAATGAAATTAAATCAGTTATCAACGAACTCCAGGACCCAATGGCTTCACAAGTGAATTTAACCAAACATTGAAAGAAGTTAATACCTATTCTCAAACTTTTCCCAAAAAAACAACAGGAGAGAAGACTTCCAGATTCATTCTATGCAACCAGCAGTACCTTGATTCCAAAACCAGATAAAGATACAACAACAACAAAAAAGAGAACAGGCTAATATCTCTGATGAACATATATATGCAAATTCCTCAACAAAATATTAGCAAACCAAATCCAACAATGTATTAAAAAAAATCATTCACTGCAATCAAGCCGGATTTATTCCTGGGAGATAAGTGGTTCAGTATTTACAAATGAATAATATGATACATCACATCAGTAAGAGAAAAGATTAAAACAGTGAATCATTGCAATAAATGCAGAAAGAGCATTTGGCAAAGTACAACATCCATTCATGGCAAAAACTGTCAACAAAGTAGGTTTAGAGGGAACATACCTCAACATAATAAAGGCCATCTATGAAAAACCCACATCAAACATCATACTCAATGGTGAAAAACTGAGAGCTATTTCCCTAAGTCAGGAACAAAACAAGGATGTCTACTCTCACCACTTCTGTTCAACATAGTACTGGAAGTCCTAGCCACACCAGTGAACTGACAAAAAGAAGTAAACGGCATCCAAAATTGGTAAGAAAAAAGTAATTTGTAGATGACATGATACTGCATATGAAAAACCTAAAGACTCCACCAAAGAACTACTGGCACTGATAAGTTAATTCAGAAAGGTCAAAGGATAAAAAATAAATGTACAAAAATCTGTTGCATTTATATACACTAATAATGAGGTAGAAGAAAGATTAAGAAAACAATCCCATTTACAATTGCACCACAAATAATGATATACCAAGGAATAAACTTAACCAAAGACCTGTACTCTGAAAACTATAGAACACTGATAAATGAAATTGAAGATGACACAAAGAAATGGATTTCTCATGGTTTGGAAGACCAAATATTGTTAAAATGTCTATATTACCCAAAGCAATCTACACATTTAATATAATCTATATCAAAATACCAAGAGCAATTTTCACAGAACTAGAACAAACCATCTTAAAATTTGTATGGAACACAGAAGACCACAAACAGCCAAAGCAATCTTCAAAACAAAACAAAACTGGAGGTATTACAATTGCAGACTTCAAGTTATTACAAAGCGTGGTAATCAAAACAGTATAATTTCAGCACAAAAAATAGACACAAAGATCAACAGAACAGAATAGAAAGCTCAGAAATAACCCCACGATTATATTCTCAATTAATCTTCAACAAAGGAGGCAAGAATCTGCAATGTGAACAAGACAGTCTCTTCCTCAACACAAATGGTGTTGGGAAAACTGGATAGGTACATGCAAAATAATGAAACTGGACCATTTTCTTACACATACACAAAAGCAAACCCAGAATGGATTAAGGACCTAAATGTGAGATTTGAAGCCATGAAAGGAGTAGAAGGGAGCATAGACAGTAATTTCTCTGACATCAGCAATAGATACATCTTCTATATATGTCTTCTGAGGCAAGGAAAACAAAAACAGAAATAAACTGTTGGGATTACATCAAAATTAAAAGTGCCTCCACAGCAAAGGAAACAACCAACAAAACTAAAAGGCAACCTACTGAATGGGAGAAGATACTTGCAAGTGACATATCCAATGAAGAGTTAGGATCCAAAATATACAAAGAACTTATACAACTCAACACACTAAAAACCAAATAATCCAATTAAAAATGAGAAGACATGAACAGACATTTCTCCAAATAAGACATACAAATGGCCAACACAGACACATGTGCTCAACATCACTTATCAAAACTACAATGAGATATCATCTCACACCTGTCAGAATGGCTAAAATCAAAAACATAAGAAACAAGTGTTGACAAGGATATGGAGAAATCAGAATCATCATACACTTGGTGAGAATGCAAACTGGTGCAGCCACTGTGGAAGACACTATAGAGGTTCCTCAAAAATTTAAAAATAGAACTAATCTATTTATTAATACATTATTAATAATTATTTATTAATTATTACTGTATCAGTATACAGTATCAGTAAACTGTATCTATTAATACAGTAATCATACTACTGGGTATTTACAAAAAGAACATGAAAATACTAATTCAAAGGGATATATGCACCCTTATGTTTACTGGAGCATGTTTTTGATCAATAGCCAAATTATGGAAGTAACCTAAGTGTCCATTGATAGACAAATGGATAAAGAAGATGTGATATATATGTGTGTGCATTTGTGCTTACATACACACAATGGAATATTATTAGCCATGATGGAGTGGATAAAGAAGGTGTGATATATATAAGATATGCATTCATATATATGTGTGTATATATATGTATACACACAGGAATATTATTTAGCCATAGAAAGAATTAATTCTTGCCATTTGCAACAACATGGATGATTTTAGAGAGTCATACTAAGTGAAATAAGCCAAAGACAAATACGATATTATTTCACTTATACATGGAATTTAAGAAACAAAAGAAAGGAACAAAGGTGAAGAGAAAAAAGAGACAAACTGAGAAGCCGACTCTTAACCATCAGAAAACAAACTAATGGGTTACCAGAGGGGAGGTTACGGTGAGGGTATGGGTAAAATAGGTGATGGGGATTAAGAGTAAATATCTTTCTCCCCCCATCCCCAAGAGAACACTTATCTTGATGAGCACTGAGTAATATATGGAATTGTTGAATACCATATTGTGCACCTGAAACAAATATAACACTGTACATTAATTGCACTGGAATTTTTTAAAAAGTCTACATCATTAAAAATAAAGAAGGCTAGCTACCCTAAGACAATACCATTCTTTTCAAATTGATATATCAGGAAGCTTCATAAATGAAATATTTTCAAAGGAATTGCTTTCTGTATATTAAGTTTTCAGAGGGAAATTGGATCAAGGGTCTACAAACTATTTTTTTGTCTGCAAACTTTTCTTAATGAGCATGAGAGTAAATATTTTAGGCATGCAAGCCATATGGTCTGTCACAACCATTTAATTCTGATGGTATAAACAGAAAGCAGCCATAGACAATGTAAACAAATAAGCATGACCATGTTCCAATAAAACTTTACTAAGAATAAATAGGTGGAGAACCAATAGCTCATGGTTTACTGACCTCTGAGTTAGATGATAGTAAATAAACTTCCTAAGTTTGAGTGAGCAGGTGAAGACACTATTCCATGCAGAAATATATTTAAAGTTTATAAGCAATCAATATCAAAGGAATTAGTTTTCTAAGGAACTAAAGTTTTAAAAATATTTTCTTTCCATCCATATGGATCTTATACAAGCCTATCATTTTTCCCTTTTTTTCCACTAAGTTTATTGTGTTTGAGGATTGCAAGATATTTAACTTAAAAGAGTTAATCATGACCAAAAAGGAGAGTTAAATTTGATCATTAGAACAAAGATTATGTATCTATGTTCCTTACTTAACATTTTTTTTTCTCCATGAGGTGGCAATTTTCAAGCTATATAAGTAGTTGAATGATTTGAATAATGACTGCTGTTTCCCTGATCAGGTTTTATTAATCAATGCTGGTATATTATCCAGAAGCTGTTAGCTAAGAGAAAGTAGTACCTTCATAGATTTCTTTTCTTTCTTTTTTTTTTTAATTTTATCAATTTTAGTTGAGTTTCTTTATTTTGGAAAGTAAATTACATTTTTTGGAGCATTACAGCATAACATGTATTTTATGAAAAAAGAGGGAAAAAATAGGCCTTGAATAGCTGGCCTACTTTAAATTATTCATGAGAGAGCAGGTGGTAGAGATGGTAATGAGGTCTCTCTATGATTATCTGCTCCTGTCAACTATATCTAAGTAAAACAAAACAAAAGTCATATGACATAGCTTAAGGAAAAAATATCAGACTGTTCCCATTTGAGGCAAGGTTTTAACTAAGCATGCCAAAAATGACTTGGATCTAGACCCCTAAAAATCAAGTTTGCTGCTAGTAGGTTATATTTTAAATTTGATTGCTCTATAATAACCCTCCATCATTGATTAAAAATTCATGTTGCTAGTGAAGAGTTTTGATTACTTCAAAGATTTGTTTCCATATAGAAAACTGGGTGTGGGATGAAAAAGGGTTTTGTGTGTATGTGTGTGTGTTTTTAATGAAAGTATTTACAAAACAAAATTGGGCATACCAATTGAGATAAAGCTTAGCTCCAAACACCAGACTAACAGACACTTGTGTTAAAAGGTTCAGGAGTCACTTTTTCTTGTCGCATTTGCAAACTGAAAAAATTCATCTGATGTTATAGTGTGGGAGTCAGAATGAAGATCAGTTACAATGGCAAACTGTCAGCCAGTAGGTCCAAGGAAACCGCTTAGGTATGCAAATTAAAATTTTTCTTTCTGTCCCTGGATAGTCCAGATATCACTGGATATCTGTCAACTGTGTGGTTACATTGACTGGTTTAGGGCACATAATCCAATCAAAGCCAATAACACATAAGAAAATGTTTTTCTGGGACAGAAAAAAAAAAAAAGTTGTTCCTCTCTTCTACAGGAAGAGATCATTACCTTTCCTTGGATAGTGCGCTGTGAGAAGATGAAGTTCAGATCAGTGATTGGAAAGCCCAGAAGGGCTGCATGTGGCAGGGATAAGGAGGCCATCATTTAGAACCTGAGGACATTTCCAATATATTGCAGAGAGAGTGAGAAAAACCAGGTCATTGGTGATATCATTGGAGCTTCTCGATCAAATTTACCTAGAGCTAAGCCCTACCTATCATTTGCAGCATAGAGATCCCTAGTAAGTACGCAAAATAAGTATACACAAAAGTACAGAAGTACTTTGGGGAGGAAGGTTTTAATTAAATTAAACAACCCCCATGACTTAAGGCCTGAAATCAAAACCAAGGAGCTGCAACACTTAGGAAGAAGGGGAATCAGAAATGGCATTTAGTGTTCTGTCCTGGAGTTGCTTTTACTTTCGAGAGCTTTGCAAAAGATATAGATCTCATTGAATCCTGTTCTTCACTCCCCAAAGCAAAATCAGTGTTTTAATTTAAAATATAGGCTAATGAGGATTAAACATTCCTAAATTTCTTAGATTTCTTATCCAATTAGAGCAAAATGGAAAGAACACAAATTTGGAGTCAGGTAGCCCTGGATTCAAGTTCCAGCTCTAACACACTAATTCTGAAACTTTGTGCAAGTTACCTTGCCTCTGTTAGGTTTACCCTCTTATATGTGAATGCCGATAATAATATTTACCATTATGAATTCTGATGGGATTAAATGGTGGCAACATTTAGATAAATATTTAGTACAGGATCTAGCAAAACTCAAGCTTAATTGCTGGTATTAACATTGTTTGATTTCTGTTTCACATTTTCCTGGATATGATTCCTGTAAATTGTATGTCCCAGGGCCACTACAGAACGAATCTAGTAGCATTCATTGTTTACCAAGTGGAAAAATGATCATGATTATTGTAATCTAGCAGCAGATTGGGAGAAAGGCAAGTACAGTTCTGTTGACTTTTCAATTCCCATCTTGAGCCTACACTGATGAAAAATGGTGTCATTGTATTTCATGAATGAACAATTAGCTGTACCAAATTATATCCTGTATATTTCATGAATAGAGATAGTAAACAAATAATAGTACATGACTTTTTACAAAGAGGTTCCAATGCAAGTTAGTAAATACTGTGTGTACTGTCACTACTCCCCCACCTTCCCTGAGTTAAACTTTTCTAATCCATCATTTCAGTCTCCTGTGAGTGAGCACCTGCCTTCTGAGTTACTCACAACATGGTGCTTTAGATCAGAGTTGGAAGTGGTGGTGATGCCTGTTTGTCACTCTTGTCCTTAGGTATTTCACTATGTTCATCACATCCATTTTATGTGACACCGTACACATTTTCTATATAGTCTATCTTACATACTGGAATTAGATATAGGCTATGTTACATATTGGAACTAGATTAAAGTAATTAACTACATATATATTTATGTCATGTAAGTAGGTATTCAAGTTACATAACAATTCGCCCTAACTTGGAATGGCTCATATCTATGTTTCCTGATGCCCATTATGTGTAATCAACTCAAAAATCAATTTCATACAGCTTGCTAGAAAAATTCAAAAATAGCTGTAACAATTTATAGGGCCAACAATCCTCGTCTAAAGAGTCAAAGTGAGTTCAGAGATTAAGAAGTCATCAGTCACAAAGAAATATAATATCAGGTGCTGTTAACGTGGTAATGACACATACATCAGTGATTCCCTAAGTAAACATTTATGCCTCAGACAGTTGCTGTCGTAAATGGGATGTTATGATATGTTGCTTCAGTGATATATGCCATGTATTAGTGTTACTAATCCCTAAACACTCATTGACAGGTAGTGTCTCATTCTCTTTACCTCTGATGATAATGGCCCATTGAAGCTATTATCGTTTGAGAGGGAGGAAAATTTTCAGCGATGCATTTTACATTTCTGTGGGGAATTTTTGAATTTATTATCATACTTTTTTATTTGCTCTGTCTTTTGAAGAAAAATGATTGTATAAGTTTTGCAGCACAGTGAAGTCCCTAATGCCTGAAGAATACCATTTTACAGCATCATGATCCAGAAGCCCCTATTCTACAAATAAAGGTATGACACACTTGGAGCTGACTCATTCTCCATGACCAATGGGGTGAAGTTGGGTTTCCTGAGAGGTCTCTTATCTTTCAGTATATTTTATTCAGCCACAATTATGGATGTACAGAGGATGTGAAAGCAATTCTAAAAATTAAAAAAGATTTAGTAGGAAATTCAAAAGAGGATTCCAGGAATTTTTGCATGGACATATTGAAAAAGTCTTACAAAAAGTCCTAGACTGAGTTGCAGAGCCAGTGTAGGTTTATTGGTTAACCTGAAACTCAGATATACCCTACTATTTATTAGAGGCATTTGCCGTGACAAAGGATTCTCCTACACAAAATGGAAGTAAACATCAACACTAAATATTAGAAAGCAGACATCTTTGTAAATAGTATCTTCAGAGTTTTTTTCAGCTTTTGTTTAATATGACCATTAACTGTACATGAAGCATAAATTTAGACTTTGTTGGATTATGTCACATACTTTGCATTGCAGTTCCAAGCAATCCACTTGCTGGGAGACCAGTTCTGATACACCAGGGCCTGCAGCAGATCTGACCCCATTCATAGACCAACAAATGAAGAAGCACTTCATCTTTTCTCTGCCGTAACTCACATGAGCAGTACATTCCCATGGGCAGATGTAGTGTTAAACACAATTACCGGCCAGTTGGTTGTAATTACCCCATGCACTGAATTTTCTACTTAAGACAATCATAATATCATTGAAACCTGATATAGTACTTAAAAGCAAATTATTCACAATTTCCATTGCCTTATGATTTATAAGACAATACTAGTGGCGTACTTCGCAATTGTACACCAAGATGGTGCGGGTCACTGAGCTTGAAAACCATAGCATGAACTATAAAACACGTCTGGGTCGTCTTGGAAAGAGGCTGTAGTGTCAATGACAGAGTTCCTCCCCAAA
Organism: Vulpes lagopus; assembly: GCF_018345385.1. Taxonomy (NCBI): domain Eukaryota; kingdom Metazoa; phylum Chordata; class Mammalia; order Carnivora; family Canidae; genus Vulpes; species Vulpes lagopus. Next base: position 18,823,200 of record NC_054834.1, on the reverse strand, counting down.
CTAAAGGCCTATATTGTCTAATTCAGTTTACAAAACCTGTCCCATAATTCAAGCACTCCATCAAGACTGAGACAATGGTTCCTGCTGCTACACTTTTTTTTTTCTGGCATAGTTAGATGAGCAGAATGGCTGATAACAGGACCCTCAAACAGCTGCTGAATGAGGCACTTCAAGTAGGAAGGGCAAAAGAAATGCACAGCAGAGCAGGGCTTCAAAGAATAGAACATCACTGTGAAGTGCTGGGAAAACAGCAGAGGCCTGTATCCCCCTGCCAGGTAAGCATAGCAACGGATTTAATTGGGTGGTTTAGTTGGAGAAAAGGTACTACAAAGAACATGGGTCTTAGAAGCATTGCCTTAATCAATGACACATTAAATAAAACTACAGCTAAAGTACTAATTTTTGCATGGAGTATGGGTTAAGACTTTTGGTAATAGCATAACCTTTGAGTAACACATAGAGATACAGGGGAAGCACCAGCACTAGGGTGATTTTGAAAGCAAATAGCAAGGCAAATACGTATTGAGATACTGACACAGTTGTTAGTAATGCCAACACTAGAGCCAGGCTGAGTGTGTTTGAATCCTGACTTTGCCATTTGCAGGCTGTGTGATCTTGACTAAGTTACTTATCCTCTCTATTTTTTTAGAGTTTAGTTTTAGAGAGTTAAGCTCTCATTATTTTAAGGAAATGAGGTTATTATAGGTGTCATTTTATGTGTGTACTTAAATTTAGCCAAATTTATCATGTTAAGTTATTATGATTTTTATATTAAAAATACATCAGTAGTTGAGGCAAGTTATATCACAGATTAGGAAGCTCAGTTAAAATCCAAAATGTGTTAGAAAATATTTGTGGGATGAAATAGGCTCCTTTAAAAAAATTTAGGGTCCCTAAATCCTTTACCTTAATAATAATCAGCAAAATGGTTCATTTTGACCTTTAATAAGGGCAGCAAAAATACCTAGGTGGCAAAACCTTATAACTCATTTATTGGTTTTATCTCTGTGTTTTTGACATTGACAGCATTTTGTTGTTTGCTCTATTCTTGAAGGAGTGTCATCAAATCACTTGTTAGCCTGAGTGTATTACATAGTAGTCTGTGGATTGAAGAAATGGTCACTTTCTTAGTGAACTTAGAAAAGAAGAAAAGGGACACTGGGTGGCTCAGTGGTTGAGAGTCTGCCGTCGGCTCAGGTCATGATTCTGGGGTCTTGTGATCGAGTCCTGTATCGGGCTCCCCGCAGGGAGCCTGCTTCTCCCTCTGCCTATGTCTCTGCCTCTCTCTCTGTGTCTCTCATGAATAAATAAATAAAATCTTAAAAAAAAGGAAAGAAATAAAAAGAAGATAGAAGAAAAGATAATATAAAAAGTATTTTTGTGATTCCCCCCCCCCCCCCCCAATAACTTGATTCTCTAGACTGGATTTGCCTTTCTAATCCTGTTACTTTCCCCAAAATGGCTTTTTACAATCAGTAGTATGAGATATACAGATATTCCAGTGCCTTTCGAGAAACAAGGAGCACTAGTAGGAAACATTTTCCAGAGAGAGAATTAAGGAAAGGGGTATTTCTTATACAAAACACATTTATTACAATATAATGCAAATATGGTAAAATACAATTAAATAAATGTATTGCTTTAACATACATTGTGGGAACAGACTTGGAGAAAAGTTAATAATCTTATGGTTGCAATTGCTGCAGAGTGTATGTTACTTTCTCCAAGAATTCTTCCTTGAGCTCAAGGATGAGATTAATATATCTGTTGCCTCTCCCCCAGTATGGTCTTTGCTGCACAGATTTTTAATTTCCTCATCAACTGTCCAAATTTACCACTAGGACTATATGTTTCTTTTTGTAGTAACCATGTCCATGTCTTTTTTTACTTTTATTGTTATTATTTTTTTAATCCATAAAATATAGTAGAGTACCCTGTACCTACTATATAGTCAATAAATATTGAAAAATATTGGGGGACTCTCTGGGACAGAGAAAGTAGTTCCCAAACATTCTAAACTGAACATGTATTATTTTTATAATATAAATTAATCAAGTAAATGTAATCCAGCAAAAATTATTTTGAAGCATAGGACCTCAAAAAATAACTATAGAACCAAGAAAAAAAGAGATAAAAGGAAAAACCAACTTGGTCCATCTATCAAGGTATATAACACCCACATAGTTGGAACACTTTAAATGATAAATTATAGACATTTTTCATAAGAGAAGGAAATTTTATTTTTTCTTAAAGACAATTCATCTCCATCCATCATTTATTCTTTTTTGTAATATGTGACATTCTTTAATATGTAAATAGATTATAAACATAAGCTCTGAGTTTGGTTGAGTACAGGCTGTGACTTATTACATATATGTATAGGCCATTATAAGATTTTCTTTTTACTACAAAATAAAATGAAGCAAGAATAATCTTTGACAATTGGCTGTTTCTAGATTATTAAAATATAAATAAATTTCATTATAAAATGTTCTTACTTATTAAGTGGTTTCTATCAAGAGAGTTGCATGTTAGACCAAAAAAGGGCTCAGTGCATTTTTTTCTTTTCAAATATAAGCTATTGTACATTTGCACTAACAGGATTTTTTGTTGTGATTAATTTTTCTATTATAATACTCTTTTTATTATTAAATAAAACACATCACCTGCACCACCTTGGTCATATATGATAGACTGTACTGGGTGGGTAAAGTTCTTAAAAGGCAATCTATACTAACCAGCTTTCCTTTGTATATTGATTCAAGTATATTTAGTTCTAAAGTATAAGAGAAATCTATGAAATAAAATTATTTTCTGCTTGAAAGTTACCTTTTAAAAATTGAGGTATAATTAATGTACCATATTATATTTATATATATTCAGATGTACAATATAGTGATTTTACACTTGTATTTGTTGTGAAATGATCACCACAATAAGTCTAGTTATGTTTCCATACAAAGTTGATACAATATTATTGACTATATTCTCCATGCTGTACTTTAGATCCCCGTGACTTATTTATTTTATAATGCAAGTTTGTTTATCTTGATCCCTTTCACCATTTTACCTCCTCCTCAACCAACCTCCCCTTTAAAAACCACCCATCTGTTTTTCATATCTGTAAGTCTGTGTTTTATTTTGTTTGTTTGTTTTGTTTGTTTTATTTTTTAGATTCTATATATAAATGAAATCATGGCATTTGTCCTTTGTCTGAGTTAATTCAGTTACAATCGTGATACCCTCAAGGTCCACCCATGCTTTTGCAATTCAATATTTCATTCTTTTTATGGCTGAGTAATAGTCCATGTCATGTGTGCATGCGCGTATCATATCTTCTTTATCTATTCTTTTATTAGTGGAAATTAGGCTATTTCTATATCTTTGCTATTACAAATAATGCTGCAGTGAACATAAGGTTTCACATATCTTTTCAAATTAATGTTTTCATTTTCTTTGAGTAGATATGCAGTAATGGAATTGCTGGATCTTGGTAGTTCTATTTTTAATTTTTTGAGGAACCTCAACACTGTTTTCCATAGTGGCTGCATGAAAGTTACTTTTTTTTAAATATCATTAACAACCACTTTAACTCTCTAAACTATTAACATACAGTACAAACACCTCAATATTTTCAGCGAACGTAGTTTCTAAAATGGTATGTATAAGGCCTTTTGCCAGAGCTTTAAAAACATTAACTGTGGGGCCAGGCTAAAACATTAACTGGGCACGTCGTAAAGCAATCACAGAGCATATTGCAGAGTCATACTGTTGTCAGACCAGGAGTGACATCTGGCTGGACATTTAACATCAGGAATGAATATTCTATAATACAAGAAGTTAAGCTCAATTAATGTGTAACTTAACCTGTTTTATTTTATTTTACCATGCTCTGACCTTGTTACCTGTCACCATTTTCCAAGTGATTATTTAGAGTTCCAAATACTTGCACTTATCTTCTACCAAAACAAACACAAAACAAAACAAACAAACCAAAAAAAAAAAAAAAAAAACCAAGCCATTTGTAATGTGGGAGGTATTGATTGAAAAAAGAGAGAAACGGTAGATATATAGAAAGATACCAAATGGAGATTGACTCAGTGCTGAAAAGATTCTCCATAAAAGACGGATGGGCTGGCAGTGGCAGTGGCTTACATTGTCTGGAAACTTCAGGAAACACTGAATGGTAGATAAGAAAGTATCTTATTCTCGGCCCCCTGCCTATAATAGGATACATTTTAGGATGACAAAGGAGAACCTGGACCAGAAATGTAAATTCAATGTAAAAACTCCTGTCAAGTGAAAGATAGTATGTCTAACTGATTTATAAATTATAGAAAGGAATTATCTACTAATATTGTCAAATGGAAATTTTAGGCCTACCACAGCTCTTCAAGACTACAAGTTACTCTCAAACATTGAGGCTATCATTCTTTTTCTCTTAAATACTTCCATGATTATCTTTAAGGAGGAGGATAAAAATGTAGAAATACTCAATTTCATTTGGTTCCTAGAACATTGTCTTTGTGTAGTGAATATTGACTGCAAAATCAGTTTTAAGGAAAATTAAAATGAACAGTGATCTCAACCCTAGGAAACTGTCTGTAGAATTGTTATTTTTAAAGCAGAATCAATATCTTAACACCGTTAATGCTACTAAGCAAAGACAAGAGAAAATCGGTGTGGTTGCAAAGATTGATTTTTTTCCTCTTTATGTAGTTTCATATTGATCTAAGAATTCACAATTTAAACTGCTGGTGTTATAATTTAAATATTACTAAATAAATGATTTGGAAGGAAAATGTCATAATATTATTATAAGTTATTTCTCCGTTTATTGTTTTATTTTCATACACTCCCCAACCACTCAACTCTATTTCATACACACATGAAGCCACACGCAGAAACTTTATTTCCATTATTATTGCAAAAACTGCTCATTTTGGAGCCACACTTGGTTCACACCTTGAAATGGAGAGCAAGTCAAACAAGGTTATCATGTGCATTTAGAAAGATAGCAGATGCCAAAGGATATCAGGAAGAAAATTGTTTTTTGTGATAGCTCAGATTTGGGGCAGGTGAGGATGTTTTAGGTTAGAAAAGAAATTTAGGGAATATGTTAAGAATATTAGTGTTAAAAGGAAAGGATGTTTCAGATAATAACTGTCAGCCTCTTCCAGATGTTCTTCAAACTGGAGAAATTACAAATGCAGAAATGAGCATCCAGCCTCACAGATGGCTTCTTCCGCTTACAGTATTTGCTGATTAACCATTCTGAGCAAATATTTTACTTCAGTCTGTCCAGTCAATAGGCATTTCAAAAACATTTTTGCCAAATACTGTAATGGGCTAGAGTGCAGAAGAGTTAAGAGATCCTTGATACTCACACCTGTGTACACTATTTAATTTCTTGCATGACCTCTTACTATACACATTTGATAGGAAAAAGTTGAATTTTAAAATATCAAAGTTACAAACTGTGTAAGACAATTTTGCATTAAAATAGTATTAGGGACACCTGGCTGGCTCAGTAGGTGGAGTATGCAACTCTTGATCTTGGAGTTGTGAGTTTAGGCCTCGCATTAGGTGTAGAGGTTACTTAAAAAAAAATAAATCTTTTATAAAAAATAAGCAAAAAATAAAATAGTATTAGTTTCCAGATCCATCTAAAGCCCTGCATATGGAAATCAGATGACTTTTCTAGATAGCTGAACGATTTGCCAAAGGCGATTTCTCAAGTCTTTTCTTTATGCTTACATACAACCATTAAATAATGAATATCACCAGGTGTGAAATATTTGTTTATACTGCCTGAACAAATGTTTATGGAGAGAAAATAAGGACTCTTGTGTTTTTGAAAACAGAATAGGTCAGTTATTTGCAACACAATAAGAAGTAGGTTTTGTTTGAGTGAGTGAGTGACTGAATGAATCAAAGAATGAATGAAAAGTTTTTCTTGATGTGAGGACAATATAGACACATCCAAAGAGTCAGCAAGAGAAACAGTGTTTATCGGGGAGAACTATTTAGTTTTACCAAAATATAACAATACTTCTCAGGGTATGATATGATGAACACCTGCATCAAAGTCACTTAGAGAATATATACAAGATGCAGAGTCTATTGAACTTTTGGTCCACAGTTTCTGGAGATGTAGGACTAGAAATCCAAACTTTTAACCAAGTCCCCAGGTATTTTCAAACACCATTTAACGTTTCAGAGCTAAAGGGGCATGCAATATATTCGTAAGGAAGATAAACTTGAAAAAGTAATTTGGAGCCAGAGTTTGGAAATATAAATGTCAGGCTAAAAGGGTTAGGCTTTACTCAGGATTTACTCAGGAAGGAATGGAGAACCATTGGATAATTTAGCAGGAAAAGGACACAAAGATACTTTGAAAAGGTTTACTTTTAGGGCATTGGAGAAGTAGAAAAATGATGGCAGATATGAGATTTCAAGGTCCCAAACCAGGGTGGGAGCTGTGATAACACACACACAAAAAATAATGGATTACAATGTAGAACTGCAGAAGGATTCACTGGTAATTTCCTAGATGTAAGGACTTACAAAGTAGAAAAGGCCAAAAGTGACAATGAGCTCTAGAGTCCGCCTCATTGATGTCACAGAAGAAAGAGCCAAATCAAAAGGGAACTTGTTGGTTGGGTGCAGTGATGAGGAGAGGGTTAGTTTGGGCTATGTATGTGTTGAACTTAAAGTAAGTTCATAGAATTAAAAAGTGCACAACAGAAGCAAAAACAGTGAGGCAGGAGAGACAAAGATGGATGGCCAGCACCTTATGCTGAGAATAGAGGGCAAGACTGACTTTTTAGGGCAGCCCCAGTGGCACAGTGGTTTGGGGCCGCCTGCAGCCCGGGGTGTGATCCTGGAGACCCGGGATCGAGTCCCACATCAGGCTCCCTGCATGGAGCCTGCTTCTCCCTCTGCCTGTGTCTCTGCCTCTCTCTCTCTCTCTCTCTCTCTCTGTGTGTGTGTGTGTCTATGAATAAATTTACAAAAAAAAGACTGACTTTTTACTCTCGCAGATTATTTATTTGTAGGTATTTCCCTTTTCAATTTTTTTTAATTTTTAAGACTTTATTTATTTATTCATGAGAGAGGCAGAGAGAGAGGCAGAGACATAGGTAGAGAGAGTAGAAGCAGGAGCCATACAAAGAGCCTGATGCAGGACTCGATCCCAGGACTCCAGGATCACTTCCTGAGCTGAAGGCAGGCGCTCAACCAATGAGCCACCCAGGCATCTCTGCCTATTCTAAACTTTTAATGAGAAAATTTTCCCCACTTGACTCCCCAAATGCCTTGCCTTTTACACTCCTACTTTTCCCTTATTTCACCTCAGTAAATTTTGTTTTGAGTTCACATAAACAGGACATCATATTTACAAAGGAATGAGTCCTTGCCTTTTCTAATAGAGGATAAAGACCACTCTATTTTATTATTATTATTTTAGTATTTATCAGTGTGTTGGAATTCTAGGTAAAGGAACTACTAATTCTTGTGGAAGGTGGAACTGAATATTGAAAGAGGTTTAGGAGTTTGCAAAGACAGAAGAATGAAGGAGATCATCCCATGTTGAGAAATCAATTTATGGAAATGGGTGAACACATGTTTTCAGAAGAAAATAGCACTACAAATGTGTAAAGTTTGTGGTAATCCAATTTTGCTAAGAGTTTCCAAACAACATCTGTATCTTAAATTTTAAAAATCTTAATATTGTTGATATTAGCTTGAATTTTTTAAACAATAATGCAACTTTGTGGTATAACAATGGAAACTAACCTAATTAGATGAAATACCCAAGAACTACACTGGGAGAATTTATGTAATCAAAGCATAGAGATATGTTAGCACAGGTTTCCTGAGCAACAGACACCAAAATGGGATGAAACATGAAACAAATGTATTAGGGAAATCACACATACACACAAAAAATGAGGAGGCGGGAGGGAAGATTAGGAGGGAGATTAGAGAACCATCGGTTTGCAATGAAAGTCTTATCCCGATTGAAGAAGAGGAGGAGGGAGGAAAAGAGGGCAGGAAGGTCTGAAACTGTAGATCATTTCTAAGGGAAGTTCAGCAAGCCTGATGAGGCCTTTCCTAGCTAAAGCTGACTGTCACGGGAGACCCATAACTCCCCAAAACAAGCCTGCCCTAATGTCACAGCCATACTCAGCCGTTGACTGAGAGAAGCCCATGGAAACATGGTCTTGCCACAAATGCTAAAATGAATTTCAGAGTGCAATAGTCAGGCCCTTTTAATTACCATCCCTACAGTCAGAGATCTGAGAGGTGTGTCTCTATGGCTGCCATAGAGATAGCACCTGTTTATTTTTGCATATAAACAATATGCAACAATGAACAGAAATGAAATTTAATCTAATTTCAGAACTTTTCATAACTGTTTGCAAGTAGTGTGGGAATGCCACTATCCAAAATAAAAAAATCTCATTTGGTGTATAGAAACTAAAATAAAGATGTTGTAAACTCTGTACTTTTCTTTACCTTCAGCTGCAATGCAGAAATTTATTTGAACGTCTGATCCCAAGCGTATTCTCTTTATAGGCAACCCTTCTGATCAACTGCCATTAGGCCAAATGTCATTCTAGTAAATTTTTTTTTAGTATTTTCAGTAGTCCTTGTTCAAACAGTGATTGTGAGGAGAACAAAAGGAGGCCAAGACTTGTTACCAGGTGAAGAGTGATAGGGTGCAGACATTCACATTGCATTGACCAGGTATTAATTTTATCATTGTAGATGTTTTGGTTGCAGCAACAAGAAGTAATAATCAAAATAACACTTCCAGGCACCAGGCAGTATGTCACCACATGACATTTCTAAATAACTGTAAAAGAAACAATTTAAACCAGTGTTTGTTTTTTTATCAACATAAATCTTTCTATTTTTCTACATAATAATTCTACAATCGAATATACACAGAATGATGCTTTTATTAACTAAGACTTTATTTTCCCTGGTTTCAGGAGGTTCTTATGAGTGTTCCCCAGGGCCATTGTAATTAAGAGTTATTGAAAATTCCATAAATTTTCTGAACTTCCTTTATGACTGATAGCTATTACAAAAACTTTTGATGAAAATACTTTTTTCTAGAACTTAGGGCTGTGTATCTGGTTTTCTATTCAGATAATTCATAGGATAAAAATGAGAAGCTGGGCTAGTTAAGGAAATCACATAAAAATGTATACAATAAATTATCTAGGTGACGATATGTTCCTATTGGGCAAATTAATATTTTTTTTAGATGTCAGAATCGCCTTATGTTCCATTCTTGTAAAACTATATAGGAAAGTGCAGTAACTTATGGAATAAGGAAAAACTTTGACTTAAGTTCCATATTTAGCAACAGCTATTTATGGGTTGTGGAACAAGTTTCTTATTTTTTATTCTAGTGTAAACATAATAAATCATTATTTTAAGAACATTGTCTGCACACTGTTATTGTATAAAGTGAGTCTTTGCCAGGAAATGCATCATTTAACATTCAGCCAACAAATATTTTTTTAATTATGTACAAATTCCTCCTATTTAGAGTCAAACACATTAATTCCTACCAACGAGGAGTAAGAGTTTTAGTAGACCAAGGCAATCTTAGGGAAGAACATACCATATTTCAAATCAAAATATAAAAAGTCACCTGAAAATAAATTTACTAATAGAATTTTCTGTTTATTAGGGTGCCTGCGTGGTGCAGTCGGTTAAGCATCCAACTCTTGATTTCAGCTCAGGTCATGATCTCAAGGTTGTGAAATCAATCCCCGCATCAGGCTTCATGCTGGGTGTGGAGCCTGCTTAAGATTTTCTCTCTCCCTCTCCCTCTGCTCCTCTCCTCCTCCCTCCTTTCCCTCTCTAACAAAAAACAACAACCCCCCAAAACAAACAAAAACAAACCAAAAAAACCAAAACCCTCCAAAACTACACAAAAATTAATTTTTCTGTAAAAGATTTTCCCAAACTCATGTTCCCAAACCCTTTCATTTTTTACTTTTTAAAAAAATTAGTTTCAGGGGAGAATTTAGTGGATTCATCAGTTGCATGTAGCACCTAGTTCTCATTACATCAAGTGCTCTCCTTAATGTCCATCACCCAATTATCCTTTCTCCCCACCCATCTCCCCTCCAGCAACCCTCAGTTTCCTAGAGTTCAGTATCTCCTATGGTTTGCCTCCCTGTCATTTTTCATCTTACTTTATTTTTCCTTCTCTTCCCCTATGTTCATCTGTTTTGTTCCCTAAATTCCACATATGAGTGAAATCATATGGTATTTGTCTTCCTCTGACTAACTTATTTTGCTTAGCATAGTACCCTCTGCTTCCATCCACATAGTTGCAAATGGCAAGATTTCATTCTTTCTGATGACTAATACTCCATGATATATATATCTTATATATTCTTTGTCCATTCATCTGTCAATGGCCATCTGGGCTCTTTCCATATTTTGGCTATTGTGAACATTGCTCCTATAAACATTGGGATGCATGTGCCCTTTGGAATCACTATGCTAAACCCTGCTTTTTAAAAAGATTTCTTTCGCAGCCTGGGTGGCTCAGCAATTTAGCACCGCCTTCATCCCAGGGTGTGATCCTAGAGTCCCAGGATCGAGTCCCACGTCGGGCTCCCTGCATAGAGCCTGCTTCTCTCTCTCTTTTTCTCTCTCTCTCTCTCTCCCATGAGTAAATAAATAAAATCTTTAAAAACAATTTAAAAAATAAAAGATTTTATTTATTTGACACAGAGAGAGAACTAGAACAAGCAGGAGGAGCTGCAGCAGGAGGGGAGAAGCAGGCTCCCCACTGGAAAGGGAGCCTGACATGGGCTCTATTCCAGGACCCTGGGATCATAACCTGAGCCTAAGGCAGAAGCTTAACTGACTGAGCTACCCAGTCGTCCCTATGCCAAACTCTTTTTTTAATTCTATTATTAAAACACAATCTTTCCAGCAAGTATAGTTACAAAATAAATTGTTTTTAGTCATTCTCTGCCTATAAGAAAGTATATATTAATGCCATTTCTTACAAAATCCTTTTCACCAATATTCTGGCCATGAATGCCATCAAATTGTCTCTTTTTGAAAAACTGAGAGGCAAATCAATCTGCTCTCATCACATGCTATAATTGTGTTTAAATTTTCATTAAGGTTGGGGCACCTGGACGGCTCAGTGGTTAAGCATCTGTCTTTGGCTCAGGGCATGATCCTGGGGTCCTGGGATCGAGTCCCACCACATTGGGCTCCCTGTAGGGAACCTGCTTCTCCCTCTGCCTATATCTCTTCCTCTCTCTGTGTATCTCTCAAAAACAAAAAAAAAAATGAAATCTTTAAAAAATAAAAAGAATAAAATTAATTTTCATTAAGGCAAAGAAAAAAGTGGAAACAAAAGGTAAAGGATATATTGGGATAATTTTATGTATGGGTATTTTATGAAATAATATACATTTTATAAACATAAAGCTAAGTACCTGATATTTTCCAAATATATAAAGAACACATATGTCTAGCTCAAAAGACTACTGTATGACAGAGGGAACTGAATCAAATATCAAGTACATTTGGCTTACTATCTAAATGGTCTCGCCTTAGACAACTTATTTTCTTCTCAGTTTTCCCATTACTGAAATATGGCTAGAATTACATTACCTTCAAAATCCCATTGAAATTTAACTTTTAGTCATTCTGTATTTACATCAATTCGTCATTGTCTCTCACATTTTTAGAGTTCCTTTTCTTTTTTAAAAAAGATTTTATTTATTTATTCATGAGAGACACACAGAGAGAGGCAGAGACAGAGGCAGAGGGAGAAGCAGGCTCCATGTCAGGAGCCTGATGTGGGACTCGATCCCGCATCCAGGATCACGCCCTGAGCCGAAGGCAGATGCTCAACCACTGAGGCACCCAGGCATCCCTAGAGTCCCTTTTCAGAAGAAATCTAAGTAAAATTTAGTTGAATATTGTCCATAGTGGAAATGTTATATATTGCTTGGATAAATGCAATTTTAGAGAATGACCAAGGTCATTTAGAGTAAAGGCTGGTCAGCATGTTGGTTAATAAATGAATTTTGCTTTTCACAATGATGTATGATGTTAAAGAGGGTTGTTTTATCTTATGCCATCAATTGACCCCAACATCAGTTCTAAAAGTCATGCACATTGCTAATAATGGTTTCATCTCCAAAAAGTAACAGCTTTGAAGAGTGAGCTGCTATTTAGGGATATCAGTTCTACTTTGTTAAAAATGAATCTCATGAATTCATATCATAACTAATATCTATTTCTAAGGACAGCATGTGGAAGTAGGCCATAATTACAGAGCTGAGAAGAGATATCATATTAAATATGTAAATACCTAAATATATTTTCATCTAGGCTAATATTTCATCAGAAGGAATATCATCTACTTTAAGTTCAAGTACAAAATGCTAAAGGTGGCTCATTAATATAAGAACTGTCCTGTTTCTTTTGTTTTGATCTCAAGAGTTCAGTCGAAGTAAGTGTTCTTAAGGCCATCATTTGGTCATATCACTCATGGCAACTTGAAGGACATTGTTCATACTGGGCGGTGAGTGGAGATTGAGGGATGAAGGAGTTATCAGGTAGGGCTTTTAAACACAGACCCTCTTCTCAAAGTGAATATTGCATACTAATTAAGGACTGTACTTTTTACTAAGCTGAGAGAAGAGTCAGTTATTGTGCATGGTCAAAGACATATGTTGGAAACATTTGGAAGCCATTTATTAGGTATTAAAAATTATTCTAGCCATTTTTAATCAAAACCATAATCCACACCAGATCATATGGGTTGATGATAGGTAATTTCCACTGGTAATTATGAAATTCATTTCTCTCTTAGAATATGGTAGTCAGGAAGATCTGTGAAATGTATTTTTACTTGGATGGATTTTCAGAAGTCCACTCCAATCCATTGTGGTTAGATTCAAGAATAAATTATTTGGTGTAATAAAATTTTCTCTAACATATTTTTTGACTGAAGTCCAAGAGAATAAATAAATAAATAAATAAATAAATAAATAAATAAATAACTGCAAGTGAAACATTTGTTGTGTGTCAGAGACATCCTAACATTATAAGATGGACGTAGGGAATTTTCTAACAACCTTCTTATGTTTCATTTTTCAGGGGATTAGCATCATCTCTAATCAGTACCTAAAATTTCAATTTATACTCACCTCTAAGATGCATGAAAAGCAATTATCTGCCTGAAAGACAAGTTTAGGCTGCAGTGACTCTAATTTCAATACACTTAGAAACATTCAGTATTTCTCTTGTCAAAGCCAGAGGCTTTCTAAATGAGGTACCACTCAATCGTATTCATAATATTTTAATCCAGGTACTTATTTTTAATGGTGAACTTTTTTTAGATCTTGTAATTGTTCATCTTTTTGGAATAAGCCAGTAAGAGAGCAGTGGTTCACCATATGGTAGGTTTAAGTCTCAAATCTAGTTTTATTACGTGAAAGAACAAATTCTTCCATGTAGGGATGCCTTGGTGGCTCAGCGGTTGAACAGCTGGGTCTGGGGATCAAGACCCACATTGAGGTCCCTGTGAGTAGCCTGCTTCTCCTTCTGTCTATGTCTCTGCCTCTCTCTCTGTGTCTCTCATGAATAAATAAATAAAATCTTCAAAAAAACTCTTCCATGTAATAATAATATTAAGCATTTAAGAAGCAAGAAATCTATTTGGTTGCTGAAAATGGCAATTTGACAGCTGAAGTCCACATTCTAAAAAGCAGAGGCTGATTTACTAGTCTATCATATTTTAAAGATGCTATTAGATTAAGCAGTTCACTCTCAAATTACCCTAAAACAACTGAAAATGTTTCTAATGCTGTGGCCCTCCAATTAGATAATTATCCTATTTCTTTTGATTAAAGTAATTACAAATTTCAAATGTTATTATCCTAAGACACCAGGCGCTTAAGTAAGATGTTGAGTAACAAAGCTTTGCCCAAAAAGATTATTGTAACATGATAAATACTGGGAATGCACGAAAAATGTTATGGAAGAAGGGAAGCAGTACTATTTTCTGGGCTATTCTGGGAGAGGTGGAGAAGGTCATCAAGATGAGGTAAAATTTAATATGGGATTTTTTTAAGGTTGAGGGATAATATTAAGTGGGCCAAGGAGTAGGCTTTCTGTGTGGAGGAAACAATATCTACACCGGTGAAGAAGTTTGTAAGAAACACAGCAGGCTCTCAGGGGTGTAAGTGGTTTGGTAAGGTTAAGGATGGCAAGTTACCAAGAGTGAGACCAAAAACACTTTCAGGAATCTGACCATCAGGGCTTGTTTGTTAAAGAACTGACCCTTTCCTTTGGGCTGTCTTTCTCGTAGTGACACGAGTGTACCCCTGGGTGCTGGCCCACAAGCTCGACAAAGCTACATACCGAAGTGTAAGAAATCAACAAGGTCTGCATAGTGTGTTTTCTCAAAGGGTCAGTTTTATCTGAGAACTTAAAGGAAAAGAAAATTTTGAAATTAAAACAGGTTTAAGCATATTATGGAGAAGAATGCAAACAACATACACATTTTAAAGTCAAATTAAATTTAAAAGATATCATAGTTGTGCCTAGCCACTGAGAAGAAACCCCTACAGCCTGATCTTTGAGGATTTATATATATCCTAATCTACCATTAGGAATGCTCAGGGGGAAAGATTGAAAAATGCTGCCAATGAGTGAAACGATCCGATTTATATTTTAGATTCTGACAGCATTTTGGAAGATGCAGTAGGGAGGAGGTGAGATCAGAGGCAGGGAGATCATTTTTAAAGTTACTGCCATACTGTTTGTGGGTGAGAAAATGAAGTAAGGCAAAGACATGAGCAGGCAAAGCCGAGATGAAGGTAGAACATACAATAACGTTTAGGTTTTAAGGTTCTGGTTTCCAGCCTAGTGTTACTATATTCTCATCTCTTCATTTACTGAGTGTTTAAGCACTTAACTATGCACCGTACCTACTGTGAGCTGGGCTCTGAACATATAAAGTGAGATATGAAACTTTTCTCTGGGAGTATTCAGAATCATGTTCATAAATCTACATTGCAAATGGAGTAAAATTACATGCGTTCAAAATATTAGAAAAAAATTTTATAGTGCCTTGCATAGTGCGTACGTAGCACATCGTACTGAGTAAATATTTGTGGAATGAATGAAGCTAGTCTTGCTAATATTCTTTTCCAAACATGATTTTTTTAAATGGGAGAGAATAGAAGCATCTCCCATATAGTTTGAAATGTAAAAAGAGGTTATCTCTAGTAAAGCAACAAAACCCTGCTAGCAATAAATCATTCTTTTATAGTATGCAAAGGAAAATTGGATAGTTTTTTTCCTCTACTAAACATTGCCAATAGCTGTTCCAAGAAATGTTCTACATTCCTAATCTTCCTAAAATGAATTTTTAAACAAAACATTAAAAGCACACTTTGCAAATCAGTTACCAGAAAGTACAATAATGGGCAACAGCAAGCACACAAAGCTGTATAATGAGGCCATTTCACTGGTCCTCCTACTTTGGCAAACCATTTATGAATGCAGAAAATTAATCAAAATTAGCATCATATCCTTTGGCCTTGTTCTCTTAAGTAAATATTCTGTATCTTTACATTTGTGCATGATCTGCTTTGACAGTTGTGGAAGGATAATCCCATATGAAAATCTCAATAGTAAAAGCTTTTGTAAAAGCCTCCTATGTATGTTCTATTTTTCCCACTTGCCAATTTTTTTATAAATTAGGTAAAGAACTCAGGTATGATTTAATATTTTCTTCAAATATAAGGCTTTATATTTTTTAGTACTTTACAGTTTGCCAAGATGCTTTTGCATAACACTTTAACTCAGTCCTCAAAACCACCCTTCTAAGTGAGCAGACCAGACTTTCACCTCATTCTGCAAGTTAGTAAAGTAGGTCTCCCAGGTGTGATGTAGCATGCCCGTGTTCACTTAAGTGTTTACTGACAATCCAGGACTAGTTCTCTATATTTGAATTAGGTGTACCAAAGTTGAGGAAATGGCATAATAACTGATAACAATACGTGTATGTTCACATATTCATTCAGAGATCCACTGCAATAAAATTAAAGAGAAGACAGATGTGATACCTTTTCTAATGAGTTTACAGTCTGTGTACACACTTATATTGCCATAGATGAATTAGACCAAATATATTTAAGCAAAAATGTATTTTCTGTTTACCAAGACTGTTCTCTAAATATTTTAGTTACATGTTCTTCCATTTTATAAGAAGGAAAAATGAAAAGTTAGTTTCTAATTTTCACTAGAGCCATGGGTAGCCTGCTGCATCTTATTCTACATATGATAGCTTTCATTTAAAATTTTTAACCTTTTTGAAATTCCTGGAATGATGAAGATTTACCTAGAAATCTTTATAGCAGAACTTTCTTCTTATTATTAATAACTGATTGTTGGTGAATAATCAATATTCCTGAAATTACAGAATTTTGAGAAATATTCTTCGAAGAAAATAGTGGGTATTTGGGGGGGGCAGAGTCTATGAATGTATTCCAATTATATCTGAATGGTCACAATTATCAGAGCAAAGAAATGCAAGAATTGTTAGACCAAAGTATATACTCTGATTTTTTTTTTCACCAATCATGAATTGGAGGTTTTTCTCCTGATTTTTTTCTCAGAATTATTTTCTTAAAAGTTTAACAACAGGAAATGATGAGACAAACATCCTATTAAAGCTTATAAATAACAAAGTGGGAAATAGGGGAAGTCAACCCTCACAACCAATAAAAGTCAACCCTCACAACCAAATATGAGCCAGGCGAGACTTAGTGTATCATCTCGCTAACTGGCCCACAAAATCTGGAGGCTTCTATTATTGGGATTCAAGCTATATTGGAGGAAGCTTTAGCTTATCCACAGGACTCTGAAAACTGAAAACAAATATAACATTTTCTCTTTTCACTGACATATGGTATATTGATCTGTACCAACTTGACTTCAAATTCTATTTTAGTGTTCACAATTTTTGCATTACTTGCCCAAAATATGCAATTGGAAGCTTGATATGCAAATATGGTGTGAGGAATGGAATGGAGAAGTGGGAAGGATTATGTGATTGGAGAAAGCTTTATGTTGAGGTGAGGCTTGATCTAGATATTGAAAGATGAAGATTCGTCTTTCAAAAAAAGCAAGGCATAATAAGCATGTTTATTAAGAGAGGATGAATAGGAGTAAAAAGTGTGTGTGTGTGTGTGTGTGTGTGCCTGTGTGCATGTGTGCATGTGTGTTGTGTGTGATGAAACAAACTCAGGAAACTGTTTTATAAAACAGTTAGGCTGAAGAAGTTTTTCATTGGGAACTAGAAAGTTTAGAAATAATCTTGGGAGGGAAGGTTCTGTCTGCAAAGACCTCGTTAGGTTGTGAGAAGGCCGCAGCCGCTGAAGGTTTTAGAGCAGTGCTTTGACATGATGGATGAACCTGTCAGTGGTAAACTACATAGACTGGAGGAAGTCTGCGAGGTCAAGGAAGCCACTGAAATGACACTGGAGAGAAGAGAGCAGGGTTCCAAGCAAACTTTGCAGCTGCTCTCTCAGGAGATCAGAATTCGGGTCTTAGCTAATAGACTAACAGTCACTGAAAGCCTGAGCAATACTCCTAATATCTGTGGGCATCAGTTTCACTGTAAAATGAAAGGCTCACCCTGCCTCATAATATCTAAGCTCCTTCCTCTCTCTGAACTTCTGGGTAAGCATGAAGAATCATGTTCAAAACTAGAGGGAACAGCTTTCTAATCCACTGGCAGGAAAAGTCTATTAATGGTCTGTAAGAAACATGGCTGACTTCAGGTTAAGCACACTGCTGATTTCCAGTTAACCTGCCTCTCTTATTAGGTGTTTTCTGGGATACTCCTAACCTGTGGCTCTTCTTCCTCATGGGGTTTCGCTGCTGTGCCACAGCTTGCCTTGAGCCCAGCTGTGTGGGAAATCCTGGTCTTGCTTTAATTTAGCCAATTAGGTTCATGACTTATCTAAATGAGTTGTTCTGCCTCATTTTGAAGTCTTGGTTTTACAAATATATTGCTGCTGCTACTCTTTATCTCCTTAGACTCATCCTTAATTTGGAAATCGCAATACTAGAGGTTTGATCCTTTTTTGGTTAACTGTATCAAAAGAGGAGATGCCAAGTTTTCTCTAATTGTGGTATCACCTGCCCCCTACCATTGAAAACAATGTGACCTAAAATGAAATAGAGAAATAATCACTGAACCTCTGAAATAGAGAAATAATCACTGAACCTCTGAACTCTGATTTATACTGAAATTTAAGCCTCTCAAAAATTTTTTTGTCTCACAAGCCAATTATAGGTAGATAAACTGTGCAGTTTTTAAAGATTTATTTATTTATTTTAGAGAAAGAGCATATATGAGCAGGAGAGTAGCAGGGGGAGACAGAAAATCCTCATGCAGACTCCCTTCTGAGCTTGGAGCAGATACCAGGGCTTGATCCCAGGACCCTGAGATCATAGCCTGCGCCAAAATTCAAAGTCAGCTGCTTAACCACCTGAGCTACCCAGATGCCCCAACTGTGTATTTTTTTAATCCACAAAGACGTCATTATTTTAACTCTTTTCAGCCCTACCAGAGCCTTTAAAATAACCCCTACATTTTAAATTCATGCAAATTGTCATAAATTCTGAAGTCTTGAAATCAAGAAAAAGGTAAATGCAGTTAAAATTGTATACTCTAAAGTGATAAATATTATTATAATGTAAGGCTTCATGTTTGAAGATATATATATATATGTATGTATATATATATATATATATATATGTATATATGTATAGAAACACATACAGATGTGTTTTGGCATGGCGCACCTAGGTAGTAGAAGCAATTAAGGTTTGATTTTTCCTTTTCCTTTTCTCAAAGATGACAGGGAGCTTCCTCTTGGAAGCTCAGAGTGCTGCTCAGAGTGGCCTTCATCTCTAGCTCTCCCTGGTGGCCTTCCAGGCAACCTAGCATTTTGATTACCTGCACATCCTCATCCCTATGAGCTACCTGTCAGCGTGGTGTGTCTGTTGTTGTCACTTCCCATCCACCAGTGCCTGTGTCACTTTGTTTTATGTTGTAGCTGCAATGAATCCTGAGGAACTTTTCTGAGCTTCTCCTAAATGCAAGAAACATGCTACTGTTTATTACAACTGCAGACTCACTGCCATATCTCAATAACCCAATGAGAGAATTCCATTGCACAAACTTTCAGAAGTAATAGATTCTATCTCAGAATTACAAGTATCCCTTTTATTCAAAAACATGTCTTTCTCATCAACTTTGAAAGACTCCAGTATTGCTCACCAAATTGGGAACAAATGCCTAGGGCTCACATTTACCTCCTTTTACAATATGACACCAATAAGCCTTTACAATATGATCATTTGCTCTTTGTTATGTGTAGCTTTTGCTTCTTACAAATGAAACTGCTCATCATATAGATTGTTTCTTTCGAATGTCCCTCCTGCCCCATCTCTTTCTGGAAAGATCCTACCCATGTTTCACAGCTAATCTCAAAAGATACTTCCTCTAAAGAAGCCTTTCTTGAGTCTGTTTCTAAAATAACCAGTTTATATTGGAAGCTTAAAAAATATTTATTGCACACATGAATGAACCACACTGAATAGGTTTTTGCCTTCCTTCTAATCTCCAGAATTGTTTATTGCTTTTTAAAACATATTTCACTTTGTAGTGATTTTTGTTCTGTTTATCTTTCCATCTTCCAGGCATACTAAAAGGTAAATTCAATAAAGCCAAAAACGGTGTCCTGTTTATCTTCATATTTCTTAGAGCACATACAGAGCACGTAGAGGATATTTGACAAGTTTCACTTGAATTGGCCGAAATAATGTGGCCTGATTACTAGTAAAGGCTAAACATGACACAAAGAGATCACAAGCTGTTGGTGAAATTTTAAATGGTATTTAAGCATCTCACTTTGAATTCAGTAAGTTTTAGAGTCTGTTAGTTATAGGACTAATCACTTGGTCTAGACTTCACTAGGTTTTACCTCCTACCTCGCTTTGCTGTCATCAGTTCCAATCATCTGGCATTTTATCTCTTTGTACAATTTAATATACCATTTTCCCCCAATGATAGAAAATCTGAGAGGAAGACACTCTGAGAAATGTTAAGAAAAAAAATAGATATAATGTATATACATACCATAAACAGTACATTCATATTATTGGTATCACAGAACTAATTCTGAGGGACTCCTGGGTAGCTGAGTGGTTGGGCATCTGCCTTTGGCTCAGGGCATGATCCTGGAGCCCCGGGATCGAGTCCCACGTCGGGCTCCCTGCATGGAGTCTGCTTCCCCCTCTGCCTATGTCTCTTCCTCTCTCTCGCTGTGTCTCTCATGAATAAGTAAATAAATAAATCTTTAAAAAAAATTTTTTTAATTGAGTCCTGATTTTTTTTACCATCACATGATATTGTGACTATTTTAATATCATTGTTTCTCAGAAACATAATTTTTAATGATATCTAATATCTCATGAATGGAAAACTTTATAAAACTTCATTTTCCTCTTTTAATCGCTTCTTATATGCTAATGACGTTAACGAATTGTCATATTTACCAGGAGTTTTTACTGGCTTTGCCTTTGTACAAATCTATTCTGATATTTTTGACATTACAAATTTTTTCTCTAAACAAATGATCGGTTCTTCACTTCTTGGTTTCTCTTGGTTTGTACATAGAACTATTCATCAGCTCTAGAGATTTAATGTTCACTTAAAGTTTTCATCCCTTTATGGCTATATTTTGTGTGTTATGTTTAAACTATCTAGAATTTGTATTCGTGCATGAAAACATTGGCTTTAGTCTTTGTTTTTATTGTCTGCATCATTATATCCAATTTCTCTAAAACTGTGCTAGATAATAATCATTTATTGAACACTTTCTGTGTGCCATGAACTTTTGTAGACTTACATGTGTTAACTCTGTTCTCCCCAAAATTTTATGAAGTTGATTCCGTTACGACCCCCATTTTACTGATAAACACAGTATTAAGTAACTTATGCATTATTATTCAAGTCCCAGAGTTAAGATTAATTTCCAGGGAGTTTGGGTCCAGAGATTAAGTTCATAATTATTATAACATTGCAACTCCTAAATCTCTTTCTTTTCCCTGGCTTGCAATATTCCCTCAACATATAAGAAGTTATATACATTATAACCTGCTTTGATACCTTCTACTTCATTGAATTGACCTGTTAATCAGAGGCTTATAAAAGTCTCACACTTTTAATTTTTATATTTTACATATATTTTTATAATTGACAGAGACAAGTGTTTCTCTCATAATTTATTCTGATCTATTCTTGCCTTTATTCTTTTCAGATAACATTTATAATAATTTTGTCAAGTTAAAAACTAAAACCCTGTTTAAATTTTGGTCAATCTATACATTTTTTGAAAGAATTTATAGCTTCATAATAGGCAGACTTTCCATTGAGAAACTTCATATTTTACTTTACTTAATCATATTTGTGTTTCTAAGTAATTTTATCTAAACAAGATAAATGAATTCAAAATGACTGTTGCTAGGAATGTTGCTGTTATTCTTGTGTTGAAATCCTTTCTCTTCCATCATATCTAGTAAATCCATATTACCAAATGGAAAAAAATTATTTATATTTGCTATATATTTCTCTTCGTCTAGTGACTACATTGAACTCTCTTGTTAATAAGATTTCACTGCTTTGTTTTTGTTTAAGGGATTTGCTTAGGCTTTCTGGGTATACATGCAGATTGCCTTTAATAATAATTTGGTCTCTTCCTTTCTGATTTGTTTTAAAAATTATAGTTTTGGTCACTCTCAGAATTGTTTAAAATAACTATAAAAACTGGGTATTATTTTTTGTTTCTGATTCTAATATTGCATCATTTTTGTGAAGGTGCTTTGTTAGGTATTGCACTATTTATCATTTCTGCTTTTATGTGAATTTTTATCATGAAAATATATGAAATTCTCTATTATTCTTCCAGAATATATTGAAATTAAAGCAGTTATTCTATTAGATTTATTGTGGTGACGGATTTTTTTCTTTTAGTTTTCCCATATTCAACTATTCCAACAATTCCGAATAAATCTTATTTGGACATTTTAGGTATTTTAACTTTTTATTTTGAAATAGTTTTGACATAGAAAAGTGATCAGTACATTACAGAGATTTTCTAATGTATACCTTTACCCAGATTTCCTAATATATCATCATATAGAATACAATTATTGAATCTAGAAAATTGAAATGAATACACTGCACAAAGTTGTATGTTTTAGTTTATATATACTATACAAATAAAGACCTTTCCACTGAAGCACTATAACCACAAAAAAATCAAATTCTAAGTGGATATCAAATCTCTAGAGATTTGAAGATATTTGTGAAGATATTTATATGTAAAAAAACAAAACAGAAAAAATAAGTCAATGGAAACATAGACTGTTTTCTTAGGAAAAAATAAACTTGCATATCTCCTAATTATCGTAGACATGAATAGAAGGAAAACTAGGAAAAACTGGCAAATATGAAAATAATTTAATGTCATTAACTTTTAGAGAGCTAGTAAAAGAGAATAAATCCAGAATTATACTTTGCATTGAGTTCTTATGATTCCTCAGTCTGTTCTGGTCTGTCACTTCCTCAGTCTTTGTTTTTCTGTTAAGACGTTGATAATTTTGAAGAATATTGATCAATTACTTTGTGAAATATCCATCAATTTAGGCTTGATTTTTCTTTCTTTTGGTGAGGTTTGGGAAGAACATCATGAAGCAATATTGTGCCTTTTTAAGCCCATCATATCAGGAGAAACTAATGTCACTTTGGCTTACTACCACTGATTTGATCACTTTGTTAAGGTTATGTCTTCTAGATTTTCTACTGTAAAGTTTGTTTTTCTCCTTGTAATTAGTAAGTGTCTTGTGGAGAGACACTTGGAGACTATGAAAATATCTTATGTAGATATTTTCCCACTAATTTTAGCCTTTTTCAGTAATTCTCCCACACAATTATTATTACTGTAGTAATTTGCCTAGTGGTGATTATCTTTTCCATCATTTCCTCTGCATTTATTAATTAGACTTCTACTGAAAAAAATAGCTGTCCTGTTTCCCCCATTTAATTATTTTTAGTTTAATTATTTAATTGTATTAGTATGGGCTAGCAGATATTAATTTTATTCCATGATTTATAGCCCATTACTATCATTCTTTATTTTGTTTAAACTTTTCCAGATTTAGCCATAGAGAGATCTTCAAGTTAATCCCTCTGTTCTTTCAGCATGTCCCCCATCCATTTGAGAAGGGAATTTTCATATTTTCTGGCACTGGAAGATATTCCAGGACTAAGATATCCCCAGGACTGGTATCACCCATTTTCCCAAAGAATCCTGGTTTCTTTTATTGGAAAGTGGTATATAGATATCAAGATCTGAGATGACCACCTTGTTGCTAGGCATCTCTACCTCTACACTCTCTCAGTACATTGAACTAGCAAATAGGTATATGTATATTCAGGCATGAATACTCATACATCTATATTTATTTCTTTAGCTACCCATCTATAAGTATATTAGAAATCATGAGTTCTTATTGATACTTTTGATTCTAATCCAACACCATATAATCATGCTAGCCTTATCCCTTTTGTCACTCCTTTCTCTGACAGTGAGAAACCTGACTCTATTTCTCTACCATAAGTTTATCAATCCCTACACAGACATAATGTTCCAGAATTCCTGAACTATAATCATGGTACATTGAGCGTTTTTTAAATTTAATTTGTATATAATTGTATATTCATATGAGTATTCATCAATAGGAATGGACTACAGTATTAATTTTGCTGCAGTTTTTTAAGTTTTGTTGGCATCAAAATATCTAGCATCAGCATTTCAAACAGTTGAAGATAATTTTAATGCCAAAAATGCATGTTATTTCAACTTGCTTCTCATCCTTCAATTTATTTGTGAATTTAACATATATTTTTCTATGTATTATTTTAAAGTTTCTACAATTAAGTGTATTCTTTGAACAAGTGTGTAATGGGAGAGTTGTTTTCCACTATTAATTTATTGAGATTTAATGATACTTAAAAGAGTTATTAGGTAAATACTTCCTTAGGAGAAATGCCTGGGTGGCTCAGCGGTTGAGCGTCTGCCTTCTGCTCAGGGTGTGATCCCAGAGTTCAGGGATGGAGTCCCGCATCAGGCTCCCTGCATGAGACCTGCTTCTCCCTCTGCCTGTGTCTCTCTCTGCCTCTCTCTATATATATATATATCTCTCTCATGAATAAATAAATAAAATCTTTAATAAAGAATACTTACAACAGTGCCAAAAAGTAAGCATTTAATAAATATTATTAATAGTCACTTTTCTATTTTCTAATTTACTTTTGTTATTTTCATTCTAAATTCTTTTTTCTTTAGTTCTATTTTGTCATTTTCCTTACCTATTTTGCTGAATGCTTAATTCATTTGGTTTCTATTATATTTAATTAATATTCATGCAATTCAAACATTTCGTATTTGTAGACATTAACTTTTATTCAATTGAGAGAATCTGTAAGTAAAAATTTGATATATATTAATTTTGCAAATCAGTATATAAAATAATTATCTAGAAAAGACAGCTTTAATATGAGCAGGATAGTTCAGCGCAGCTGGGTTCCTCTTTTATCTTGCACATAGTTGTTGCATTAATGAGCATTTTGGGGACATTATAACATGTCTCAATGACATGTAGAGCCAGACCTGAGAGCATTTGAGAGAAACTCAACACTAATGGCCTCCTCTTTACCAACCAGCACACTACAGCTCATAGAGAGTCAGTGACCTTTGTCTTTCATGGTTATGTTGTTGCTTGAAATTTCACATACATGTGACTTGGCAAAGGGCAAAAAGAGATAACTAATTCAATAGCTAATTTAGTTGTTCTTTCTCTTCCCGCACTATTTCTGATGTCAATGTCTCATCCAAAACAGGGCACCGTCTTTAGGAGTAGTTTTATATAGTAATTCCATTCTTGATTTATTACCTGCAGTTATAGCTCTCAGATGAACATAAAGAGTAGTATATGCTCCAAATCTGTGGAATGCCAACATTACCTTTCGTCTTTTTACTTCTGCTTCTGCTTCAGCAGAAGTGTACAGAGAAGTATATAGTATATTGAACAGAGGTATATAGTGTCTTTTCCCCTCCTCAGGCTTTCAGTTGTTCAAGTTCAAAGTTGAACCTTTGAATCGTGGTCACTGAATCTAATATCATACACTTAGCAAGAAAGAAAAGAGTCATACATTTTATACGCAAACTCAACTAAGACTTGTTAGTTTGCACATTAGCAAAACTTTGTTAAATGAAAAAGACTATTCATTACAATGAGGATTTTTAAAGACAGTGGTGATATAACAATTAAAAAAACATTTCCTATCCATATACATAATTTGATATTTAAAAATGCATTGATATTTCTTCTGAAGGGGTTTCTACCCAAGGAATACATTTCAAATAAGCCAATAGAGCCATTTTTAGCAACAAGGAATTATTTACTCATTATAATGATTGTATAAGTATCTCTTTAAACTGAAACAAATACATGAGGAGCTCTGGTCAGCCTGAAGAGGGATCCTTGTCAATTAAAACAATGTACTTTGGGCAGAAATCAATTAGTTAAAAATCCAATTAGTTAATATGGTAGTTAGGCCTCTATTAATATACCTTCATAGAAGGGACGTTCAATGGATGGCATAGGAATGTTTAGACAATTATTGAAATAGATCGTATTAGGCACTTAAAAATAGAAAAACTTAAGTTTTTGAATTTTAAAAACTTAATTCATAATTGAAATGCAAAAGATAGAAAAGGTCAGTAGCTTTCTGGCTTTGAAGTAATACGTTATAAGCATAGAGTGTGACCCTGCAGCCCCAATGTAATTCTCCTTGCGTAAATCTCTTGCTTTTGCTTTTCCTACCACATCTTCTAAGATTTAAGCTACCGGCAGAATTGGGAATCCAAATTGTGGAGTCCTTCTTTATCCACAAGAATATGATAGGCTGCTCTGAGACTGGCAAACAACCTCCAGATCCCAGTGGTTTCAGCAGCAGTCCTTTATTTCTTACTCACTCTACATCCTGTTGTGTTTCTGTTTGGGGCTGCATCCCAATGCGGACCTCACTCTGGATGGGACCTGAGTTCTGAGAAGTCCCACCATCTGCAATGTTGCCTGTCATGTTAGAAGAGAAAGAGGGCAGGACATTTCTGCACTGGCTCCTAAGTACTTCTTCCTGGAAGTGGCACATATCACTAACACTGCCTAGTTTAATGACAAGAGCAATCATATTGCTACACCTAACTTCAAGAGAACAAGTATGGGGATCTTGCTTAATACTAGAAAAGAGAAGGGAATTAGAAACCATGTGCAGTGGTTAATGTCTGCTGCATATCTTAAGCATAGCCACCTTCCCTTTTTTTCATCATCAAATCCAACAATTGGATCAAACATCTACTGATAGTCTGGGCCTCTGCTTTTGCAGCTGCCTATAAAAATGTCTGCCACTCTTCATTTATGGCCATCTTAGTCTGACTGATAAGTCCCAGCTACACATCTCTGGAGTGGGTTATAGTTCTATTTCTGTGTTTGGTTTTATCTTATGGGGTCCCAACCCTTACTCATCAGTCATTCCTTCAACAGTAATAGCACAAATACTTCATGATCATTTTTTTCTTCAACTGCCATCTGCATGTAGAGCAATTCTTCTTCATCCTCTTAAATATTAAAATAGAGATTCCTGTTTGTAATGACATCTTAATGCAATGATAAACTTCAGTGACCATTGAAAATTCCTACATGTTCATATGAACTGCTCAGGTCAAGTATGCAGCCCCATCTTTCACGTCTTAAATATTTAAATGAGGAAAACAGGAAAGAAGATTGAATTGGCTGGCCTGTTAGGATCTCCTGTTATCAGGTAAACATAATTAAAAGGATTCCTATGCA
This sequence comes from Vulpes lagopus, assembly GCF_018345385.1. Classification (NCBI taxonomy): domain Eukaryota; kingdom Metazoa; phylum Chordata; class Mammalia; order Carnivora; family Canidae; genus Vulpes; species Vulpes lagopus. The sequence continues at coordinate 18,796,131 of NC_054834.1, read as the reverse complement.
CATTGAGAATCATGAAAGAAAATTATGTGTAGAATGAAACCAATAAAAGACATATGATTAAGTCCAGATAGTATGAATATAAGTAATAAATTAGAAGTAATGAATTGATTTTTCTTACATTTCTTATGTTTTGAAATACTATGCAATGAGTTCATATTTATAATTGTTTCCAAAAGATCTATCTTTAAATGTCATTTTGGGCTTTTCTGTGGCATTTGAAAATACTAATCTTGTTTCAACCCATTAATCAATGGGTTGATTAACCTATTGAGTTTGACTATCTTTGTATTTCCTGAAGATCCTCATAAAGAGAAACACAGAACTGCACCTGCTGTTTGCTTTTTAAGTTTTTAATTAACATGATTTCTATAGATGCTAACGAACTAATTCCTGTGCTAACTTACTGGTTGTGAGTCCATCAAAGAAAACGCTGAAGAAAAGCAGTCACTGCAATCCCTTTCAAGCATTCTTGATGTTTTTAATGAATTGTTTTGAGATCTTTATCCTTTTCAGTGGTTCTAAGTTTATGGATAGTCAAGAAATATTTACTGAACTGCATTAGCTAAATTGAGTAGTTTACTTCTGCTTTTCTGCATTATTGGAGACTGATACTTTAGTCTATGAAAATGGAAATCCTGTGGAATACCATAAACTTTGAAACATTTTCTTCCCTGACCCATACTTATCAGTAAGCTTCAATTATATTTAACTAATAATTAGAATGAACACTATCCAGTGCCAAGTAATGTGCTGGTGAGATTTAAAACTGTTATCAGAGAACAAACTGTTGGTTGCCAGAGACAAAGTGGGTAGGGGGATGGGTATAAAGGGAAAAAAAAAACTGATGTCCAAGAATTTAGCCTATTCTGACATGAAAGCCCTAAAAATTAGATAAGCACATTCATTTAATAAATTAAGTTTATTTTACTCTGACTTTGTAAGCATCTGTTGGAGGATTTACTGTGGTTCCTAGCCTTTGCGGAGGCTGAATAATGGCCACTCAAGGATGCCCATGTCCTAATCCCCAGAGCCTGTGAATACGTTATCGTATGTAGTAAAAAAGGGGGCTTGCAGATATGACTAAAGAAAAATGAAAAGATCTTCAGATAGGGAAAAGAAGATCTTGAAATGGGTAGTTTTTTCTAGACTGTAAAAGGGACTTAAGGAGGAGTTGCTAAAGAATCCTGTATGACTATGGAATTGGAAATTGTAGTGATGCATTTTCAAAGTGAAGAAAAGGGCCACAGGCCAAGAATGCCGGTGGCCACTGCAAGTTGAAAATGCTACTGCAAGGGAGTCTTACCTCCTAGTCCTCAGAATGGACTAGCCCTGTCGACACCATGTATTTAAGAAGAAGAAACGCATTCCAAATTTCTAATACCAAGAACAATAAGAAAATAAATTGGTGTTGTTTTAAGTCACTAAGTTTATAGTAATTTGTTGTGGCAACAATGATGAATTATCAATTATTAATTAATCTATTAATAATAAATTGAAATAATAATGGTAAATTGAAATGAGAAGAATGAACTAACAATGTTAAAGTAATAAGCTGATTACCAAAATATCTTGAATCCAGTGTTTAAAATGCTTTCTGCTTTGTAACTGCCTTAAAATGTTGACTTTTATTAGTTTTTAAATTTTCCTATTCCAGGCTTTTCTTATTTTCTATATTGTTTTTACTTGTATCTAAAATGTTTTCTTAAAGGGGTGCCTGGGGATCCCTGGGTGGCGCAGCGGTTTGGCGCCTGCCTTTGGCCCAGGGCGCGATCCTGGAGACCCGGGATCGAATCCCACGTCAGGCTCCCGGTGCATGGAGCCTGCTTCTCCCTCTGCCTGTGTCTCTGCCTCTCTCTCTCTCTGTGACTATCATAAATAAATAAAAATTAAAAAATAAATAAATAAAACCATCAATTTAAAAAAAATAAATAAAGGGGTGCCTGGGTGGCTCAGTGGTTGAGCATCTGCCTTTGGCTCAGGGCGTGATCCCACGGTCCTGGGATCGAGTCCCACATCAGGCTCCCCGGGCGAAGCCTGCTTCTCCCTTGGCCTGTGTCTATGCCTCTCTCTCTCTCTATCTCTGTGTGTGTGTGTGTCTCTCATGAATAAATAAATAAAATCTTAAAAAAGTAGATAAAATAATATAAAATAATTTTTTTTCTTAAGATAGTATCTCTCAGTCTCAATTTTCTACTGCCATTCTACTTTATACACATTTTAAATTTTAGAATTAACTGTTCTGTTAAATTCTGTATTTATAAAATTATTCTTTTATATTCTGTTGGGAATGTCTTTTTAACATCTGGGAGAGCTTATTAGCATTGTTATTTTAAAAAAGAAAACTATTAACATTTATTAATTTATAGGTCCTATGATAGTATATCTTCATTTCATTGTGGATTAGAGGGACCATCTGGAAATCATGACCTGTACACAGGAGAACAACACATGCAGTGAATCTCTGATTAAGCTTAGGAATCGAATTTTTAATTCCATCTTCAAAATTTCTCTTTATTCAATTTTTCTATCAGTATAAATAATGACCATTGCTGTTCTAACTACATTTCTTGTTAAACAGAGATTTTTCTGAGAAATGAATTTTAATGGTAATGGTTTATAACCTTCAACACAGAAGCGTGAAAGCCCTTTTTTTGGGGGGGTTTAATCATTTTGTGCATCTTTATTTATTGAGTACCTAGCTGAGCCCCTTGCTTCTATTTCAATGAATTGATAATATTTCAAATTCTTGGGGAGTATGAGTAACTTTACTCATGATTACAGCCCAACAGGGGCAGTCTCAAATGTTCCTTAGCCAGTTACCTAAATGTGGGTATGTAAATACTGATTAACCAATGTCCTATTTTACTTTAGAGGAATGAACCTGCATTTTCACACAGCATTTCTAGTTCATGAGTTTTTACTAATTAGTGTCAGAATAAAAGTAAAAGGAACCCCATGACTGCACATGTCAAATGATTCCATAATTAATATTCTAAAAGGGACTTTCTTTGTCATAGTCCAGTTGATGGATTTTTCTTGCTGGTGGGGTGACAGGCCCCATCTGCCTCTCATAAGTACATTCAAATAATCTTTCTCTAGAGGTTCAGGCAGCACATAAAATTCCAGGAACTTTTATTAACTAATCTTAGTAAAAGGAACTATTTGCTATATTTACTTTTTAAAATATGGAAATTATATGGTATATATTATTAATAGGAAGAAATAAATATGATACCAAGAAAATTCATGAGGAGGGAAAAAGTACAATATAATTCAGAATTAATTTTAATAAACAAATCTCTGACTCTGAACTTTTGAAATCTGTTCCATGAGTAGAATTAGCAATTTGTAAATTCAGCATTTTTCTAAAATTTTAGCAAACAACACTCTTAGGTATACCAGAAGTCATCAGTGTGCTATAGTTAACAGTTATGAACGAACATGAGTACAATCTTGTGAACATCCTTATCATTTAAAAACATCAGAAAACTTGATTTTTGAAAATAATGTGTTGGCCTTCTAGATAAGATTCAGAATTGGGGAAAAGAGAAAAAGGGTCTGTAAACAAATTTAGTGTTGATTTAATTAATATAGACCATATATATTTTTCAAGTTATGTAATATATATTTAAGGATTTATTTATTTATTTCAGGGAGAGAAGAAGCATGCATGAAAACATGCACACACGCATGGAAGTAGGAACAGGGGGAGGGGCAGAAGAAAAAGGAGATAAGAGGACTCCTTGCTGAACAGCAAGTCTAATGCAGGGCTGAATCCCAGGACCCTGAGGTCATGACCTGAGCCAAAATTAGAGTCCCACAGTTAACCAACTGAGCCACCCAGGTGCCCCTAAAATATATATATATATATTTTAATCACAGATTCCCTCATGTGGAAGATAGGTTAAGAAATCACTTAATCCAGGCAGCCCGGGTGGCACAGTGGTTTAGCGCCGCCTTCAGCCCAGGGTGTGATCCTGGAGACCCTGGATCGAGTCCCACGTCGGGCTCCCTGCGTGGAGCCTGCTTTTCCCTCTGCCTGCGTCTCTGCCTCTCTCTCTGGGTCTCTCATGAATAAATAAATAAAATATTTTAAGAAAGAAAGAGAAGAAAGAGAAGAAAGGAAAGAAAAAAAGGAAGAAAGAAAGAAAGAAAGAAAGAAAGAAAGAAAGAAAGAAAAAAAGGAAGGAAGGAAGGAAAGAAAGAAAGAAAGAAAGAAAGAAAGAAAGAAAGAAAGAAAGAAAGAAATCCAATCCTACCTGTGTTTCTGTACCCATTCTAGTGGCTTTCCCCTTACCCTGTCCCTTTCTCTGATACTGGGTTGATATTAGGGCTAGAATCTTATGGACAGGTAGAGAATTGAAGTTCAAGGTAATTGCATTTTCACCATGACCTTACCACTAACTTCCTGGTTGAATGTGAACCAGGCATTTGTAATCTAGGCATATTTAATGTCTGGAATAGCCCTTGATTTATTTTCCATACAACTGGAAAAAAAAAAAAAAACATTAGAGACTATATAGACTAGGACCCTGATTTTACAGAAGCAGTTTCAGGAAGAGACTGAAAATCATTGAGTAAAGGTGGGGAAACCAAAATCTAGAGGATTCAAGTAACTCAATTAAAACTACTTAACTCTTCCCTAAGAGACGGACAGCAGAGCCTAGGTTTTCTGATGCCTTTCTCGCGCTTTTCATTATTGCTGTGTGCTGCCCATAATGAAAGGTATTTTTGTACCTTTTATACATAAAGATATAATGTGTTAAAACTCAATTTGAAGTGTGAATGTCATATAACTTATTTCTTATAAGCCACTGTTTAAGGGATGAGATTTAGTACAAGTTTGTTGTCTTTGTTAGTGGTATAATAACAAGGAGATTGGGAAGGCAGACAGTGGTTAAATGCTGGGTGTCTCTCACGGTTCTCACTGCATGACTACTTAACTAGGAATTACAATCAATATCATCCAGATTGGATGCATCCATCTTTGCAAAACAATCACCCTTCGTTTGGGGCACGTGAGTGGCTCAGTTGGTTAAGCGTCCAACTCTTAATTTCAGCTCAGGTCATGATCTCAAGGTGGTGAGATCAAGCCCCAAGTCCAGCTCTGTTCTCAATAGGGAGTCTGCTTGCGATTTTCTCTCTCTCCCTCTACCCCTGCCCCCACACATGCGGGCTTATGCTCTCTCTAAAATAAATAAATGAATCTTTAAAAACAAACAGAAAACCAATCTCTCTTCTTCTGTCAAACCCATCCAAATAAATATATATATATATTATCTTTTATTTATTCAAATTACAAAAAGAGATGATCTTTTTCTCTATTTAAAATAGAAGTACTAAAAAAAAAAAATAGAAGTACTAGGGAGGAAAATAAGTTGTTTACTCATTTGTTGGTATATTTACTTACTTATATCCAATCTCATTCCATAAAAAAACAAACAACCCTGCCCCAAAAAAAACAGAGGCTCATAAAGAGGCTTTAAATGTTATTAGTCTATTATTTGTCCATTTTTAAAAAGAAATATTTAATAAGGCACACCTGGGTGGCTCAGCGGTTGAGCATCTGCCTTCAGTCCAGGATGTGATCCTAGAGTCCTAGGATCCAGTCCCACGTCGGGCTCCCTGCATGGAGCCTGCTTTTCCCTCTGCCTGTGTCTCTGCCTCTCTCTCTCTCTCTCTCTCAATCTCTCTGTGTCTCTCATGAATAAATAAATAACATATTTAACAAATATATATATATATATATAATAAGGTTTTTTTTTCTTGAATATTTGAGGAGAAGTGAACCTCCACAGAAAGGACAAAGGGAATATGGTAGGGGAGGGAGTAGGGATGGGAGGCAGGAACTCTCTGGGTGGTGAAGGGTCACAGGGAGACTGCAGGCAACTACAGGCCATACTGTCAGCTCCACGTTGGGCTCAAAGATGACCCTACATTCATCGTCCATTGCTTTACTTATTTGCCTTTGAATCAAATCTGCAGTCGGATTACAAAGAATTCTTTGAACTAAGGAGGAAAATGTGTAGGGCCATACCCAAAACACAGTTATAAAGTTCCTAGTTGTACAAGGCGCTATTCTAAGGTCTGAGAGAAAGGGAAAAAAGATCCACGAATAATAAGCAGACCTTGCTTTTTAATTTCCTCAAGAATCTTACAAACTCATATGAAAACCAATCATAAAGAAAAATAAATTATAATAAAAAGGTGAAAATGATTAATGGCGCAGAATTGGAGTAGAGGTGAACAGGAAAACAATTATAGACGTGGTGGGTGCTGAAAAGAATTTCAAAGGATGGTGAAGATTTACATACAGAAAATGGAAAGTCTTTAAAAAGTATTTTAGACAAATGAAGTGTTTTACAAGTATTTCAGCCAAAAGAAGTATTTTAGACAGGATAGTGAACCAGTGTGGGGATTAGAGCCAGAGTCAAATATTTTGGTTTCATGCCACCTTTACACTTTTTTTCCCCTCCACTTTTTTTTTTTTTCTTCCCCTCCACTTTTATTGAGATATACATGCATATGACATTTTGTGAGTTTAAGGTACAGAGCCTGATGATTTGATACACACATATATTGAGAAATGATTACCACCATAAGGTTACACCATCACCCAACAAAGTTACCATTTTTTGTTGGTTTTGAGGTGAGAACATTTAAGACAACTATCTTAGCAACTTTCAGGTATACAAAAATACACTACTATTATCTGTAGTCACCTGCTGTACATTAGATCCTTAGAATCTATTAATCTTGGGGATGCCTGGGTGGCTCAGCAGTGGAGCGTCTGCTTCGGCCCAGGGTGTGATCCTGGAATCCCGGGATTGAGTCCCATGTTGGGCTCCCTGCAGGAGCCTGCTTCTCCCTCTGCCTATGTCTCTGCCTCTCTCTCTGTGTCTCTCATGAATAAATAAAATATTTTTTAAAAAAGAATTGTTAAAGTGCTGTCACAGAAAGTAATCAAATAAAAAAAAGAATCTATTCATCTTTATAACTTTGTACCCTTACACCACTCTTACACACAACCCTAACCCAACCCCCACCCTTGGCAATCACCAAACTACTCTGTTTCTGTGAGTTCGGTCTGTTTTAGATTACACATGTCTGTGAGTTCATTCAGTATATGTCTTCCTCTGTCTGATTTATTTCACTTAGCATAATCCTTTAGAGATTTATTGGTGTAGTGACAAACAGCAGGATTTATTTCTTTTTTTATGACATAATTATATATATATATATATACACACACACATACATATACACATATATACATGCATATACACATATATACATATATACACATATATGTACATATATATCACATTTTTTAGCATTCTTAGTGATTTAGGATCTCAACAATCTGTCTATGGGTTATATTATCAATATTTGCTTGTTAGAAATTAAAACTGATCATTTTTAAAAAATTAATTTGTTTAAATAACACTAATAACCCATTACATTTTAATATAATTAACATACTATTATGAAAATAACTATATTTTCCAGAGAAAACCAATTTTTTAACTCTATTATCTGGATTACTAGAAGCAGGATTAATGGATGGTAATATTTGCTTCTGCATTCACTCTGTTGAAATATCACACACATCATGAATTTCTGGAAAACTTCATTGTACATTCATAAAAATTTAAAAAGCATATAACATCATACTATAAACATAGTGACTGCACAGTAGTCCCCAGACCGGGGACTAAAAAGCATATAACATCATAGTATAAACATAGTGACTGCACAATAGTCCCCAGACCACACCCCAGACCTGCTGGATCAGAGAGTAGGGTATAGGATGTAGTAATATATAGGCATAGTGAGAGAAATGACTGGAATGTTCGGAAACACTTGTATCTCCAAAAATTACCAGAAGAGCATAGAAAATGCACACGTTGTTAGAAATAAGACCACTTTCCTGAACTTTAAAACTACAAAGCCTAACTTTCCAGAGTATACTGGTTCGTATCTGGGAAGGAGAGATCTTATTTATTCTTATATCATGTGTTGTTTCACCTTTTATGAAATGCCTCAAGGTCATGCCGGAGGGATAGAAAAATCAGTGTGATGAATCTTGAACAGTGCATCGCCAACTGAAGGGTACTTCCCCCTGAAGTCCTGGCCAATCTAATCTGGACTGGTTAAAAGGGAACACACTGCTTACTTAAAAACAAAAGTATGTCCAATCCAGATCTGAAATTTGAGACTTGACCTCTGGCCTAAGAGCCGAAAATCTCATTTTCTTTTAAGGTTAATTGGATTGGGCAAATCACATCAATGAAAGTACTTTTTACCACCTAGCTTTCAAAGGATGGCTCCAACCTGAAGAGCAGAATCCTTTGGCATGATGCTGATGTGAAAATATTGAACTTTGAACTTTGACTCTAGTGCTTTCTTCCAAAATAAATGATGATGATGATGATGATGATGATGATGATGATGATGATGTAAGGAGATTTCAGCAAGTATGCCAGTAGGGGGATCTGTTATTCAACAAATAATAATAGGACTGGGGTTTCACTGGCAATAGGCACAGACCATAGAGTGTCAGGTAGATTCTCCAAGGTTTAATTTTGTAACAAGCCAACTGATAAAGCGTCTTCCATTTTTTTTCTTTCTTCCTTTTAATTTATTTATTCAGGAGAGACACAGGGGTAGAGACACAGGCAGAGAGAGAAGCAGGCTCCTTGCAGGAAGCTTGATGTGGGACTCCATCCTAGAACTCCGGGATAACGCCCTGAGCTGAAGGCAGCCGCCCAACCTGAGCCACCCAGGCTCAGTCCCTCCATTGATTTTTCTTGATGATTATCTTGATCTAACGTAAAAAATCACATTTCCTCATGATTAAAGGAAGAAGTTATTTCCAGTGTAGTTAAAGGTTATGACTCTGACTGGAGGCAACAGTTTCAGAATATTAAGACTCCATGAAGATTGATAAATCCTGTATAATTGGCAACTTGACTGACTGTGATTACCTGTGCTGGTTTCTGATTGCCAGAAATCAGAAAGCTCTGTATTGATTAAAGCTTTCTAAGGCAGATTTTCTGAAACCATGTGGAAGGACCACCTACATCAGAATCTCCAGAAGAGCTTATTGAAAATGCAAATTCTAAGGTCCCACCCAACCTACTGAATTAGAATCTTGGGAAGTTGAACACAACAATATACATTTTTTAAAAATGTTCTCGCAAGTGGTCTTTATACATGACAAAGTAGAGAAGCTATTTTTGTCTTTTTATCATATTAGGAGAAGGGACTAGAAAGGTAGCATAAACATTGACTGGATAATATTAGTATAAAAAGAGTTTACCTCGTGAAGCCTCTTTCTAATGACCCTCTACTTGCCTAGAGACAGCGTTGGGGAGGAGAAGTTGAAGACACAGACAGAGACATGGAATTCCAAGAATCAAGAACCCAAGATTTCACATTGTAATCAACTTTAAAACCTGAACACCCTCAGGAGTGTCAGAAACAGCCAGTCGCTGTTTAGGCACAGACTATGCCTGATGGAAGTCAGGAATTTAGGAACAAATGAAGCCTCTTGCTTTTCAAGCTCGTCACAATGGGAAGCTAAGTAATGAAATTAACACCTTCAAGGGTTTAAATCCTGCGTAAAAAGATTAAACAACATGATATTTTGAGTTTGCTTCTTGATTTTTATACTCTAATGCAAAGTAGTACTTTGTGACAGATCAGATGTGGTTCATCCTACCTACATTTTATAGCAGTTTATTTTAGGCTGAATATAAAGAGGTAAATAGAGGCTAATTCTTTGACTTCAAAATATTTCAGATGAGAAGATGTGGAGAGGAGAAAAAGTGAAAGGCTGGTAATTTAAAATAAAAGGCCATAGTGACAGCTACTAATTTGTTTAAACAAGAAGCCAAAGGGGCCCCTGGGTGGCTCAGTCAGTTAAGCAGCTGCCTTGGGCTCAGGTCAGATCCCAGGATCCTGGGATGGACCCTGCATGGAGCCCTGCATCAGACTCCCTGCTCAGTGGGGAGCCTGCCTCTCCTGTCCCTCTGCCGCTCCCCTGCCTATGCTCTATTCGCCTACACTCTTTGTCTCTCAAATAAAAATAAATAAATAAATTCTAAGTAAATATATAAACAAGAAGCCAAAAAGCTGTAGGGAGCAGTAGGGGTGAGAGGAGGTAGTTTGTTTAAACCAGGCACAGGAGGTAGACAAATACTGCATGATTTCACTTACATGTAGAGCCTAAAAAGCAAAACAAACAAACAGAACAGAAACAGACTCATAGATACAGAGAACAAACTGGTGGTTGCCAGGCAGGAGGGGAGTGTAGGATGAATGAAATAGGACAAGGGGATTGAGAACTACCCAGGGGCGCCAGGGTGGCTCAGTTTGTTAAGCCTTCACTCTTGATTTCAGCTCAGGTCATGGTCTCCTGGTCATGAGATCAAGCCCTGAGTCAGGCTCCTGCTCACAGGGAGTCACCTTGAGATTCTATTACACCAACCCCTTCCCCCGCTTTCACATACTCTATCGCCCTCTCTCTCAAATAAATATAATCTATTAAAATAATAATAATAATAATAATAATAATAATAATAAATAACAGACAGTCTTCAGTTAGAAAATAAATAAGATGTGGGTATCTAATGTACAGCATAGAAATATAATCAATAATATTTTAACAATTTTATATGATGACAGATGGCAACTGGATTCATTGTGGTAATCACTTCCTAATGTATATAAACATCAAATCACTATGCTATGCACCAAAAACAAAAATAACATTGTACACCAATTACATTTCAATTAAAAAAAGTTTAAGGTGAACACATCTCCACCTTCAAAGCAAAAGATTAACTATTTGATTAACTAATTAAACTTTAAATTTACCTCTCTTTCTGTCTACAAACATTGTATGAGGAATTTCTTCGTACGTTGTCCTTCATTATCCCCTGCACATGTACATTTTCCTCGTAGGTTCAAATGAGTTGGAAAATAGACAAGTGACGTTGCTGCTGGCAGTAACTGATCTTAGAAATATCAAGAAAAGGTTTTCATTTACAGAAAAGATTATAGGGGAAAAAAGAAATCTGTGAAAGTGTATTTACCTATGGTGGATCGAAAAAGAAATTCTGAGTAAAAAAAATAAGAGTTCAATTCCTAGGAAAGGGGAAATTTTTTAAATTGGAGGGGAGCATTAGGGGTGAGAAGGTAGTTTGTTGAACTAAACCAGGCACAGTACATACCAAATATAAAGAACCCTACTTTTTAATGGGTCAGATCTAAAACCATGCTGAACATGGTTGTCTGCTTTGGGGCAAGGATACATTTATGAAGCATAAAAAAAAAAAGTATCTTCTTTAGGTTTCTCTTTGGCTATATCCGTATCCTGGATTATTGTGCCTTCATATTTCATCTCTAAATTGAATACTAAAAACACTAAAAAAGTGAAGTAAGTCCTTCTCCAAGAGATAACATTTTCAAGTTTTTCATATTCCTTAAAGTATTCTTCATCTGGTGATGTTGAGAACTGTAATGAATGTATTTCCCCATCCTAAAATCTCAGCTAATTCAATCAATTTTGCTCTTAAAACAACAAATATGGTTTTACCACATCAATGTAAGTGAAGAAAAGATAATTGCCAATTTAATGCTATAAAGATGAGTATTCAACTGTAGATCATTAAGGAAGCTTTATAGAATTAGTATTGAAACTAAGGACAATAAATGTTAATAATAATTCTTGCAAACATTTATTGAACACTCTCCACATTCAAGAAACTATTCTAAGTAATTGATATTTGTTAATTCATTTAATCCTTACAGCCATCCTCTGTTACTATTTCCCTCATTTTCAGCTACTACAGAGGTTAAATAATTTGCCCAAAGCCACATAGTCTCTATATGGATTCATACTCAATTCTGATTACAGAGTCCGTGCTATGCTATACTTATCAAAACTCCTTGTAATCATGGAGTCTCCATGTTATCAAAATAATGGTATAGATAGATAGATTCTATATCTATAGAGTTATAGAGACTCATCTTTATGATTCTCTCTAAAGGCTTAATGAAAAGTTTTAAGGCGAATTCTGAGTTTGACAGGAAGTTCAAGGCCATGGACTTGCCCAGTATTGTAAGCAACAGAACTTCTTGTAAAGGTTCTTGAACCATGATCAATAACTTTAAACATGATGCCGGTTACCTAGGTAATAAAATCTCATTAATTTAAGCCTCACTGCATACATAATCACGGAGCCAACATTTACTTTTGCACTAGCCATGAAAGAACTGGAAATGAATGGATGGCATGAGTAAAATTTTAAGAAGAAATATTTAACTTACTCATTAAGATGCATATTATGTTTTCGAATTTTTAAAGTATGCATTTGCATATAATTAATATGTCTGTTAAAAAGGAGTCACTTCTTTCCTTAACCTAAGCTGAGTAAAACCTCTGCTTAGTAATTTTGGTAGCAGTTCCATCGTTTGAATTATCATGTTATAAAACCACATGTAAATTAAAATGTTCTATAAGTCCATTTTTAACTGATTCCAATGGACTCTTTCCAATTAATATGATTATGTATTCCTGAATCCTGGCTTCAAACCTATTTAACACTTTCTTAAGCACTTTGTTGGAATGCGATTATACTATTAATTATTTGATGCTTTTCTTCTTCCATGGTAAATAGTTAAACACATTGTGCAATATACTTTTTTAGAGATTTTATTTGAGAGAGAGAACACAAGCAGTGGGCAGGGGCTGAGGGAGAGGGAGAAACAGACTCCCCACTGAGTGTGGAGCCTGATGCAGGGCTCCATCCCAGGACTCTGAGATCATGACTTGAGCTGAAGTCAGATGCTTAACCAACTGAGCCACCCAGGTGTCCCACATTGTGCAATATTTATGGCAAAACATTGTATACACACATCATGCTATAATATTTTGATCCCTATTAAGTCATATGTAACTTACTCTTTTAAAACATGAACTAACGATGATAATAAGCAAGTCTTTCCTGGTCCGATTTATTGTTCTGCATCAATGAATTCATATATAGTTGCTTACTGTTTTACATGCTTAAGATACTTCGTATTGCTTTATAGAGCAAATACCTCTTTATTACATTTTGTCTGAAAAAAATCATGAGTGAGAAGAATCATTCTCATCACTGACCCGACCTTACAAGTGGACAATTAAGATGGAGAAATAACGATTTGGGTAGGTTTATATGTGACCATTCTGTTACGTGATGTTAGCAACTGGTTTCCAAAGTAAAATTATTTAGTATATCTAAACTAGGCAATCTATTAAACAAAAGTCCTTAAAAGGAAAATCATTATCGCATCAGATTATGATATATGACATTTAAAAAATTATTTAGCATATCTAAACTAGGCAATGTATTAAACAAAAGTCCTTAAAAGAAAGATCATTATTGCATCAAAATATGATATATGACATTTAAAAAAAATATTCTGTAGAAAAAGTTTTCAGATATGACCCCCAGAATGCACTGTTTTTTTCTTTTTCTTTTTCTTGTGTGTGTGTGTGTGTGTTTGTGTGTGTTAGCACTTGTTTTTTTCATGACTAATTGAGGCAATGGGTGCTTTACACTGAGGGCAGATAAGCTCTTTGAACATTTCTTTATGTTTTAATTCTTTGTTTCAGTATTATTTGAAAATGAATTTTGTGAGACATACATAGATAGCTTCTGTTAAAAACAAAATAACACCAATATTGAGATAACTCTGTAATATGTTTTCTCCAGAAATATATATTTTATGTTTAAAATTAAAATTATTTGCAATTATGCGGGGCTAAAGGAATAAGATTTTATGACTTTAAAGAAAAAAACTCCAGTATATTAATTATTAATGTCTTTTACACAGTACATACATCTTCACATGGAAATATTTTAACTTTGTTCCCAAATACACTTTTCCAAAAAAAACACACTCTTCAAAAAAAGTTAATATCTAACATGTGTGATATTTGAGATGAATGCTGTTTTATAGTTCCCTGTTTCATTTAAGGGCAAAATGATAAAGGAATAAGCTAGAGCTGGATTGGTGTTTGATCATCAAATGTTTACTGAATGCCTACTATAAGTACAACGTTGTGTTAGGTAGGTCAGATGTGCACTTCATTGTTTTAAATGTTTGTCTCTGATTCATTTAGTTGACTCTACTATGGATGCTAAATATGTTGAGATCATTTAAAGAGCGATTTTTTCAGGTAAAGTGCCTGCATTTATATAGAATTAGATATAGAATTGCAGCATTGAACATCATAGATGTAGTATTGAAATAAGGAAAGCTGTGGGGTAAGGTGGAGTGTACCGCATGAGAAGAAAATATGGTCAAAGACGAGACCCTGAGAAACACATTAGAAAAAGAGATGTTCTAGAGATTACAGGGACCGTTTCTTCCTCACCCCATCTGGACCTTGTGGTTTTTCTTTTTTCTTCACATTCCCACACAGTTGACTTGGTTCCCACTCTTCATGCTCTGCCTGGTGAGACCACATTCAACCCTTACCTTTTAATTTCCAGTAGTGTGACAATTCTGTCTCTCTTTCTCCTGCAAATGAAACCCACATATCTACTTATCTACAGAACTGACTTCAGTATTTTCTTCCCCAAATCTTCTCCTCTTCCTTTCAGTTCCATTTAACCCAGATTATTTGAGAGATCCTAGACTCCTCCTTCTTTTCCATATCTAATTAGCCACTTTACATAGTTACTATTATTTAACTAATATTTGTTAAAATCTGATACTAGACAGCTTTCCAGAAACTGGAACAGTAGTATGTCAATGATGACAGCTTTCTCTATAATAAATGATGGAATTGGAAATGTGTTACATTTCTCTCAGAGTCTCTCTTTGCCTTTTTCTCACCAGACCCTGCACCAGGATGTTCTGAAACACTGTGTAATTAAAGTCTCCTGATCCCAATATTAGCAACTCCTCCACACCATTCCCCACACTGCTGCCAAATGAGGCTTTTGAAATGGAAACACAATCATGCACCGCCTTCAGAATGTCACAGAACACAGTCTAGATTCTTTGGTGTGGCATAGAAGCCTAAAGGCGTGTATGGCCTGCATTATTTACGTTAAGCCTGCAATTACAACTTCACCTCTTTCCTTTACAGGTATCTTGTGATGTAGTCAAAGTTCTCTAAAGGTGTCTTTTCTCCCCCCTGGCTTGTCACCTTGTGACTTGACTCCGTTGTCTCTGTTCTGTCTGCTATTATGCTTTCTTCATGTCATTTACCTGCTGGACTCCTATTCATCTTGCAAAGGTCAATTTTATGCATCCCCTTTGTATAACTTCCACTCAGGCCCTCAAATAGAGTAGATTTACTCTGTCTTCTTTATTATGACAATTCGTGTATTATATTATAAAGGATTTTTCTAGTCTGTCTCCCATTCTAATAAGAAATACATTAATATTCCTTAAATTTTGGTATTCCTGTCACCTGTCATGGTGTGTAACCCACAGTTAGGAGTAAGAAATGTTGAATGAATGAACAAACGAATGAAGGAAGGAAGGAATACTATCTAAAACTATGGGAGCCAATAACACTAGAGTTTTAATTTACATTTGTTATTATTAAATAATAATTACAACTACATTGAGCACTAATTTTGTGTTAAGCATTATACATATTTTATTTGAACCCTTAAAATAACCCCACAAGATCTCCTTGTCTCTGTTTTACAATGAGGAACTAAGGCTAAAGGAAATTAAATACCCAATCTATGTCTTATAGATAGTAAATTGTGGGAATTTGAACAATATCTACTATACTCTATGGTTGCATTCTTAAACCATATGTTAATGTGTAAACTATGTTTCAAGGATTATGCATGATCCATTTCTCTTATATTAATAAATATTATACATTATAATAACAGTGGTTTCAAATTCAAAATAGTATATTAGGAAATGTAGTCAGACTCTTCTCCCAAATTTCCATATAATTTTCTCCTTTATTTCCTTCAGTTCTCTACTGCCATCTTCTCAGAAAGAATCTTTCCCAATGACTATGTGAAATAGCAACCACCCCTTCTTATGTTAGGATCTATCCCCTTACCCTGCTTTATTGGTCTTCATTCCTCGTAGCATTAACATCTAGCAGTTTCTTATGACTCTTTCTGTCTCCCTTCATGCTAATGTAAGTTCTTGGCAAGCTGGGACTTTGCATCACCCCCTAGCCCTAGCACAGGACCTACCACACAGTACCCACAAAATCAATAATTGTTAAATGAATGACAAACTGGTCACCATGCTGTATGCGAATGCATATGAGATGAAACAAGCACATTCTTTTAAAAAAGTATAAAAATCCAACCTGTAAATTGGAGAAAATAAAACTCTTTATTTTGAATAATTATAGATTTATAGGAATTTGCACACACACACACACACACACACAAAACTACAGAGAAATTCTCCTCATCTTTCAGTGGAGTAAATTTTTATTTTGCAGAAGGACCTTGACCATGCTCTCCCTATATGTAAAGATTCCCTAGGGCTACTTAAACTATAATTTTATTTCTGTGCATATTTTCAAGAGAATATTGAAATAGAACTCTATCAGCAACTGCACTCTGTAGAACTCAATGCCTAATTCAGTAAATGTACCAACTGAATAGGCTCTCCTTAGTATTCACTCACAGTTAAAAAATTGCCAGTATATTTGTAAAAATAAATTTCACAGTTATTGTATTTGCAGCTGGTGGCTGGCAGTGTTCATGATCCTGCTTTCTTCAACAACTGTGATTAAATCGCCGAAAGAGATTCACACCATGGACCCTTTGCCTTCTCTCTCATGAGTAGTGTCCTCTGAAATCATTATAACGGGAACAAATAGTAACCTTCTCATATAAAGCTCTACAGTGGTGGAGGTAATGTAGAAAGATTTCTCCATGGCATTTTCTCTACATGCTCCTTCAGCTATAGTCTCAAAATGATTTTTAAGATATGTTTTGAAAAAAACAGCAAAATTTGTTTTATATTAAAGTAATAGTTTATAAATGTCTCCTATATTTTCTACCTGTTATTCTGATGATATTCAAGAAAATAAAATTACTTCATTGCCATGTTCTGCTCCTATGTATAGGAAAGTTGTCTATCTCTTTGACATTGTCAAGTTAATGGAAAATATGGCCCTTGCTACCTTTTGCCCTTTATTTATTTTTTTTTTTTAGGGTTAAATAGTTCTTTTTTTTTTTTTTTTTTAATTAACTTTTATTGGTGTTTAATTTACCAACATACAGAAAAACACCCAGTGCTCATCCCGTCTTTTGCCCTTTAAATGTCAGTTATTGAAAGTAAATATTTCTTTTCCATCCAAAGATAAATTTTAAAATATTTATCCAGTTTTTTTCACTCTTCTGCCTTTCCTCTATAATAATATTTTTCTGCAAGTATGAGAAAGTTCATGAATCAGGAGCTTCTCCTAATGAAGAATAATGTTTATCAAGCAAATCATGTCCAATGCCTTTAATTTTAGGTGTCAGTTTGATTGATCCTGTGTTCTTCCTATGGAATACAATATATCTGAAGTGCAAAATCGTTCGTAATTACTCCAGGGCACAAAAGACAGATCAAAATATTTCACACAAGCACATTATATTTTATACTTTTTGACAAACACATAGTTGACATGAAAAAAATGTATTTCATTCATTTTACTAAGAATTTAAAGTAAACTATTCATACCACAGTAGAAGACTAATTAATTGGCATTCTTCAGTTTTAACTCACTAGATTGTCTTTGTGTTTCCCAACAGAATGTCTTGTAATACACACAAGGAGGAGGAGCCATTTCTCAAAAATGTGTGAATGATGGACTTGTCATTCATTCATACATTAGCAATGTTTATCGAATCTTTATGTTAGGAGCTGGGACTCTACTAGTGATATACTCTCTGCTCTTAAAGTCTTTTTGAAGTGATAAGCAATTAAACCATCAATTAACCATAACTATTGAGATTTCATGATTTGGTTACCTTTTAATAACATGACCTTAATTTGCAGACAAAATGGCCATGTTTTGTAGGCTTCTTTCGAAGGAATATTCTCTGAAAGTGGTTTTTTTCCCCAGCTTTTCCAGGCACTCAAGTCGCCTTGTGCACAAAGGTTCTGGCCCTCCATTCTGAGGGAAGCTGGGCCATGGAATCTGTAGGAATAATAAGATCCCCAATGTCATACTCAACCGGGGCAGAAAATTGACTAGTATATTGCACTTTTTCACTTTGTATTCCTTTATATTCCTAATGTTCTATTGTTATCACTGCTCTAAGAGGAAGCCTTCATTCCCTTCTAGAAAATGTCCAGAGTGCTTTGCCCAGCTCAGAAGGTTCTCCATGATTCAATCCAGTCCTGAAAACTGTACAGTCCTTGGCTCTGAGCTTCCAATCACGTTGTTTCCTCTACTTCAATTGCTTTCTTCCTGATCTGCCCAGAAAAATTCATCTCTCTTTGAAATTCAATTTAAATACCGCTCTTCCTGGGAGTCCTTTCCAAACCCTCACTACCTGCTTCAGGGATTGCTTCCTCCTTGAAGTCACATTCCACACATCTATGTTCTATCATTGTTCACAGAATATGAACCCTACATTTTCATGTTTGCCTGTATTCTAAACTGTAGAGGGTTTATGACAGCTCTTGCTCCTACAATGGTGTAGTGCCTGGGGGACGCCTGGGTGGCTCAGCGGTTGAGCGTCTGCCTTCAGCTCAGGGCAGGATTGTGGGGTCCTGGGATTGAGTCCCATGTTGGGCTCCCTACATGGAGCCTGCTTCTCCTCCCTCTGCCTCTCTTTCTGTCTCTCATGAATAAATAAATAAAACTTTAAAAAGAAATTGTATAGTGCCCGGAAAATAGTAGACACTTAATTTAATGTTTATTGAAATGTGCAAAAGTGCTAAACTTGTATTTTAAAAAAATCATTGGAAGAGTTTTTAAATAGTATAATTTACTTATTAAAAATTTTTTTTAAATCTTTGGATTCATTTCTGAATTAAAAATGATTTTTACTATTTTAAAATGTAAATGTAGGTAGTAACTCATCCCATTTGTGACTTTTTATATTTACTAATGGTCTTTCTGTGGATACAAAGTCAACGCCAATGACAGAGAATTTTCTGGAAATTTAGTACTTATTCCATTGTATCTTACCAATTAGGGATATTCTAAATGTCCAGCAATCATATTAGGCAAAGTCTGATTTGGGAGTAGTACATAACTTTAAGCATAAACCAAACCTGGGAAGGAAAGCAAAAGTTGAGAAAGTTCTAACAAACTTGGGAAGGAATTTACTTTTGAAAGGGGACTCAGAAGGCAAATTATTAAAACATAGGTCATGGAATTTATAAATTATTAAATATTATCTATCAAGAAGGTAATTTTTTGGGGTAGTGAGGAGAGCACACAAGTGAGGGGCAGAGGGAGAGAGAGAGAATCTTAAGCAGGCTCCATGCCCAGCATAGAATTTGACATGGGGCTCTATCTTATAACCCTGAGAACATTACTGGAGCCAATATCAGGAATCAGATGGATGCTTAATTGACTGAGCTACCCAGGCACCCCAAGAATGTAAATATTTTTATGTAACAAGGGAAATGAATCCAAGTCAAATTCTAAAGTGTTGAACATGCTAAATGAAAATACTATTTATTTTCTAGCAAAACATTAAATGAAGATTTTACTTTCCTCAAGAATAGAACTACTTCCCTCTGCCTCTGTCTCTGTGTCTCATGAATAAATGAATAATTTTTTAAAATAAATAATTTTTAAAAAGACTTCTTCCTGAGGAATTGGGAATGTTTTATCAGATTATGTTTAGCCGTTTCTAGGGGAGTATTTCAAATGCAAAGCATTGGAAAATATTTAAAAGATAAGTATAAACATTTACCAAAATAACTGGTACTGTCTTCCCAGTTTAGAAAGTTAAACTATTCCTGTTGAGGTGTTTTGAGCCTTGCAATAGTTAATTTGGGCAAGAGAAAAGCAATAGAATTTTTACTAACTTGAAATTTTTCCCTAAGAGATCAAAGAAAAAAATACTACTTTTTTATTAGTGGTTGTGAAAGAATATTTGAAAAATTCTCATTACTTTGTAGAAACAAATTACATATAAATTTTACTCATTTGTTATAAACAAGTGGTATTTATTGCCTTCTTGCTTTTATCCAAGGCATTCTACCTCTATATTAATACCTAAGGTTTTTTAATTGTATAATGGAATCCAGGTGAAGAATTGGAGGGATATTTCCACTTGATTGATTCTAAGATTTGACTTAGTTGTAATTTGCATGTCTTTTAAATTCTATTATTAAATACAAAATATATTTCCTGTGGATCTCAGGGCATGTGTGTGAATATGTGTGCATCGATGGAGGGCAGAGGTGGTTGAAAGGAAATTTTTAGAAGTAAACCTAAAGGCTTTGAGATTTAGCATTTTTAGCATTAACTTCTCTTTAAGAGTTCTATAGGTAGCTCTATAGAGATCATCATTTCAATTGATAACAAGAAAATGAAGTGTTTTATTTATATTATGAACACTTTATACTTTAAACGATTTAGAAAGGAAGTTGACAAGAGGTAATGCTCTTGATCAGAGAAAAATCCTGAAATGAAAAGTGAAAATACTCTGAGAGATTTATTGAGATAGTAACCTCAGTTCAAAGCCCATGTTTATATTCATAGTCATTTTTATACAAACTCCACCAAGTCATTCCTTCTTCAGTCAGGTATTTTATTTGTTCACAATATTAGATTCTTTAAAAGTGCACCCCGTACTGAGTCTTTTTATTGTATGAACTTATACCTACTCACCCTTGGAAAGTTGCTTGGTTTACATTTTTGAGTTTAGTTATTGTCTCTTTAAAGCTGAAGAAAAAGACACATTTGCTTTTGGAAAGTTGGCTAACATATACTCCATGACTAACATCTTAGGTGTGGAAGTGCTAAAATAAACTTACCCTGCCACAATCTCCGGACTCTCCATCTCTCTGAGGATCTAAACTCAAGGTTTAATAGCCAGACATGTAGAAGTTTCTCCTTTGGGCAGAGGGGAAGAGGAGGCATTTTTTTCTATTTTCTATCTGCTTAGCACTCTACTTCAGTTATCCACATATATTTTTATCAGAAAATTGAATATATAATATGTTCTTGAAAAAATGCATATTAATTTGTTGCAGAAATATTTAATTAATTGCCAAAGTTCACAAAGCATTCAATGATGAAATTGCTTCTTTAAATCTAATGTTGTTCTTAGTGCTTTCAATATCAGCTTATTTTCTTTCCCCATTGATTAGGCTTCAAAACAAATACCAATGGGAATTTGTTAAAGAAATGAAATTATTTGATTTACTTCTGAATATTGTTTGTAATTAATTTCTCACCACATATCCTTTCTTCTCATTTTAAGATATAAATAAGCACAGTAATTTTGTGTCAGAAATCAGAAAACTGAAGTCTTAACGTGTTAATTTAAAGGAAAAAAGCTGTAAGATTCTCTCCATGTCCAGTAAGCTTCTCAGAGTTCATATCCAGCTATTATTAATAATTCCTGTCAATTGTGGCAACTATGGAAAGGATTCCATGAAATACAGGAATATAAGAGCTGATATACTTCTGTGTCAGAGACTATTTCTACAACATAAATCAAATTACAGATTCACCTCGCTATCCAAAAATAAAATATTCCTATGAAAGCTTTTGTAAGCCAAAATGGCATAAAGCAGAGTATTCTTTGCTTTCTGAAAACTGTGTTATACCATGTTAATTTTTTTTAATAGAAGTATAGTTGACATACAATATTAGTTTCAGGTGTAATGTAATGATTTGACAGTTATAGACATTATGAAATTCTTACCACCCTATGGTTACATTGGTCACCATACAAAGTTTGTATACAGTATTATTGACTGTATTCCATATGTTGCACTTTTCATCCTAGTGACTTACTTATTTTATAACAGGAAGTTTGTACCTCTTTGTCCCTTTCACTTATTTTGCCTATCCCCTCAAATGGGGACAACTTTGGCAACAACCACTTTGCCCTTTGTATTTATGAATCTGTTTTTTGTTTGTTTCGTTTGTTGTTGTTTGTTTTGTTTTTTAGATTCCACCTGACTGAAATCATACAGCATTTGCTTTTTTCTATTTGACTTATTTCACTTAGTATCATACCCTCTAGGTCCATCCATGTTGTTACAAATGGCAAGCCTTTTTTTAAAGACTAAGTAATATTCCATTGTGAATATGTACCATATCTTCCTTATCCATTCACCTGAAGATGGACACTCACGCTGCTTCCAGATCTTGGCTGTTGCAGACTATTGCACAGTAAACATAGGGGATGCCACTTTTTCACACAAGTGAAAATCCTCTTCATATTTCTTTCCATTGACAAAAACAGATATTACTGCAGGTCTTTCATAAAAGCAAAGTGGTGTCATACAACTTTTGGAAAGCAAAGGATATCTGCACATTGTTCTCTTTCCTAACAGAATCTAGATTCATATGGTTAATTGGTAGTTATTCTGGCATCCATGCTATGATCCATGAGGCTGTACATATAGTGTTTTACTCTAACTTCACTTTCTGCTGCTCTACCAATAGACTCACGGTTCTTTCCAAATCCAATTTCAAGCAGAAAAAAAAAAAAACAGAATCCCAGAGGACTCACTAATCCAGACTTCAACTTAATCTAGGAAAATGTGAGACTCAATAATTAATATAGTCTAAAGAAAAAATAGCATACATACATCAGGGTGATAATCTCTACCTGGCATTAAGAAAACATGATTATCTCTACAATATCCCCCTTTTCCTCAAACCCAAGAAAAGGAAGGTTTAGCATCTGTCATAAAGAACCAGACCAAAAAGATAACAAAGGGATCCTTTCACCTGAGCAAGCTCTTCAGTGAAACAAAGAAACCCAGGCCTTTTAAAGGGTTGATGGGCTTCTGTCCTCCATTGGAAGCAATCCCTGGCCAAGGTTTTCCCATCTCATGTTGCTGGGTCTTCTGTAACTCCCTACCCCTCTAATTTCATCCACCTCTACTCCTGATGTTTTTGGTCCCTTAGCTTCAGCTAAGGGATGTATGATGATTTTTTTAAAGATGTATTTATTTGAGAGAGAAAGAGAGAGAGAGAGAGAAAGAGAGAGAGAGAGAGAATACAGGCAAGCCAATGGAAGGGGAGAGGCAGAAGGAGAAGGAGAAAAAATCTCAAGCAGATTCCAAACACGGGGCTCAATCTCATAACCCTGAGATCATGACCTGAGTGGAAATCAAGAGTTGGATGCTTAACTGATTAAGCCACCCAGATGCCTCAGCAATGATAATTTCTTAACACTTGTATGCATTTCCTTAATCATTATTTAGTGGCTCTAGTCTTTTGCTGAATTCACAGCAATATAGCAACACACTCAGCCCTGCTTAGGCTTTTTCTCCAACCCACCATGTGACCTAAGACAGAGCAATTATGACCATTACTTTTAATTATGACTTTTAATAATTACTTTTAGTTACTTTATGTATGTGTATGCATGCATGTGTGTATATTTGTATATATACACATACATTTGTGTGTACCTGTGTATGTAATATATACAAATGTGTGTATATGAAGCTCCCATTTAGAAATTGGCTCTAGAGATAAACTCTCTAAATTGTGAAACACCACTTTATCTGACAACACTACTCTTAGCTTAGATACAATCCAGGCTCCTTTATAAATTGAAGAGCAGTATCAAATTTGGAGAATGTATAAACTAAAAATTTTATATAATTAAGAATATTACAGAAAAAGACAAGAAACAAGCTGTCTCAAAGCTAAATTAAATTGTACAGAAACTATGTTGGAAGGGAGAGTCTTCTCTACCCTCAGAGATGGTAACTATTGAAGTAGAGATGTGGCTAAAATTATTCTGTGGTGATAAAAATGAAGTCAACATCATTATCCAAGTCATTAAGGACACTGATGGTGATAAAAAATAAGTAATAACAAATATCTTCTGCAAACTCAAAAGTCAGTGAGAGATTCAGCTACCATCATCAAGAATATAAATAGACAAAAGCAGTGAAATCTAAAAGAAAATAAAGAGTGAAGATCAGCTACTTAAGATGTCAAAGGAGAACTTTTCTAGCTGAGACAGATTCAGTTAGCTACTTGAGGGACGTAAAAAAAGAGATGTAGTAGTGAGGGAATTCCCACAATTACATCCGGGAGAATTCTCAGCCAATAACCACAATGCCATGATACCTCTGATCCCCACCTGAGAGCCTAAAAGCCAGAGCTCCAAAAGAATATAATTGTTTGACCTCCTACTCACCTGTGTCCAGAATTTCTACACTTTTTGTAAATATTATTCATTATTTGAATTATATTTCATACTAAAAACTAGAAAAAAAAGGGGTACTTGTTTTCTTTTGGATGTTCTAGAATTGATTTAGCTGATGTTTTAATATGTATTGTGAGTTTAATCCCATTGGTTTACATTTCCTTCCGTTTGGGAAGCCAATAGGTACTTAAAAAAAAAAAAAAAGATAGTCTTGATTAGTTAATCACTATTCTTTTTGTTCTATAATTTTAAAAGTAAATTTTAAACCACAAATCTATTCTCTTATTTTAAAAATGGGCTTATTTATTTGAATTCTCCTTCTACTTTTTTGTGCCATCTTTGGGAATAGATATTTCCTCCTATTTTTTTGTCTCTAACATGTGAGAAACATAGCACACTTGCTTTGAATTTTCTGTTTCCTAATAACAGCCACATCTCCACATTTTTATGTAATCCCATTTCCATGTTAGTAGTAGCTCACTAGAGTCAGAAAAATCTTTCCATACTTGTAAATCATGCCGTTATATTTCATGTCTTTTCCTCTCTTTTCCACCTTCCTTTTCCCCCTTGATTTCCTTTCTCTTTTCTAAGTGTTGAGGTCTTGCTGCTATAAGCAAGGAACACTCTTGGGTGTTGAATACATAAAGTTAGGTAAGGCATACTTTTCTGTCCTTCAAAGTATCTTCTTTGATTTAGTATGATCTTGTAGATGAAGTATGTAAGGCCTATAAAATACCCTACTAAGGGGTTAGATATTGTATTTGGTATGTGACCCATTCTTTCCACGCCAGACTGATTACATTCACTTTCCTCTTCACTAATTTTCCAGAAGCAAAGTCAACAGGCCAAATAACTTGTTCCTTAAATTAGAGGAGATTTATTGCTTAAAACTCTTAGGACACTTGTTACAACCAGAAGCCCATCTATCAGCAAAGACAGCATCCCAGATGCTTTTGCTCTATATGATCTGCCTGGCATCTAAATTATAGTAAAATCCTAGGAAGGACATTCCAAACAGAGGAAACAGTATGCATGAAGGCATGGAGGTGAGCAATAATAAATTACTGAGCACTTAGTAAGCGCCAGGCAATGCTCTAAGCACTGAATGTATATTATCCAGTTAATCATGTAAACAACCTGATAAGACACAGGCACAGGGAGGGTGAGGGACCTATCCAATTTCATACAGCTAGTAAGTGAATGGTCACACTTTGCACTAAGCACCTGACTGTTGCTTAATCTTGCTTCTGATCTTGGGAATAGGATGGAAGAAGTGAGGCAGGGAGAATCTGAGATAGTTTTCAAATATTTTTGGTTTGGGTGACATCAGTAATGAAGATAGGAAATATAAGAATTAGGAATTTGGAGGGAGAATAAATGCAATGCTGAGCATGTGGTTCCTATGGGGTATTTAGCTGGAAGTAGCCAGTGACGAATGAATGTTTGAAACTCAGGTTTGGTAAGCCTAGAGATAAAACTCGGGGAGCCACCAGCATATGTAACAGGATATGTTGGGGTGGCTACTATGGAGAGTATACAGAAAAGGAAGAGAATCCGTGCAGAGATGAAACCTTAAGGATCATTATCATACAAAGGGTAAAAAAAAAGAAGGGAATCACAGAAAGAAAGTAAGTGGTTCGAAAAGTGAGAGAAAAACAAGGAATCTTCTTTATGTCTTATGGTACATTCTTTCTCTTGGAACTTTTGTGAACAATGATTGTTTAAAAATGGCTTTATTATTTTGCATACTATAAATGCAGTGTTAACCACAGGTTACAGAGAAACATAGTAACTTATAGTAACTTATGATGACATAACAGTGGCAGAGGGCACAGAGTTAACCCCTAACCCTATCCCCACCTGAGAAAAAAGAAAAATGTTTTCTCCCATTCTTCCGGTCCCCTGGTATTATTTCTCATTTTCATAGAAATTTAAAGTCTTAGCCTAATTTTGAGTTCCATATTTTCTCGATTTTCCTTCCTTCATCTTTCTTTATCATCTGAAGATTCCTTCCTATTTTATCTGCAGCTTCTAGCATCTTTTGCTCATCTGGCAAAATCATATTTCTCCATGTGTAGACTTCGTCTTTCTCCTTTAGAGTCAGATGATGGTTATGTCATTGGCTGAGAACATAGTCAAGATTTAGCCACTGGCTTAATTGTGGTGAATTCTTCTATACTTCTTTGAATCAGCCATTCCATTTATCATAGACCCAAATGAAGTAGATTCTAGAAATGTCATTAAAAAGAAAGCAGAATGACATTTATAAATCACATAGGAATATATATTTATGTTCAGCCCTCAAGTATTTTGAAATTTTGAAAACATATAGACAATAATTTGGTGCTGCTTAACATATTTGAAACTTCAGAATTTAACCATGTTAATTCAGCTATCTTTTTTGTAAGATTCCCAAATCCCCAGCTCTCAGTTTACATATCAAATGCCTTATTGGCTAATGAGTATGAGTGACTAATAGGTAGACTTCACTGTGTAGTACTGATAAAGAAGAGGATCCTTAAACATCTTTAAATATGTAGTAATTAGTCTTAAATATCTCAAGTTGTGCAGCTAATTCCACAATTTATTCAGAGCTAATTACCACATAATTTCTTGTGTCCATTCACACACATTCACACACATTCTGCTTCTGGTAGTAGTATAGAGAGAGGTGACTAAACAGTTTTTGGCCAAAAATGTCTATCATTTGGGGTTGACATAGTGGGTTGAGCCTCCCACTCTTGGTTTCAGCTCAGGCCCTGATCTCAGGGTCATGAAATCAAGCCCCACATTGGGCTCTGTACTGTGGGAAGTCTGCTTAAAACTCTCTCCTTCTCTTCCCTGCCTTTGCTCTCTCAAATAAATATATATTTTTTTAAAGTCTGTCTGTGGTATTTTAAAGATACAGCATCAAATTCTTAGAAGTAACATAAACAGTAAAAGCTATGGCCTTAGTTTTACTTTTTCTTTCCTCCATTGTTCTGTATGAAAAATTTACTTTTTCCTCTATTGTTTCTCTACTACTGTGGTGTTTCACAGATTGTGACAGATGTACTATGAAGTAATATAGTTTAAGATTCGGGGACTTCTACTTGCATGGGTCCTGAGTAAGGAGGCCTAGCGATGTGTTCACATTTTCTTGTTTGTTTGTGTATAGATTTATTTATTTTCGAGAGAGAGGGAGCACAAGGAGGGGGAGTGGCAGAGGTAGAAGCAGACTTGCCACTGAGCAGGGAGCCCAATGCGAGGCTCCGACCCAGGACCCCAGGATCATGACTTGAGCCCAAGGCAGATGTTTAACTCACTGAGCTACCCAGGAGCCCCATCATGGTCGTACAAAATTTGCCAAAGATATTCTAATGGCAATCAGTTAAGATGTTTGTTTAACAATTTATGTATTTATTTGAGAGAGAGAGAGAGAGAGAGAGAAAGAGAGAGAGAGAATATGAACAGGGGTCAGGGCTGAGGGAGAGAAAGAGAGAAGCAGGCTCCCACTAGCACAAATCCCCACCTGGGCTCAGTCCCTGAATCCTGAAACCATGACCTGAGCTGAAATCAAGTCAGATGTTCAACTAACTGAGCCACCCAGGCGCTCCACCATGTCCATATGATTAGGTCAAATTTGCAAAAGGCACTTTATAATGGCAATCTGTTAAGACGTTCTCTCTTTCCTCTGTCATATCTTCCCTCGAGTCTGCTGGCAAAGGAGTGACCATGGGGATCTGGGGGATCTGGCTAAGGGGAACTGAAGTTGGGAAACTATATATCAGGACACAGCTCTTCTCCAGGATCCAGACTTTAAAATACTTAAATATGTTGTGTATTATCTCCAACACTTTCT
The DNA here is from genome assembly GCF_018345385.1 of Vulpes lagopus. Lineage (NCBI taxonomy): Eukaryota > Metazoa > Chordata > Mammalia > Carnivora > Canidae > Vulpes > Vulpes lagopus. The sequence goes on along the minus strand of NC_054834.1, from coordinate 18,767,928 downwards.
GTACTCTTCCCTGACTGTTTAACTGCATGGATCCTAGCACTTGCATCTGCTGGTTGCCTGGGAGAACTGCCAGCAGGGATCCAGCAGGGATCCAACTGAGATACTGCGTTTGGTATCATTAACATATTATCTAATTAAAGAATATATCCCATATTATCTAATTAAAGAATAATAGGAAAGCTTGCGTACTTCACACAAGCAACTGACCAAAGAATTTTTTTGGTCTTCTCTGAGTGAGATTTGCCAGTTTTCTTGTGGTTTCCTGGTGTTAAGAGTTCAGTAACACTGGCATCTGAAAGAGTTCTACCCATGTCAATGGCTGCCATCATTTTTGATTTGTTTTGATGAGCTTGACACTGTGAGAGTTTGACAGCATTTAATTTTATTGTAAAATTATAATATTTTGAAATCTGAATGATATAGAATCATGAGGTAAACATGCCCATACAGTGCACTGGAAAAGGTTATTTTTTTCAGCCAGCAATCTTAAAGTTTTCATATTCCTTTTTAAAGAATAGTATGATAAGTCCCAGCCCAAGTGAGTATAATTTATTCAGAGTATGAAAAACTCTCTAAGAATGTTAAACATCATTTTTGGAGCAAGCAGTATAGCTTTTTGCATTCATATTTAGGGGAAATGAGAATTTAGAGAAGAATACAAATAACAACTGTAAAGTTGTCTGAAAGGAAATGAAGAGGTAAATATTATTTTACTAATTTCCATGATTTTTCCTAGGTTTTACACTTCCTACAAGGTTTCCAAACCACATATCCATACATGTGGTAAATTTGGTTAGATTATTTCATTGAAATTTAGCTTTCCTTATTGCTGGGATGTAAAAGAAATTATTTCATTGGATCAGCTTTATTTCCATCTGTTCCTTATGTGCTGAGAAAATAGAAAACTAGTGAAATCTAACAGAGGAGTACATATCCTCTGGCAATAACATATTTTTCTGTCAAAGAATTGCTTGTTTCCTGAAAGAATAAAATTTGACTAAATGTCAGAAAAATTCTTTTTCCTTAAAACAACTTACTTTTTGTTTGACAAGAACTTATCGTTTAATTTCCTGTATTGTGAATAAGAGCACTCTTACTCCAATAAAAGTATATTTCATTTGAGTCTGGCTGTGTCTGTATGACACAAAACAAAATTGGTGAACACATGCAATATTCTGTGTCTTTGTCATCGTGCACCGAAATAACCAGAGTGCTTGCTTGACAATTTCTAACAGGTAATATTTTGTTCTGCCACTGCCAAGAAAGAAAGAAAAAAAAAACACATCAGCTTCATTATTATTTCTTAACAATGATGATAATAATATTAGGTGGCATCTATTTCTAAACTTCCGAGCAGGTATCTTCAGTACTGTAAAGAGGAAAAGAGTATTCTTTCTTCTTTAGAAAGCATCCTGTCACATACTTGTATTCATTCATTCACTACACAGTGTGTTGAACCACCTATGATATTGTTTGATTTGCAAATGGTAAACTTAATAGGAAAAACATAGCCAAATTATATTATATTGATCCGAATTTTTGAACTTACATATTATAATAGAAGGTGCATTTTTTTCTTTCAAATCACTAACAGAACAGAATTAAAAGTGATATAATCCATGCCCCTTGGATGTATGGATATTAAAAGGTGGCCTCCTTTAGGGCTCATCAAAATATATATGGTGGAATGACTAGGGTTTGAGGTGTGCTTCCTATAATGCTGCTGAATCTTAGCTAATCTATGCACACTCCTGCGTAATGCATCTTGTGACAGATGCCAGAATTAGCAAGATGGCTGCTTGGCTTTAGGTTTACCATCTGTTGTGAAGCTAATTGGTCTTGCTGTTTTAATCAATGAACCAAAAGAACTCTAGAATTTTCTGGGAGTCACAGGACTTGGAGACAGCTCATTCTGACTACATATTTATTTATCCATCCAGCAATTATTTATTGGGTTCCTACTCTGTATTTGTCTGTGTTTGTATCCTGAGGATACAGTCACAAACCAGAGTCAAAGTTCATCCTCTCACATACCTCAAATTCTATGGAGAAAAGATACAATAAAAAAATAAATATGTGATATAATTAACGTGGTTAAGTGCTATAAAGGGAAATAGAGTTGAATAAATGGATGAGTGACAGAGTGACAATAGTTGTGGAATCAAGTTATAATCTTAGGTAGGGTGATCAGGAAGGTCTTTGGAGAGAGAACATTTGAGTAGATATTCAAATGAAGGGGAGGGAAAGCCAAACCATTTGGAATAGATGTTCTAGGCAGAGGGCAGAACGAGTGTGAAGGATCTAGGGAGAGTGTGCAATGTGTTTGTTCAAGTATTAGCAAAGGGACCAGAGAGGCTGGGTGGAGTAGAGGATAGGAAGAAGCATATGAATTAGATGTAGAGGAAACCAGGCACTTGCTCAAAAAACCTTGTAGGGATAAACTCTGGATTTATATCTGAAGGTGATAAGAAAACATCAAAAGAGAGTTTTGAGCAGAGGAACGAGAAAATCTGCTGTGTGTTTTTAAGAGATCCCTGACAGGTACCAGGAGTATGAACTAGAGGTTAGACATGAGTGCCAGCATGAAGGCCACACAGGGAAGCACTTGTAGCAGTCTCATTTAGACATGGTGGTGTTTGGAACTTGTGTGGCTATAACAGAATTTGGTGGAAATGGAGATTAATTCAAGAGTTTCACTAAGTTAGGTGCACAAAGTAACACAAAAGCAAAGGGATTCTTTTAAAATAAGCTAAAAGGTTGTGGCCTCTTCCACTCTGGAAAAATAGATCATAGGAACAACCACTTTTAGAAGGCCCTCTCAAATGCACTAAAAGATTTAAACTGTGTCTCTACTTTCATTGAAGGGTTAAGTGAGAACAGTATGGAAACCTCTAATTTCTGAGCTGTTTTGGCAAGTAAACAAATTAATAAACATATTTTCTCCTATATTTCTCAGTATCTTTGCCCTTTGGTAATTGTATAGACAATTTCATGGTATAATGGGTTGAAGCACTCTTAATAATAGCTGAACAGTAATTCTCAACACAGATTGCATGATAAAATCATCTGGGGAAATATGATTTAAAATACTGAGGCCCAGCTCCTTCCCAGATCAATTAAATTAAAACCTCTAGGATTGTGACCCTGAACATCAGTGTTTTTTCAAAACTCTCAGGTGGTTCTAGTGTTCAGTCAGATTGCAGGACCTCTTCTTTACATATGTGTCATATAAAACACACAAAAATTTTATGAGGAAAATATTCATACTTTGACTATATAGTAGATTAGGTTTATAAAAGCTAAATGCCCAGCTAGCAGATATGCAGCACAGGATTTTTTTTCTTTTCAAACATTTTTACTGTGTGACAATTGTTACATAAAAAACAATGTATAGTAAATGAAAGTCATTAAGCATAATGTTAAAATAAGCAGCAAACTCTCTGCTAATATAAATAACTAGAAAATTGTCAATACTATAGGAAATACTTGTATACTTCCCAACGTCATCTTCCTGCTTCTCCCCACCCCTCCCCTACAAACTGCATTCTCTATTCAGGAGTGTTTTAACTTTGAGATTTGTAAATCAGAAACAAGGATTTACAGAGGACAAGTCTATATAATTTTTTTAAAGAATCATACATTTGGCAAGCAATTCAAGAATAAATATATTAATAGTCAAGTGGAAGACTATGTACTAGAAGTCTTTTGAGCATTATCATCAATAAATATCTAGGAAGATTAGTTCTAAATACTAAGTTCTGGAAACATCCGAACAGTCTGCCTCTGTACCCAGATAAGGCATATGCTAGAATTTATTTTCTGATATTTTATTTTACCCTTTCTTCCTTTATTAAGTGTAAATGGTTTTGGAAATGCCATTTTGCAAGGTAGAATTTGACTATTTTTGAACTCTATTTGGGTGCATTATTCTTAATGAGTATATATGTTCCTTCTATCATTTCAAGTTTGGGATCCTTTCTGTGTCTAGGGACCAATTGCTTGGCCATTATACAGAGTGCAGAGGAATCGAGAAATAGCTTTATCAATTTAAATTAACTCAATTTGTCATAGAGATTAATAAGTAATTTTATTCTAAACTTCATTTTGAGAAGTTAATTCTAATTGAAACCTACCAATTTGAGTTGAAATGCATCATTTTTCTTCTTTAGCTTAAAACATATGACGATTGAAAAATCCTTCAAATGCCAAATACTCATATAATTCAGTTATGTTTACTCCTAATTCATTGTACGTAAGTATTTCAGGAGGGTTATAAAGTTACTTCATTTCATTTGATTCAAATGAAATAATTTGTTTAATTTGAACACGTTTTTTCAACAAAACTATTAACCTTTAACTCGGTAATAGAGAGATTTCCATATTGCTGTTTCTGTTAATGAAACCAAGTGAATACAGTTGACCATATTCTCTCAACCTTTGGAATATGAAGATATTTAGCACAAAGAGTGCTTTGAGTTGAACAGCAGGCCTTTGGAGCCTTTGCCTTCATCTTTCATCTAAATTGCCTGCATGCATTTCCTAGAACTGATAAACTGTCAAGTGAATCATGAGATGTGGGCCTTGGGGTTAATTTATAGCACTGCTGTCTTCTGCACTGAGTACAGACACTTTTCTTTTTTTGAGAGTCTGTATAAATGTTTTGTAAAACAACTTCTGTTAATACATGTCCTATTTTGAGTCCTTCGATATTACAAGTTTGAAATCTTAAAAAGTTTGGTTGAGAGAAAAAAATCTTGGAAAATTCGAGGGAACATAGGATGTTTTCTATTCACATAAGATCTCTGTTTCAAAATTTTGGAGATTTGTCACTTGAGTTAAAAATTACTAAATAGTAGGGGAAATATTGAAAGATAAATTGACTTCAATAGTATACAGAGATTAAGTCTAATGTGTCACCTCTTTCTAGCATATTTTCTTTCTATTCTCATTTTGGACATTGGAGTTCAGAATATTTTCTAAAATATGCCAGTGGATTTATTTGTACTTTACATTTTCTTAGTTTACATGTTGATATCCTAATCATCTTTCATCAGATTGTTTTTTTAAATCTTAAATTTAATTTGATTTTATGGAGATTTTGAGAAAATTTGCATTTGTGTGATGACTTGTGAATGAAATGAGTTTCTTGAGTTGTGCTCCCATCAGTCATCCTTATAAATGTTGACATAGGTTTTAATAAATAAAAAAGAATGTGAATATCAAGATTGATTATTTTTTTCCCTTAGGAAATGCTATTTCTTAATCCCAGGCTCATTTTTTTTTTCATGTTTTAAGGATGAAAGCTTTTTTTTTTTTTTTTTTAATTGTCTAGCTATTCTTTTTTTCTTCCTATTATTTGGTTGGAAATTTGATTGAAAACTAAAGGCAATGTGTTTCAATCATGATTTCATATCTCATTTTTTTTTGCATTTATTGGCCATGCAACCTTGTAAAATCATTAAATTTCCTTGAGACTCCATTATCTATGAAGTGATGGTGATAATAAGATACTACCTATGAGAAGTGATGTGAAATTCTAAAGTGCTCTATAACTGTCACTTACATTTTTGTGAGTAAGTCCAATTGATAAAACATAACTATATTTCAAAGAGGAAAGAAGAAACCAAGCCAGGGATGGGAGGTGGAGGAAGAAGAATGTTTATCTGAACAAAGACCCATACAGGACCAACTGATAAGTTTGTTCATGGAATATGGCCACCTACTGTGATACAGCCATTCACAAAGTATTTTTCCACCAACTGCATTAAAGATGTGAAACAGAGAAAATATTTTTGTATGTCAAAGGATCTAAAACTTTATCATGTAGAATCACCAGAAAGTCTTGTTAGAACATCAACTGCTGGGCCTCACTGCCAGAACTTCTGATTCAGTATGTCATAACAGGGCTGAGAAATTCCATTTCTAGAAAATTCTCTGGTGACTTGAAGCTACATCCAGCAACCACATTTTGAGAGTAACTGATGTAGACTGTAAATTAGAGGAACATTAGAAAATTCCAGTTGGTCAATAGTATAAAAACTTGGCTAGCATTTACTCTGCTGAAAGGCGACTTCATTTTGGATTAGATGACAGGATGGCGATTACTGATTGGGTCCTTAAAATACCAGAGTTACCATGTAATTTGCCATTAGAAACGTATAATTTAGAGTTCAAAGGGAATTTAGAGTTAATCTTCATCATTTTCCAAATGAGAAAATGGATGCCAAGAGGAGATAAGTGACAAATAATTACTGAAAAAAAATATATAATTATAAAAGTCACACGGAAAGTTCCAGATAAAAGAGGCTAGAATCATCAACCCAGTATATTCTACTCCCGATGCAGTCTGCAGACAATATATTCCTCTTACCAAGCAGGCAAAGAAATAGAGGAAACATGAACTAGATTGGTTTACTCTTACCTAGGTATTTGTAGGGAAATGTACATAGCACATTGCAAGGATTTCTCATGACTGAGTCAGTCAATCACATTGGCTCCAAGAAATTAAGATGCTCATTACATCCATAGATTTTTCTTTCCAATTATGCAGTTAATAAAGACTCATTATAGTTGTCAAGAATCAATTAATTTCTCATTAATGCAGCCCAGGTCAAAGAAGAAAAAGAATACAAAGTCTATTTAGATTGTTCTGGATTTCCACTTAACAGTATTTAAAATATTTGTCCCCCTAACTGGAGCCTCACCTGCCTAATTGCATAGTTTCAGTTGTTTCTCATTAATATGTAAATTAACTTGTTCATATTCTAAGGTGGAGTAAAATACATCTGCAGGGGATGTACAAGGGTATGATGCAGAATTGCTTTGGGCAGTTTGTTGATGCAAATGCATGGACTACTGCTCCTTTATATTCACGTCTCAGGAGAAGCTGTCTTAGGAGATTTCAGGCAATTGTATTTTTGCTGTTCTACAGCGGTGGATTGGTTTGTTACCCTTAAACAGAATCAATCAACTGGAGTCAAATCATTTGGTAGGGGATCAGCAAGCACAGTCTGTCCTTCAGCCATGATGCCAAAGAGCTGAAATATGTTTTGGTAAAGGTTTTATGTGCTGAGCTTAGAACTAGCTTTTCTTCTAGAGCAAGTAGTGATTTATACCCGGCAGATGGTGAAGAATGCTGATTTAATTTAGTTTTACTCGACAACTAAAAGGAAGGTAGCTGGTTTAAAAAAAGTATATATGTTATGGTAAATTTAAATTTTGAAGTATGTGTATATTTGTATACATAGAAAAGTGTAAATATATTCCATACAAAATACACACACGCGCACATGCACACACGCGCGCACGTGCACACACATACACAAGATTCCCTGCATTTAGGGATGCCTGGATAACCTCTGAGCTGACTGTTACAAATAAGTACTGGTTCTAACACTGGTCCATACTCTTCGCAAAATGACCTTGGTGTCCCACTTCATATGAGATAAATGGCTTGAGGCATTGTCATGTCTAACCTCAGTATAGTATCTAGTATAAAGCCTCCAGACGGTGTAAGACCCTTTAGAGCTTTGAATTAGCCATCCTGAGCATCCTGCCCACCGACCAGTGAGTTTACCCACTTTAGAGAGCAACATTCCAATAGGAATAGAATTCATGGATTTCTTCATTTTAGACGGATTTTCTTTCTCAAAATTCTGAGTCTCTGATTAAGTGCAACCAAAGAACACATTCTAGACCTATAATATATGCCCAACCAGAACAACGAAGATTATGCTTTTAGAATCCAAGAAAGAACCTCTGACTCTGCTGTAAGAATATGCATACCATACCAGATATGTAAAATTACCATTAAACCTCTCTGGGACTCCACTACCCTTATCAGTATGTATTCCCAGTATAGTCTTTATGTCATCACTCTGCATTACTGCTGTCATGGGTCCTGTGCCCCACCCCCACCCCCATGCAGAACTCAGTGGGAGCCAGAATAATTTATCAGGAACCAATAACTGGGTATTTCTAACAAAATGAGCACCAGTAGGGCTTCCCAAAGGCTAGGCTTTTAAAAACCCTACTGCTTTATTATAAGCACATCTGGCAGGCAGTGAAGGGCCCCTTTATACATCTCAGCAAACATAACCCAAATGTCGACAATAATTCTTCTTGAA